>NC_056743.1:1289162338-1289512338 GCF_019279795.1 Protopterus annectens | reverse complement strand
TCCGGCAAGCTTTGTTCCTTTAACCAAGCATGTCTTCTAATAACTGCGCCAGTTATTTGCAGCCCTACAAGAAGCTTCCAAAGAATCAAAACCACAATGCAGGGTATGTTTACCCACTTGTTCAATAGCATGCAATAAATCCTGTAACTCCTTATCATCCGCACCAACAGAAACAGCTGACATCTTTTGTTTAAATACAGACAAAAGGTACTGCTGATACTTTAGCATATGAAATTGACAGTTCAAAGCTCTAATAGACAATGTAGCAGAAGTATAAACTTTTTTACCCCATCTTTCCAAAGCCCTGGACTCTTGGTCAGAGGGAATAGGATGTTTAGCAGAGGCCGCTTTAACACCCTTAGGGCCCTGAGAAATTGTTTCCGGATCAGGTGAAAGATTCTTAAAAAGAAACTTGTGAGAATCTGGAACCCTATAATACCGATCTGGTTTGACCGGAGCAGGGGGAAAAGAATCAGGAGAGAGGGAAGCTTCTGAAAAAACATCATCTACAATGTCCATACAGGGGGAATAGCAAGAGGCTTATGCTGTGGGAGAAGAAGAAAATCTCTAAGCCTTTTCTTGGTGTCAAAGAATTCCTGCCCTTCCCAGTGAAAATACTCCCTCATATCATGCAAAGTTTCACCAAAAGAATAATCTTCAGGAGGAGAGGCTGAAGGAAAGGAATCTTCAGCATCAGAATCCTCATAAGGAGGAAAGGAATAATCCTGCTCAAGGCACTGTGCGGCAAGAAAGACTGGGGTAATGGTGTCGGCTGAGGCCTTTATACTTCCTGGCGCACTGACATCAGGATAAAAGTGACCTTGGCTGACGCCCAATCCAGACTTTGGGATTCTGGCCGATCGAGGGCTGCTGCTGGCAGGAAAAACCCTACAGTCATGACTGCAACAGTGAACCACGAAGGACATCTGAAAGGGTCCTACCTATGTGTCTGAAAGGCATTCCCTGTATTCATAGGTTCATAGGTAGGTACTAGGCTATCTGCCCGAGTGCATTTATAAGCCTAGCTAGAGTGTGTCAACTTTCGCCGCCCCATTGATTAATTAACTGAGCCTCTGTCAAGAAGAGCCAATGAAGTGATCACAGGGGTGTATTTTCTGTTACCCATCCACTCGTCAAGGTTTCTCTTGAAGAGTGTTAGTGAGGGGCTCTGCCTAATGTGGTTAGGAATTTTGTTCCAAAGCATGGGGAGTCTCTGTGACAGGAAGCTATCCCTCCAGCATGTTCTATTTACTGTTGTGGCGAGGTTTAGCTCACTAGAATGATTGGCTCGCAGTGACTTGGATTTCTTTAGGTGTAGCATGTCCATCAGTTCTGAGTTGGACATGGCTTTGTAAGTCAGGCAGAGATCACCTCTGAGTAAGCGATATGCCACTGAGTACAGCCGGAGTTTTTCCAGTCAGGCTGCATAGGACATATGTTTGAGGCCAGTAATCCTCTTGGTGAGGTACTTTTGTGGTCTTTCCAGCTGTTGGAAGTGTCTTGTGAGGTACATCCCAAATGGGGCACTGTACTCTATGATGGGTCTGATGAGTGATGAGTAGAGGGGCACTATAACCTCTTTATTTCTAGATGCAAACCCTTTAGTATTTAGATGGGTTACATAGAAGGATTTCCTAACTACTTTAGCAATATGATTGTCAAAGGAGAGATTACTATCTACCTGGGTCCCCAGATCTCTTATTACCACTTCTGTATTAAGGGGGCTGCCACCTATGTAGTAATTCATGGGAGTTTTGTTTTTCCCAAATGGGATGACTATGCATTCTTTGGCATTTAGCTTGAGACCATGACTTTGACACCAGGTGTCCATCTCAGTAAGGCCCTTTTGGAGAATGTCTGTGTCAGCCGGAGAGTTAATTATGGCTCCCAGTTTGCAGTCATCAATGAACTTGGTTAGCCATAGTCCTCCTGTGTTTGCCTGTACTTCTGAGAAGTATATGCCAAACAGTAGGGGTCCCAGGACCAAGTCTTGTGGGACACTACTTGTGACTGGTTTAGAGTCGGACCTGGAGCCCGCTATTCTTACCATGTGAGTTCTGTCTGTAAGCCAGTTGGCAACCCATCTCGTGACGTAGGGGTTTATGTTCAGGCTGGTGAGTTTTTCTATAATTCCCGAGTGGGGAATGGTGTCAAAAGCCTTGGCGAGGTCAAGGTAGGCTGTGTGAGCCAACTTCCCCTCATCTATGGCCTTGGTGACTGTCTCAAAGAAGTCAACCAGGTTTAGTAGGCATGATCTGCCCTTAACAAAGCCAAACTGGGTCAGGTCAAGTGTTTGGAGGTTCCCAATGTCTTTGTTAATGAGTTCCATGATGATGCGCTCCATAGCCTTGCAGACCAGACTAGTCAGGCTTATGGGGCAATAGTTACCAGGGTCAGTTGTGGCCCCTCCTTTGTGGAGTGGAATAACCGTTGCTGTGCACCATTCTATGGGCACATAGCCTGTGGAGAGGCTGAGGTTGAACAGTGTGTTTAGGTGGGTTGTTAGTTCATTCTGAAGTTCATGCAAGACGCACCCTGGGACACCATCTGGCCCCATTGGCACTGTGCTTTTGGCTTTTGAAAGGGCTGTTTTCACCTGTGCATCTGTGATTTCCGGGGACACTACACTTTTCCGGTATTGTTGTGGGCCTTTTTGGTGGTGATAGGGGGGGGGTGAAGTTTGCACTGAATCTATCTGCCAGGATGTTGGCAATATCAGTAGGTTCAGTATATTTTGTGCTATTTTGCACTAGCTCAGAGCATATATGCGAGTTGCCACTTAGATTCTTGACATAGCTAAAGAAGTCTTTGTGGTTATCTTTCAAATCCTTGGCTATTTTTCTTTCAAAGTTAGCCTTGGATGATTTTATGAGGGACCTTCGTTTCTTACTGATACTGATCAGGGATGTCTTTCCTTCTTGGAATTTGCTTTTTTTCTGAACTAGTTTCCTCCTTCTATTGTATAGCCTGTTTATGGCAGTGGTCCACCAGACTGGTTTTCTTCTCTTAAGGGAGTGCGTCTTGGTTTTGCTCGGTATGGCATGACCCATGCATCCTTGTAAGTGCTTATAGAGTGCATTTGTAAAGGTTCCTGCATTTTGGACACTGTTATCCATTAGCGTGGGGGCTGTGAAACTTACCACCTCTGTCTTAAGTAAGGTGAAGTTTGCTATAGAAAAGTTTTTCACTGTGGTTTCCTTGGTTGGGGGTGGTGGTGTGGTGTGGACGTCCTGAGTGATTAGTTTATGGTCTGATCTAACCAGTGACAGGTTGACCTCTGGTGCGGAACACCTGTCGCCCATTGGTGATGACCAGGTCCAATATGTTTTCACCTCTGGTAAGGGTGTTTACCAGCTGATCCAGGGCATTTGAGTTGATAAAGTCCAGGAAGCGCTGGACCTGGGAGTTTGTTTGAGTAGTTTTCCCAGTTAATGGTAGGGTAATTGAAATTGCCCAATATCAGGGTGTTAGGTAGGACCTTCACGTTTACCAGTGTCTCCAGAAAGGCAGAGTGGTGGTCCTGGGTCATGGAGGGTGAACTGTAGCAGGCCACAATTTGCATTGCAGATTTGCCCAATGTTAGTTGCACATGGATGATCTCAGATGTATCATGCTGCACCACTAACCTGGAGGTGTAGGTATCATTGATGAATATGTTTCGGTCTATGTTCTGTGGACCAAATGTGTGGTATGAGTTGTAGCCCGGTAGTACTGGGGTGCTCTGTGGAGCCTTGAACCAGGTTTCAGTTACTGCACAGATGTTGACGTTCTCCATACTAAGGAGTACTTCGAGCGCATGCATTCTGAGATTTAAACTACTGGCGTTGAGTAGCACAACCCTCATTTTTTTATTTGTGCTGTTTATGGAGGTGGGTTTGACTTTTGAGCCTTGCCTCAAAAAGGCACTGTGGGGTACAGCAAGAGCCTTGGCCAGTATTCGAACACCTAGGGGTGACAGGTGCAAGCCGTCTCTTGCGAAGCAATGAGGCTTGTCGAGCATGTCATCCCAGGCTGACAGACACTGGATCCCCTTTGAATGACACCAGAAGCTTAACCCACTGTTGAAATTGATCATTTTTTTCTTTATACTGCGGTATCATTCTTGGTGAGGGCAGGATGCTACTCAGGGTCAGGGTCATACCCGCCTGGGCTACATGATCAGAGAGCTCTTCCATGTCTCTTTTCATGTAGTCCAGAGAGGTATGTCTCTGGTCATTCACACCAACATGAACAATGACAGACTCATATTTGTACTTGTCCTGGAGTGACCTGAGTGCTTGTGTTATGTGGTGGATTCTGGCTCCCGACAGGCAGCTAACAGTAACATTCTTCTTGTCCAGCCTAGTGAGTGGGATGTCAGTGTGCCTGACTATAGAGTCACCTATTACTAGTGTGTTAGGTAAGTTATTTGCCTTAAGGGCTGTGATTATGCAGCACACTGATTTTGTGTTTTATGTGTTGTCTGGTTTGTGACGGGAGGTGCAGGTTTTTTGGGTGTCTGCTTTGGAGGTCTCTGATGCTTTTGCAGGTTTTTATTTAGAGCCTCCGAGTATGATTTTGTGTATTTTTTGCCAGTGCTGGTGTGGTGCAAGTGTTAACCTTCTCCTCACGACTGACTGTTCCAGTCTTGGGTGGATAGAGCTTAGCCTCCAATTTAGCTATATAATTGCATCTCTTGCATATGTTAATGTTTTGTGGTAGGAGGAGAGGGTTGTCTATGTACATGAGGCAGTTGTAACATTGCCTCAGGACACCCAGGTTCACCAGCTGGACTGGACAGTATACCTCAAATTGCCCTTTGGTCAGGCCTGAATAGCAGGGTGAACTGCTTGGTCGCTTGGTGGGTGAGGGGTGAATAATCCCAGGTGATTGGTCCATCACACCCATAGACAGGAAGGGGGGAGGGGTAATGCACTTTGGTGGACTGAAGAGCTAGAGCAGCAGGCCAAGCAGGTCATTTCTATCCATTCTCCAGTAAGGCAGTGTGTTTACTGAACATCTGCTTCTTCTCTTGCTAGGCTCAGCAGAATGGAAAAATAACGATGCCTGGGCCAAAATAGTGCTATCAGAAGCATTGCAGCCTCTCTTCTCTTATCTTTTGTAGTACCCTGGCAATGAAGGATATAAAAATGACAGCATAAAACTATAGGTCTGCACAGTCTGTCACTAAGATGTCTCTAGGGGCATCCTTGTGCAATATTTGTTCAGCTGTCTATTTTCGGGAGAAGCAAAAAAGTCTGTTTCTAGCACACCCCACTTGTAGAAGAAATCACACTACTTGTTCACTATATCAAAGAATACATCCTTGTTTAACATCCATTTTGCTAGGTTCTGCTCATGTTATGATCAGACAGTTTGTCAAAACATTTTTCTGTGAAGGGATGTACTGGTTGCTGAGGATTAGATATTTCATCCGGTCCAGTTCCCCTATCAACATTGCTAGTCTGCACAGGATCTACAGACTTACCTGTTAAAAAATGGGTTTGAAGGCACAGATGGCCAGCACTACTGCCACCATCTCTTTTTTGTTGATAATGCAAACTTCTGAATGCCCTGTACTTTCAGGTCCCTTACAAGGGCTGCCGAGATGGTATACAAAAAGGTTTGCTGTGAGAATCTGAGACCCTTGTTCCATCCTGAAGGAAACTCCTAAGTTCAGTGACATTCTTCCATCCTGAAGGAAACTCCTAAGTTCAGTGACATTCTTCCATCCTGAAGGAAACTCCTAAGTTCAGTGACATTCTTCCTATGTTCTTACTGCTTTTGTTCTTTTTTGATGCAGAGTAACAGTGGAATGGGGAGGTCTGAAAAGACTGTAATGCTCACACCACCTGTTTCTGAGGTAGCATTGCATCTTTCTTGTGTGCAGCCTTAAAAAGGGAACCATAAATAAACAAGCGGCCATGTTCCCTAGAACTATGAAGAACTACTTGGCACTAATATGGTTCAAATTGGTAATCATTCTGAAGTACTGAGTTAGAAACAAGCTCCTGCCTGTGAAGAGTGAATTTTTTTTGCTTACTGGAATCCAGCAGAGCTCCTGGAAAGGTGACTTGTCTTGATGGGTCCAAATAAGACTTTTGTAGATTTAAAGTCAATCCCTGTCACTGTAAGCAGTGAACTGTAGCTTCCAGAGCTTTTCTGATTTCCTACATGGATTAAACCTAAATGTGGCAGTCATCCAGGTAGAGACAGATGTGAATGCCTTAAGCCTTTGTTTTAAATACTGGCACCAGACACTTATTCTTTGCAGTACAGAAGACAAAATGCAAGGAAGTGAACTGGTAATGAGTACCCCCTGCTTCACATCACAGGATATGCAAATAAACAGGTCTAGGGTCACCACAGGATTTTGTGGGAGGGTCAGGGGGAAACAGGCTCTGTAATAACATCTTGAACTTCTGGACTGACAGGAACTTGTTCAGTTTGGAGAGGTCCAGGATTCTTTTTTTTTTGGGACTAGAAGAAGCCGAGAGTAGAACCCAGTCCTTTTTTTTTTGTTTTTCTGGGACCCTGTCTATGGCTCCTTTTCATAAGGCTTTTTTTTCGTAAAAGCATTGGCATTAGGAGTTGCTGGTCTTCTGGAATGAAAGGAATGCCTAGGAATCCTGGTTTCTGTTGGAAGAGTAGTCTGTAATCCAATTTAATTCTGAAAACATTAAAATCTATTTTTAAATGGAACTTCGATCCATTCATTGTGGACAGCGTTACCCAGCTTCAGGTTTCATTTCTACAAACATTCTGTTTGTAGAATTAGCCTAGGTGGTTTGTCTGCCGTTGTTTTTGCTGTTTTTCTTGTTTGGCAGTACAGCCTCAGCAGCGGATTTAATGGACTACACCCACTTGTTCTGTATGATGCTTTCTCATTTTTTTCATAAAGAAGGCCAGCCTGCTTCCTATTCTAGACTAGGTAGGGATGGAGGTGGAGGTGGGGATGAGGGAGATTTGGGGTGTGCTTTTTAGAAAGGGAAGTAGGGAGAGTGGGATTTCTACAAATCATTTATCTTGCTGTTGTGGACTTGACTCCCTGCACACTCCTTTATTGTCACCGCTTACCATTTCTTTCTGAAGTGACCCTTCTTCCATTTTTAGGCTTTGAACTTCTTTTATTTAAGTTAGAAGGGCCAACCTTTGCTGGCGTAAATTCTAATATATCTTTATGCTAGGGAATGTAAAAGGTATTTGATAGACTATATAGTTCCCCTTTTGCCTCCAGCTTCTTGAACATCTTCATTATAGGACTTCCAAAGAGAATGTTCTTTTCCAGAGGGGGATTCACAAGCTGTGCTTTCCCATATCTGGAAGGATCTCAGTACTCTGCCAAGCATGCCTCCTAACTACAGATGCCATTACTGCTGCTACGCAGGATGCATATGGGCACGGAGATTGCATAAGTCAAGAATCTCCTTTCCTATGTCCTTTTATTTTTATCTGCATTGTCTGCCATCTCAGTTGGTGAAAGAGGGAATCCTGGAGTTTTTTTTTTCAATAATCATTTTTATTGTTTTTCAAAACCATTATACATTTCACACACTATTTACATTATGTACAATACTGCTTCCAATGTTTAGTTCCATTTTGAATTTCCACATTATACATTAAGAATAAATATCATATTAATCAAGTACAGGACAATGAAAAAAGTAAACATAAAAGCATCTACTATAGACAATTATGAACCAACTCAAGCCACTAATCTGTATTATTTCTACATTTTCTATCTAATCCAAGAATGTGTTAGTACACATACAGAATGTCCTAAAGGAAAGTGGATAGGAACCGCTAAGCCAAAATAATATTAAAGATTTGTTCCCAAATTTTTATACTGTTTATACTTTTCTTATTATTTCTAATTAACAATTTGGAATCCTGGAGTTTTAACACGTGAAACTGGCAATTGAGGGTCCTAATGGCCAGGGTGGCTGAGGTGTATATCCTTTTACCAAAGCAGTCAAGTATTCTGCTATCCCTGTCACTGGGAATAAAGTTTCTGGTTGCGGTCACATTAAATCCCTGTCTGGAATCCATAGATCCCATTTCTGGTTTAGCAACTGTGATTTTATATAGATGTTTATGGGGGTCATGGGCCCTGTTAAAAGTGGTCTGCCTTCTTGGAAGATGGGGAGATGGGGAACTTGAATCATGCTGCAATGATACATTATAAAATATATCACCCTAGAGTGGGAATACTGCAGGGCTGCCCAGATGCTTTGATTCTGGCAGTCCCAGAAAATGCCTGTATATGATCTGAACCTGACAGACCTCCTCAGCCTTCCATTTGAAGGTCATCTTCAAATGAAATATCCTCATGAGGACATGTTGCAAGCAGAAAGCATGCTGGCCACTAGAGGGGTCACTCCAGACATCTTGGCTGAATTAGGTTACAGATATGGTGGCTGCAAAGATGCCTCACTAACACTGGTATCTTTGAGCCTACGGTGGGTGGGCTATCAGACTCTAAATTGGTGTTCTCCACCTTCCGAAATCTCTTCTCCTCTGGGAGCTTTGCCCAAAGTTTCTTCTTTCTAGGGCAGTTGGATGAATTAGCAGATATCCTGGTGGAATGAAAGAAGATGTGAGTTCTCTGTGGAAAGGAAATTTGGAGGAATTACTCCAAGAGTTTGATGGTCTTCTGGATAAAGCAAACTAGGAACAACTAGGCACTCCATTGTCTGGGCTCAGACAAAAAAGACATAAGATGGTGAATTCTGTGTGAGGTATTTGTTTCCTACACCTAATAACAATTATTCATTTTGGTCCTTGACATCGACAGTGTGACATTACCCAGTCAGGCAAGCATAAACAAATTCTGCAATGTGGTACTATTCTGCAAACTCTGGAGTCAGGCCAACCTGACAGACTGACAATGCAACTGGAGCACTAGAGATGCTTATCAAATTGTGGCAAGAAACATCTGAAAGTAGAGCTGTGTGATATCCTTTTATACCATCAACATTTTGACAATGGTAAGGGAAGGAGGGAGTCTATTGAGCCAAGAAGGAGAAGGAAAAAGAGCCCTGGCATTTAGGCCAACCATCAGGCTTCCGAAGGGTCAGTTTGTAACAGTGAACCATGAAGAATGTCATTCCTTCCATCTGTTGTGGGTGAGTTTCCAGTTACAGAAAACACACAAACAAGACAAAAACACAAATGAGATTAAAAATCTTACTTCAACTTCATAGCTGTCTTTAAACTTTCCTTTCGTCAGTGCTTTTTTAATAATTTCCCACCGAGGCACAGTTTGGAGACCCTAAAATGAAAAAATAAAAATTATTTAAACCTAGAGTGTACATGGCATTCTTACTCAGCATTGTTGCCGGTAACCTCATTAAAAAGTAAGCCTTCTGATAAGCAGAAATCTTCTGCAAAAGAAAAAGCTGTGCACAATAATATCATTAATAAACAAACCCTCACAAAACATATCACACCACCATGCAGACCCTCACATAACCACTTTGTTTCTCCTTTGTGTACTGGTCTCTTTATTTCTTTGTTTAATTTATTTATATTTTACTAGAGTAGTGCACTGACTTCAATGGACCATTTACAGGCACAGCCCGGATGAACAGGATCACATAAGAAACGAACAAAACATTTACAGAAACATGGATATGCTAAAAAAACATACATATTTACAGATGCAAACATATGCTACAACATTTAGTTGAAGAAGCAGTCTACAAAATCAAAACAAGGATGGAAAAATGGAATTACGCTTAGCAGAGCTTTTTGGTTAAGATGTAGCCATACTGAGCGAGAAGGGTTATGCTACAGTGTTAGCTGCATATATAGAGGTATAAAGATATTAGAAGAGGCAGATGAGAACAGTTGCAGGAAAAGATATCATGGACAGAAGAAAGAGAAACCGAGAAAGGGGCATGCAGAGGGAAGAAGAATAGAAAGGCGAAAAGTATCAGAGGTGCAAAGAGAAGAGGGAGGTAGCATGAATGAGAAGCAGTTAGTGAGAGGATGATGACATGAGATAAGGAAGGATGAAACAGAGATAAAGGTGTGAGAGAGATGCAGGGTTAATATAACATGACCTGTGTGAGTGCACTTTGTTTGGGTCAAGAGATATATGCATGGTCAGTGCAATGAAGTTTAGTTTTTGGAGTTAGTAGGGTGGGTTCAGATTGACAGATACCCATGAGATTAAATGTAGGGGCTTTTGTGGATAGCGTTGCCACTTATCCATTTTTTTCCAGACTATCCAGAAATTAAACTGATTGTCCAGTAGTCCAGAAAACAATGTACAGACTCTGGCAGAGTTTGTTAAATCGGCATATTTACTACGTTTTTTTTTTTTATAAAAAGCATAGTAAATCTACAGAAAAAAAGGCATCGTGAATAGAAAAAGGGGAAGTTCCACCTCGTCTGACATAGTGATGATGTCACGAAATTTGCAGACAGTGGGTGGGTTGTGGGAGGTGCAAGGTGTGTGGCCTAAGCCCAGTTTTAGCCACAATGAAAGATGGCAACCCTATTAATGGAAAGTTTATGAGTGAGAGGGGAATATATATTTAATGCATGTAAATGCAAAATTAGTCACAGAGGGACAACTAAACCCAGGTTTTGTGTGTCAACTGCTGTTGCTTGCTGGCTGATGTCAGGTCATTCAAGCTATAAAGGAGAGCAGGCAAAGCCATTACCTCAGTTTTTCTTGCCTTAACCAACCAAAGAAGTCCAATTTTAATAATTATTAGTAGTCCTGGGGTCAGAGACCCCCACAGAAATATGTCTCTCTCTAAGGAAAGCAGATATCGGGGGAAGGAGGGAGTGAAAGCATGACTGCAGCAGTGAACACACTCAAACATCTACATTTATGGTGAGTGTACACAACTGTACTATGTTCTTCATGTTTCACTGCTATAGTCCTAACCACTGGGAAGATTCCCAAAGCTGAGGAGAAGGGAGGAGGGTTAATAGAAACTTAAGACTGGGTGAGCATGTCCTGCAGAATTGCAGAGGCAAACCCAGCCCTAGCTTTTGAGAACAGGTTCAGATGGTAATGTTTGGTGAAGGTGTGGACTGAAGTCCATGTGGCAGCTTCCAGGATTTCCTTGGTGGGTACCCCTCTAAGGAATGCTGTGGAAGTAGAGAATGCCCTAGTGGAATGGGTTCTGATGGTTCTAGGGAGTGGTTTTCCATGCAAGGAGTAGCAAAATTGGATGCAGTGTGCTATCCATTTGGAAATGGTCTGTTTGGATATTGGTTTCCCCTGTGCCCCTGTTTTAAAGCTAACCAAGAGCTGGTCAGTTTACCTGAATGTCTTTGTACGATCCAGATAAAATCTGAGTTGCCTGTGCACATCGAAAGAATGCAGTATCCTTTCTCCCTTGTTCTGAGGGTTAGGGAAGAAGGTGGACAGGAAGATGGCCTTGTTGAGGGTAACATCTGAAACCACCTTTGGCATGAAGGAGGGATTGGTTCTCAGGGAGACCCTGCCCACCTGGAAGATGATAAATGTCTCAATGGCCATTAAGGCTTGAAGCTCTGACACTCTCCTGGCTGAAGGAATAGCCAGGAGAAAGGCAGTCTTCCAAGAGAGGTACTTCAGTTCTGAGGATACTGCAGGCATGAAGGGAGGCAGAGAAAGCTTTTCTAAAACATAGTTCAGGTCCCAGGCTGGGTTGGGCTGTCTTCTGGGAGGCATGATATTACAGGCTCCTCTAAGGAATTGTTTGATAAGAGGGTGGGAGAACAATGGCTGTTCTATATCAAAGTGTGCTGAGATGGCAGAGACATGGATCTTTATAGAGGAGAAGGAGAGACCATTATTAAGAAGCTCAGCAAGATAATCTAGAATAAGAGGAATGGAGGGCAGATGTATGTCTGCACCCTTGGACAGGCTCCAGTAGTAGAATCTTTTCCATTTTCCAGCGTAAGATTTTCTGGTGCTGGGCCTTCTAGCTTCTGCGATGATGTCAAGGACTTGCTTGCATAGCATAGATTCCTTGTTGGTTTTGGTAGAATAAGCCATGCTGAGAGCTTGAATGTCTGAAGGTCTGGGTGCAGCACTGCCCCCCCCCCGGGATAGCAGGTGAGGCATCAGAGGTAGCTGCCAGAGGGGCTGGTGAGATAGGCTGTGCAGCAGTGGGTACCAATGCTGTCTGGGCCAATCTGAGGCAATGAGTATTGTTTTTGGTTTTTCCTCCCTTATCTTAATTAGTACTTTTGGAATGAGAGGTAGAAGTGGGAATGCATACACAAAGAGGGTATTCCAGGGGAAGGTCAGGTCATCGACCTTCCAGGCTAGGTGATGGTACTCCCTGGTGCAGAATTTCTGTACTTGGTGATTTAAATGAGAGGCAAAGAGGTCCACCTGGGGGGTCACCCATGTGTGCGTAATTTGCAGAAAAATGTCTCTGTGGATTTGCCATTCATGTGGGTCCAGCTGGTCTGCCAGGGTGTTGTTGATGCCCGGTAGGTACTGGGCTATAAGACGTAGTTCATGGCTAGTCTGCACAGGGGGTAAGATTGAGCCCTCCCTGTTTGTTGATGTACCACATGACTGTGGTGTTGTCTGTTTTTATGAGAAGAACCCCTGGTTTGAGGTAGGGTTTGAAGGATGCCAGAGCATTTTTGTACTGCTATCATTTCCTTTTGGTTGATGTGCAAGAGTATTATTTGTGCATCCCAGAGACCTTTGGTGCATCTGCTTTCTAGGTGGGTGCCCCAGGCTATGTCCGAAGCATCTATAGTTATGGTCTGGTCTGATAGATGGAGGTTGAAAGGAAGTCCCTTGTTCAGAGCACAGGCCTGGGCCCAGCAGAGGAACTCGGATCTAATGCAAGGGATTCCAGGCAGGGAGGTGTCCAGAGGTTGTGAGTGTTGACTCCAAAGGTTCTTTAGGTACCAGTGAAGTTTCCTCATGTGTAGTCTGGTCAGAGGTACCAGGAGGACGCATGAGGCCATGCATCCTAGAGCTTGTAGGAACTTCTTGTCAGAAAGCTGGGTTTGGGAGGCCAGAGTAGTGAAGTATTTTGGTAGGAAACTTTGTTTTTCTGGGGACAGAAAGGCCATTTGCTGTTCTGTGCCCAGTAAGGCTCCCAGAAATATGATTTTCCTGGTAGGTGTCTGTTTTAATTTCCTTTCATTGATAGTAAACCCCCAGAGAGGTGAGTAGGGTTTTTATGAATGAGAGGTGCTGCAGGAGCAGTTCCTTGCAGTCTGGCTGGATGATACAGTCATCCAGGTAAAGGTAAATCTGTACATTGTTTTGCCTACAAAAAGCAATGGCAGGAACTAGACATTTGGTGAATACCCTGGAAGCAATCGATAAGCCAAAGGGCAAAGCAGAGAATTGAAAGTGTAATGATCCTGCTCTGATGCACAGGAATTTTCTGCATGATTCCCTTATTGGGATGTGCAAGTAAGCATCCTTTAGGTCTAAGGTGACCATCCAAGCTTTGTTTGGCAGCATTGGTACAAGCTGTCGTAAGGTAAGCATTTTGAATTTTGGGATTACCAGGAAGGTATTGCAAAAGGATAGGCCCAGGATGGGATGCCAAGTCCCCTCTTTCCTGGGAACAAGGAATAGTCTGGAATAGAATCTTTTTGCAACTTGTTCTGGAGGTACAGGTTCTACTGCCCCTAAGGATTTTAGGTTTTGTACTTGTTTTAGTGCTTCTACCCACTGGTTTGGAGGTAGGTCTGGGTACCCTCTTGGAGGTGGTAGTTCTTGAAAATTGAATTTGTACCCCTGAACAATGGTTTTTAAGACCCACTGATCTTTTATTACAGAGTTCCAATGTTCTCTGCATAGAGATAGCATTCCTCCTAGCTTTGGTGTGGTGGAGGCAGGCAGAGATGGGAAAGGTAGTCATTGAGAGTTTTTGGTGCTGGAAAGGACCAGTGTTTAAAGGGAAACTTTCTGCTGAACCTAGGAGGTGTTACTTGAAGAAAATCTTTAACAGTCTGTATCAATTTTGCTTTGTCTTCCATCTTTTTAAGTACCTCTTCAGTTTTCTGTCTGAACAAGTGGTCTTTGTCAAGAGGTGCATCCATGATTTTAGCTTTGACATGATCAAGTAGAGGTTGTTCCTTCAACTATGCATGTTTTCTGATAACAGAGCCTGTCACTGCTGCCTTGCTAGAAGCTTCTAGGGCATCAAATCCACAGTGCAAGGAGTGCTTTGCCACCTGAGATGAAGAGTGCAGTAATTCTGCTATCTCTTTATTGTTGGCAAAATCTGTAAAAGCAGAAATTTTCTGTTTCAAAAGTTCCAAAGTGTGCTGTTGATATTTTAATATATGGAACTGACAGTTGAGAGCCCTTATAGTTAAAGTTGCAGAGGTATATACTTTTTTACTCCATCTGTCCAGGGCCCTGGATTCTTTGTCTGAGGGAGTAGGATTCTTTGCAGAGGTAGCCTTAACTTCCTTAGGTCCCTGAGTAATCACCTGTGGATCTGCTATAGGATTTCTGTAGAGGAATTTATGAGAGTCAGATACCCTGTAGTATCTCTCAGGTTTTCTGGGGGCAGGTGGAAGGGTGTTAGAGGTAAGGCTGGATTCTTGGTAAACATCATCTACCACCTCCAAGATGGGTGGGATGGCCAAAGGCATGTGCCTGGGTAGGTCCAGAAACTCTCTTAGTCTTTTCTTGATTGAGAGAAATCCATTGATTCCTATTGGAAGTGTTCCCTGAAGGTGTGGAGGGTTCCCCAAAGGAAAAGTCCTCTGGAGGTGATGCAGAAGGAATAGATTCTTTTGCATCTGAGTCTTCATAGGCAGTAAGGTGATTTTCCTCTTCAAAAACAGAGGAGTCAGATCTCTCTGAGTCTAAATCCGATCAGATGTCTGGAGAAGGTTCCCTTCTCCTTTTGGCTGGTGTGGCCTGATTACCCCGGATGAAAGTGATGAGATCCTCTGCCATTTTAAGAATTCTAGTTTGAGGAGGGGGAGGAGTAGTGGAATGGAGATTTTTTGCTGTTTTCTTTGGAGTAGCTGTAAGTCTGGCCTGAAGAGTATCCCTCGGTGCTGTCGGTGTGTTAGTCAGAAGACAGGTTGAAGGCCTTGAAGTGAATTCCGAAGTGCGAGCTGTATCCTTGGAAGCTGGTACATGCATAGCAGCTCTGTACCCAATTGAGGCAGAGACAGCCGAAGGCTTGTTAGACTATACAGTTTTCTGCGGCATACAGAACTCCGAAAGGGTCTCAGTAGAGGCCTGCGAAGTAATTGAGTCGGACATCAGGGGCTGCAAAAGTCACCTCACTGAATTCCAAAGAACTGATGACCATTTTAGCAGTGGTTGTCGTCAGAAGGCTTGGCTTTATGCGGTCTGTCTCTATCCTTATCTTTATGTTTTTTTCAGAAGATCTGTGGTTTGCTGACTGACAGATGCCATATCGGTAATCGGAGACGGAAGATGAAAATATGTGGCTACAAACAGAGCTCTACGACAAATAGTTTTAGTGTTAAAGAGGGCATAGAACAGACAACGGGCTATGTCGTGATCTGGGCCTAAGCAAGTGACACAATAAGAATGGAAGTCTCGGTGTGGTATTTGCTTTCCACAGGTGATACAGTTATTGACTTTTTCAGACATCAGTTTGTGCAAGAAAATATTGTTTGAAATGTGCACTATGAAATTAGACAAGCACATAGAATATTAGTATGAATACATACTTTAAGCATATTTTGTTGCTATGTTTTAATGTGATGCATCTTTAGCGTTTTTTGAATCTCGATGGATCCGTTATATATTTCTGTACCTGATGATCATCGTCAGCCTGTTGATGTTGGACATTTGTAAATAGGGTTTTATTGTTCTATATATCTTTAAGATAATATTGAATACGTTCACGCAAATAGCGGAACAATTTTAACTATCTTAATATGGTCCACTTTCCTTATGTAATAAGGTTTTCTATATTTAGCTAATATAACTCTTGGCTAAGCATCATATTATTAAAGGACAAATATGTCATATTGAAGCCCTTTAACACTACATCTGCGTATGCTAAATTGATTTAGCAGATGTTGTCCTTGATCCGTAGTGAGATACGACATGATGTATTTTTCATCTGGACCTATAAATGATGAATAGAGTAATAAATCTTTTAGAGTGTTTAGTTTCTGAGATATATATTATATGTCTTTATAAATGATTTTTATAAATTCTGTTGATGAATGTTTCTGGAGCACATTTTGGCAATTGAGTATACGTGCTTCAACATGGGCGCTATAGAATATTATGAATCTGTCTTTTTAAATTGTAGAATGATTATTGCTTTAATCATTTGATTAGTGGTTTGTCAATTGTTTAATTGGTATTTAGTTCTTGTATATAAGTAGTGAGGTTTCTTTGTTTAATTGTAACCTGATGAAGCGCACTTGTGTGTGTGTGAAAGCGCTCGTTCTACAATAAAAACGTTTTTACTTTTCATGGTGGCTCCTTGCAGTTTTACTTATCTTCAGTTTGTGCAAGAAAAAGAAAGGATCCCCAATAGGGTACTTAGCTTTAGACGTTTTCAGCTGAAGTTTGAAATCTGGAAACAGCCGACCAGTACTGTTGTGAATTGCTTCTGCTACAGGCTCCATGGCAAGAAAGACTGGGTTAATGGTGTCACCTGCTCTCCTTTATAGCTTGGACGACCTGACATCAGCTGACATCAGCCAGCAAGCGACAGCAGTTGATGATGCCTGGAAGTGCCTTATTATAGTGAGAATAACAAAAAGCAATAAAATGAGACAATCATTCAGCAATTGCCTGTTTTGATGCTGATTGTCCCTTTTTCTTTACCTTCACAGGAGAAAAAAAAAAGATGATTGGAAGTCCTGAAGTTTTTTTTCCTGCTAATGTAGTATCAGAGTTGCCTGTAAACATCCAGAGTGTATAAACTTCCTTCTCTTTAATTTTTTGGTTGTGGGAAGAAAACAGGGTAATGAATTGCCTAGACCAATATAAACTCTGTAAGAACCTTAGGTATAAAGGAAGAATTTGTTCTCACTGTCACCTTTTCTCTGTCAAAGATGAGATAGGTATAACTTATCATAATAGCTTGTAACTCAGATAATCATCTTGTAGAAGTCAGTGCAATGAGTAATAATAAATCAGAATTTTAAATAACCTCATGAGTAGGTTCAAAAAAGTGTTAAGTACAAAAATAACATCTACAAAGGCACCACCTGCCTTCTAGGTATGAAAAAACCCTTTCAAAAACTATTTCACTTGAGGTATGGTGGAAAGAGTGATCTAAGAGAAAACAAACAGAGAAGGCCTAAAGATGAATCTAGATTGAAGAGAAAGAAAGGCCAGAGGATAATCACACACACAAATAATGCATAACCAAGGAGTCTAAGCCTTGAAAGGGTCCTGGTTCTTGTCATGGCACAATGTAGAAAACCTTTTGCACTTATCCATTTGTAATTTCCCAGTAGCAGGTTTCCTTTGCATACCCGCTGCACATCCTCAGAAATAGGGTGCTTAAAAGTTACTAAAATTCTATCATCTGGGCAATTAGCTGAAGGTTCGGGTATATCAAACAACCCCTGTCTGTGTGAGTAAGTCCATTCTGTGAGGAAAATTGTTATTATTGCCTTTGGCCATTTTCAAAAGTAGGAAGAACCTTTGATGCCTAGGTGAAAAGGGGGTCATCACAATTATCCTTGGAGAATCTTTCTGTACCTTTTGAAGAATCCTGATTGTGAATGAAAAGAGTGGAAAAACATACAGGAACATTCCTGTCCACTGGAATGAAAGGTATTTGTCTTCCATGCCTGTATGCAAGGGAGACATGGATCAGAATTTCTTTAACTGTCTGTTGTGGCTGAAAGCAAAAAATCTGCTTGAGGCATTCTTCACAGAATGGAATACCGTTGGGTGCAACTTCCATGATTCTACTCAGCTTGTCTGCAATATGTTTTGCTCTGATGAATGTAGCTAATCTGGATGGAAAGACTGAACAGAGTCTCTAATTCCCAGGCTATTATAGCTAGTCTTCAAAGGGGGTAGGAACTGGTTCCCTCTTATTTATTTATGTACCACATCACTGTAATATTACTGTGATTATAAGCACAGTATCAGGAGTCCCCTCATGGGTCCCATGAAATTATCTATGGTATGATCTCAGTCATTCCTATTAGGGGTAATAGATAATAATCGACCAGGGGATGGGTAAGAACAATTTCTAACCAAATGGGACAGGTTAATCTGAGTACAAAAAGGGAAATTGGCTGGGCTGAAAAAGGACTGATGGCCTAGTACCTACCTATGAACCTATAAGTGCAAAGATGATTCAGACATTTCATAGTAATTTTACAGCCATCATTTCTTTGACAATTATGTGCTCTAATTTGTCTTGTTTGCTGCAGAGGCCCTAGATTTTCACCCTCTTGGACACAACTCCCCAAGCAAATTCTGAAGCATCTGCAATTACATACTGATGGGGCTGGAAGGGGAAAAGGGAAACTTGGTTGAAAGACAACTGATTTACCCATCAGAGTAACTCCTTCTTCACAAACTCCAATACTGGAATTTGGAATGAAATTGAGCCCTAATGCTGGGTCCAAACAGATCTGATGAACAACTGAATATTCCTCATGTGAAGTCTGCCTAAAGAAATTGTTAGAACAGTACAGGCCATAAAACCTAAAATTCTGAGATATTTCATAGAATAAGCCAATGTCTGGTTGGAAAATATCAAAAACTGTGCCTTGTAACATTCAACTTTGTCCTGAGAAAGAAAACACATAATGAGTGATGTGCCCAGCAGACATCCCAGGAACACTATCCCGTGAGATGGGATGAGAGAAGATTTCACTATGTTCACTTGGAAAAGAAAATGCATTTTTTTCACCCAAGTCAGTGCTTCTTTACAACTTGAGAAGAATCTGCAAAAAGGCTGTTGTCTAAAAATGGAAAAATGTTAATGCTCTGCAACCTGCCATGAGCTATCACAGGAGCCAGACACTTTTAGAACTTTTGACAAACCAAAAGACAAAGCAGAAAACTGAAAATGTAAACCACACACACAAAAATGGAAAAAGCACCTAAATTCTTTGAGAACTACAATCAAATGACAAAGATCATGAATGGCTCTGGTAAATCTGCCTCACATCCAGGAACACTGTGCATCAGAAAAAGTGAGTCACGTGATGAACAGGTACAACAACCACAAGAGAGATGTGAGGGGATGGATGCCCCTAGTGTTATGGCAGGGAACTGACTTCACTTGCTTGCTATTTGTGAAACATGGAAAATAAAAACACTTCAACATTACAATATTAAGCAACAGTAATAAACCGTCCAAAACCTCAGATGTTAATTCCTGTTCTATGAATGTACTGAAGAAACAAACTCAGACAGGCTTAGTCACTAGAATAATTCAGCTTTAGTGCTTGATAAGCACTTTAATCCATCAATTGGACTTCATCAGATTAACTTTTCAATAACAGCTTTAACCCATGGAAAGCTAATATACTCATAAAAAACACAAATCATCATAAAGCATGATTGACAGCCTGTGGGCCCTCATTTTGTGCCTTTTGTAAATTCCTGAGCTGCAGAGATTTTTTTTATCTGTCTCAGTAAGGGTAAAAAATATAACAGTAAGGTGGGAACTATAACAGTGAAAATATTGATTACAGAGCCCAGTTCTCCAAGTGATAAGTATTTTACGTAGGGAATACTATTTCTAAGTTTAAAAGGAGGATACCCCATCACACGTCTGAAATTAGAAATATCCAAACCAAGGGGTAAAAAGAACTTTCTGACAAACCATTCAGTAAAAAACACAAGTGTTTCAGCTGCATGGCTAATGCCTCCAGGAGGTTTAAGGTGTCTCAGTGAAAACTCTTGCTTGGCTGGGTTTTTGTTGCAGTTTTTACTGAATGGTGTGTATGTGTGTTCTTTTTACCATTTGGTTTGCATGTTAGTTGTGATATTTTGCAGGAACCTTTATCTTCACAGATATAACTGTGTTTAAAAACCCTGTGTTTCTGAAGTATAGCCAAACTCTCCACTTATGTTGTGCTGATGAGGTCAATAAAATGGCCAAAACATGCATGCCCACAGCTAGTGGGGTTTGGATTATTGGCCTGACTTTAACCACAAAGACTTAAAAAGTAAAAAAGTCATGGACATTCAGAAGCCATGCAGCTGAAACACTTGGAAGTCCTTAAGAGGTCATTTGCATATATCCCATGGGCCACTACTACAAGAGGTTTAAGGTATCACAAAGTGAAAACTCTAGCTTGGCTGTTTTTTTCTTGCAGAATAGACTAAATAAGAATAATCTCGCAAAGCACAGCGCTGAATCATCAGGACATTCTTTTTTTCATTTTTTTCACTATTTGGACATGATCAGGATGGCTCCACATGAGGGGAACTATAACGACAATCTTGAAAAGAAGGAGCTGGAATGCAACATCACTTTAATGCCTATAATCCACAGGACTTAATTCTGCTTGTTCAATTAAACATATTCTTCACCTTAGGAAGCTGACCCACAAATTATTTGATTAATAGTTTTGACATGACTCCTTTTTTCACCTTTCTTGGACATTTTTATGCATGTATTTTTGAAGGTTTCTGCTTGTTGTTTGTTCTGCTACAACATATACATATGCATAGTCATTTGCATTTTTCCACACACACATTTTCTTGTTTTTTTCCTCTATTCTTAGTGTATGGTGGATTTTATGGATACTCAGTTTAATGGTGAATCTGGGAATATTGAGGCAATGTTACAATTGCCTCATGTACACAGACAACCCTCTCCTCCTCCCACATAACACAAATACTTGCAAGAGATGCAGCTATTTGGCCAAACTGGAGGGTGAGCTCTATCAACTCAGGACTGGCAAGACCAGACAGGAGGAGAAGGCAACTACACACACCACAAAACCAGTCTCACATAAAGCTATCACAACAATGAATCAAACACATAAACACACAAAGACATACTCGGAGGCTCTGAGCAAAAATTTACCTAAACAGCAGAGGCCTCCAAAGCAGACACCCAAGCAACTGCCACCTCATGACACACCACAGGCAACACATAAACCACAAAATCAGTGTGCAAAGCAGTCACAGCCCTTAAGGCCAAATACAACACCAAACATACTTGTCATAGGTGACTCCATAGTCAGACACACTGACGTCCCACTCACCAGGCTGAACAAGGAGAGGGTCACAGTAAGCTGCCTATCGGGCGCTAGAATCCGCCACATAACACAAGCACTGGTCACTCCACAGCAAGTACAAATATGACACAGTCATTGTCCATGCTGGTGTGAGCGACCTGAGACATACCTCCCTGGACTACATGAAAAGAGACATAGAGGAGCTCTCTGATTATGTAGCCCAGGCAGGTATGACCCTGACCCTGAGCAGTATCTTTCCTTCACCAAGAATGATGCCACAATATAGAGACAAGATGATCAGCTTTAACAATTGGCTTAATTTCTGGTGTCATTCAAAGGGGATCCAGTGTCTGTCTGCCTGGGATGACATGCTTGACAAGCCACGCTGCTTAAGAAGGGACGGCTTGCACCTGTCACCCTGGGATTCCGGATATGGGCTAAGGCTCTTGCCACCCCATAGTGCCTTTTAGGCAAGGCTCAAATTCTAAACCTACCACCCTAGAAAACAAAAATGGGAAGAAACTAAGGGTAATGCTGCTCAATGCCAGAAGTCTAAATCTCAAAATGCACGCACTCGAGGCCCTTCTCAGTATGGAGAACATCGATGTCTGTGCTGTGACTGAAACCTGGTTCAAGGCTCCTGAGAGCACCCCGGCACTATCAGGTTTTACCTCATATCATGCGTTCCGGCCCCAAAACCCAGACCACACCACAAAAGGAGGGGTTGTATCCATATTCATCAAGGATACCCACACTTCCAGGTTGGTGGCAACGCACGAAGCATCGGAAACCATCCAGGTGCAATTAACCATAGGCAAAACTGCTCTACAATTTGTAGCATGTTACAGGCCACCCTCTCAAACTCAGAAACCCCACACAGCCTTCCTGAAGACACTGGAGGGTATAAATGTATCTCCAAACACCATTATATTGGGTGACTTCAACTACCCGAATATAGACTGGGAACATTACTCAAGCCCCAACTTTCTAGCCCAAAGGTTCCTGGAGTTCATAAATTCAAATGCCATGGAACAACTAGTCACCATTCCCACAAGAGGAGAAAATATACTAGATCTCATCATCATAAACATGGGGACAAAATGCTCCACACACCGGAAGTATATCCCTCACTGGTGAGATCAGATCATAAACCAATCTCACTGGAAATCCACATCCCGCCCCCACCCCAAACAAAAAAGACCACAGTGAAGAACTTCTCTAAAGTAAACTTCACACTACTCAAGACTGGTGTGGTATCCTTCAAGGCCCCCAAGCCAGTGGAAACCACAACCCAAGCTGTGGAAGCCCTTACAAATGCCTTCTCTGAACACCTCCAGGATTGCATGGATCAGGCAATCCCTAATAAGTCCAAGACTCTTTCGACCAAGCGCAAACGTCCAGTCTGGTGGACCCCAGCCATAAACAAACTTTACAATAAGAGGAGAAAGCTATTACATGATAGAGCAAAATCCATAAAAGGGAAGACACCCTTGATCATTATTAGTAAAAAAATACGAGCACTCATAAAATCATCCAAGGCCAACTTTGAGAGAAAAATTGCCATAGATTCAAAAGACAATCATAAGGCCTTCTTCAACTATGTTAGAAACCTGGGTGGAAACTCCCAGATATGCTCAGAATTAGTCCAAAATGATACAAAATGAACTGAACCCACAGACATTGCCAACATACTGGCAGACAGGTTCAGTGCAAACTTCACCCCCTCTCCCCCCAAAAGGAGAGATAACTATCCCAGCGGAGTGTAGCCTCCCAGACATCTCAAATGCGCAGGTGAAAGCTGCTCTCTCTAAAGCTAAAAACACAGCATCAATGGGACCGGATGGTGTCCCCGGCTGTGTGCTACACGAACTCAATGAGGAACTAAACCCGCACATAAGGCAGCTGTTTAATCTTAGCCTTACCACAGGATACGTGCCCAAGGAGTGGCATACGGCAACTGTGGTCCCACTCCACAAAGGCGGTGCCTCTACGGACCCTGGTAATTACCGCCCCATAAGCTTAACAAGCCTGGTCTACAAAGCTATGGAGAGGATCATAATGGAACTCATAAACAAAGACAGAGGGGACTTGCAGACATTGGACCCGACCCAGTTTGGCTTTGTCAAGGGCAGATCACGCCTTTTGAACTTGGTCGACTTCTTCGAAACAGTCACCAAGGCCATTGATGAGGGAAAGGCAGTCCATACAGCCTACCTTGACCTTGCAAAAGCTTTCGACACAATACTCCACTTGGGTATTATAGAGAAACTTACCAGCTTAAATGTAAACCCATATGTCACAAGATGGATTGCAAACTGGCTAAAGGACAGAACCCACAGGGTTTGAGTTGCTGGCACCATGTCAGACTCCAAGCCGGTCACAAGTGGTATCCCACAGGGCTCAGTCCTTGGCCCCCTATTGTTCGGCATCTACTTCTCAGAAGTACAGGCAAACATAGGAGGACTATGGCTGACAAAGTTTGCAGATGACTGCAAACTGGGCGCCATAGTGGAAAGTACATCAGACACAGATATCCTTCAGAGGGGGTCTCACGGAAACTGATAGCTGGTGCCAGAGCCATGGCCTGAAGTTAAACGCCAAAAAATGTATAGTCATACCCTTCGGGAAAAGCGAGGTAACCCCAAGCTACCATATAGGTGGCAATCCACTAAACACAGAAGAGGTTATCAGGGACCTGGGGACCCAGGTTGACAGTGGCCTTTCTTTTGACACTCACGTTGCTAAAGTGGTTAGAAAGACCTTCTACATTGCCCACCTGATCATGAAGGGATTCACATCCAGATCAAATGAGGTCATTGTTCCCCTGTACTCTTCACTTATCAGACCAATGATAGAGTACAATGCCCCATTCGGGATGTATCTCACCTGACACCTGCAGCAATTGGAGAGACCCCAAAAGTTCCTCACCAAAAGGATAAAGGGACTCCAAAATCTGTCATATGCTGCCAGACTGAAGAAACTCCAGCTCAATTCAGTTGCATACCGTCTGCTCAGAGGTGACCTGTGCCTGACATACAAGGCCATGTCCAACCCGGAATTAATGGACATGCTCCACCTCAAAAAATCCAAATCCACCAGAACCACTAGAGCAAGCAACTTAAACCTTAGCACGGATATAAATAGGACGTGCTGGAGGGATAGATTTATCACCCAGAGACTCCCTATGCTGTGGAATAAAATCCCGGTCCATGTGAGGCAGAGCACCTCGCTGGCTCTGTTCAAGAGAAATCTTGACCGGTGGATGGGAGATCGTAGGTTTACCCCGGGAATCATCTCTGTGTCACTGCTGGACAGAAGCACAACAAACTAATGGGCACTGTATTTTTTAACATAAGGGGTGGCGTAAGCCACAAAACTTTGGGCTAGGCTTATAAATGCCTTAGGACAGATAGCCTAGTATAAACCTATGAACCTATGAACAGTGATCTGATGAAGCCCTATGGACGAAAGTGTTTTTCTTTTTTGTTTGCTTTTACTATACTTATGATTGCAGTTTTTACTTTGATTATATTTTTATCTGTGATGATATTGCATCTTTTCCAAGGTTAATACAGTGGGTGTTGTTCATAGGAGGTTACTAGGGTATTGGCCCTGAGGCTCTTATAAGCCTAGCCAAGAGTTTAGCCCATGTTTAAACAAATCAGCACCCAATGCCTCTGTCCAGCAGGGACATGGGTGGAAGCCCAGGGGTATATTTTTAGTTTCCCATCCAGTTATCCAGGTTGTGCCTAAAAAGGGGATACAAGGTACTCTGCTTGATGAGGAGAGTGAGTCTGTTCCATAGATGGGGGAGTCTCTGGGACACAAATCTGTCCCACCAAGTCTTGCTGATGTCGCAGACCAGGTTGAGGCCATGTGTGCGGGTTACTCGAGTGGAGCTTGACTTGCGGATATGCAGCAGTCCCATCAAGGCGGGGTCCGTGATCACCTTGTATGCCAGACAGAGGTCACCTCTGAGGAGTCTGTATAAAACTGAGTAGAGGGATAGGGCTTTTAGCCTATCTGTGTATCGTAGATGTTTGAGACCCTGGATTCTCCTTGTGAGGAACCTCTTTGGTCTCTCCAGCTGCTGCATGTGCTTTTCGAGGTACATGCAGAAAGGGACAATGTACTCAATAATGGGCCTTATAATGGCAAAATACAGGGATGTTATGACTGCCTTCTCCCTGGATGAGATAGCCTTACTTATGAGGTGGGCCATGTAGAAGGCTTTCCGTACAATGGAAGCAACATGGTGGTCAAAAGTCAGGTTGCTATTAACCTGGGTGCCCAAATCCCTCACGACTGATTGCATGCTTAGGACATTATTAATGTGATAATTTGTAGGGACATCACTCTCCCCAAAGGGGACGATGATACATTTTTTAGTATTCAGCTTGAGGCCATGTTTCTGGCAACAGTCATTTGTCTGAGTGAGACCCTCTTGGAGGACATCCACATCACTAGGGGAATTGTTTTATTGATTCATGTGCCTGTTGTCACACACACACACACACACACACACACACACACACACACACACACACACACACACACACACACACACACACACACACACACACACACACACACTTCTTCACTTCAGCTCTCTGATTTTTTTGTTTTGTTTCTTTTTAATTTTTTAGTTTTCGACTTTATCACTCCTTTTGGAAGGACTTTGTTGTCACCTTGGTGCGATATAGTGTTTATGGAGTTTTGTGACACCTTGTTCCTCTCTGGAGACAAACAAGGAGTTAATTACTAGCTCTGCAGTTCAGTTTATTTGGACTTTGATTAGTATTCTTTCTTATTTTTAGCTTGGATTGTAAAACATGACTTGTTTGTGTTACCTCAGGCTAGCTTTTAGTTGTAGGCTAAGCTCATTACTATGCAAGAGCTTGTCAACCATGATTTATGATGCTTTGAGCTCTTTTTGTCTATATATGTTTTCCATGGGTTAAAGCTGTTATTGAAAAGCTGATCTCATGAAGCCCAGTTGTTGGACGAAAGCTCTTACCATAAATTAAAGCTGTGTTATTATGGTGACTGTTTCTTTAGTACCTTTGTAGAAGAGGAATTAACATCTGAAAGTTTGGACTGTTTATTACTGTTGCTTAATATACTGTAACATTTAAGTGTTTTTAGTTTTCATTTTTCACAAATAACAAGGAAGGGAAGTCAATCCTCTACCTATACCTATACCATTCATTTACTAGATGAAGAAGAAGCCAATGAAAAAGCAGAAATGAATACTACTGACAGTTGTAGCCTTTTGTATGATTCTCAGACCCAAGTGCCTGATGTTTTCTGGTGCCACAGAGGAAAGTGAAAACCTAAATATGAGATAGTTTTATGTGACTGCCAGGGTGGGGAAGGGAAAGCACATGAAAGGGCAAATAGTTGGTCTATTTTCTTAGATTGTCCTTGATTTTTGGGAGGATTCTCCTTTCTTCTTTGTACCTCCCTGTCATTGTTTGCCAGCTGAGAATGCTTACTACGTTTCCTGAAAAGGAACCTGAATGGTAAGAAAAGTTTATATTATATTTTGACAAGAAGGACTGAAAAATCTGGGTAACCCCCTAAATTAACTTTTCAACATTCCCCAAACTTTTATGGAACTCAGGAGAGGAAGGACCAAATAACATCATTTTTATCCAGGGAAGCAATGACATCCTCTGGTAAATTCTATAGTAAAACAGCCAGCCAAATCACCTTATCACTGACCCAGAGACAGCATCAACAGTGCCATATTTGAACAGATTTTAGAGAAGTTTTGGTTACCTCAGACACAATAAATTCAAATATACCTTTAGTCTCTTAAGAAGGGAGGTCAACAATTCACTTTCTCATATTTTCAAAGGAAGCCAGCAGAAACTTAGACATGTGAGCCTGACAATTCACTACTGTGAAGGCTAAAGCGGAAGAAGTATAAACTTTCTTCTAAACCTATCAAAGTGTTTCCCAGCTTGTTAGAATGACCAAGACCAGCTGATTTTGACAGAGAAATTACCGCAGGATCTGACCCGGGGTTATAAAAAAAAGGAATTTGTGGGACTGGGGCATGTGACACAATTTGTGAGACTTCCGGGGAGCAGATGGCTTACTGTCAGGCAAAGTGTTGGCTGCAGTGAAAGCATTCTCTACGTCTGGCAACACAGGAGGTACAGTTGCAGGCTGATGAAAATCAACTTATAAGAAATCATAACATCTTTTATTTTGTTCCCATTGAATGTTTATTTTGTTCCCACTGAAACGAGTCTTTCATTCTTGAAATAGTCACAAATTTTAACCAAAAACTGAAACATTTTCTCAAACAAATTAATTATTTTAAGGACATCTCCTGCAGGGAACTATGACCAAAAACTGTCTGATTTGAGGTAAATATTTTAGTGGCAACCTCTACAAACATCAGTTTTAGCCCTTAGCAAACATTTCTGACAGAAAAGGACAACTTTTCTTCACAAAAATGATGAAATGGAAGGTATTTCCCAACAGGGTATTTATCCACCCAGCTTTAGTGAAGCACTGGCTGAAAACCAGAGTGCACTTTTACTGCATGAAAGTTGTGAAGTTTTGATTTCCTAGTCATTGATTTTATACTGCCCTCCTCAAGCTGTATAATGGCTAGGATGCATGGAAGTTGCCTTAAAACTTTGGAAGCTGGCCAGCTGGACTGATCCTTGGCACCATGTCCCATACAGCCTAGGCTTCTGTAAAAATGATCTAATGGTGAACACTATATGTTACTAACTCTGAATCTGTGATTCTTTGAGAAAAGGGAACTTCTGACTCTCAGTGAATCAAACATCTTGTGAAGCCTTGGTAATTTCTCCATTTATGAGGAATAATTGCTACAAAATCAGCAGAATAACATCCTTATAACAGCTAAATAATTAGCCAATTAAGGTAGTCTATTCTGTGTATCCTACATCCACTCTATGAAGAAATACTTATTTTGTAGTGTTTTTCTCTGACTAAATCATGCCACCTCAAATTGTGACTGTTTCTTTCACAGGAAAATCTGCCTTTTTTTCTACATTTTGTGCCTTTGATTTATATGGAAGTGTTGACAGCTCTCTCCTTTCTCACCTCATGGTACACATGCTGCAGGTCCTCAGTCTGCTGTCACAGAATCCTGGATACTCTTGCACCACCAATGTCACACGGCTTTTGCCCTTCTTCCACTCATTTGCATTCTTAACAAGATTTGCCTATAGAACTGAATGTAGCATTCCATGTAAAGCGTCCAAAATAAATCTCCTACATGCACTCTCATCTCCCCTTTTGTTGCTGTTGCTCGCAACACCCTGTTGCCCCCACTATCTCAGTGACCTAGTGTCCTGCCTCACCCCTTTGTATACTATCTGGCTATGAGTAGAACATGAGATATGGTGACTCCTAGATTCCTCTATTGTTTGATGATCAGGAGTTCATGCTACATTTGCTTAAAGTGTGGGCTATGCCAGAAATTCCTTTTGACTGCTAGGGTTTGGTCACAAGGATGAAGCACAACAGGCATGAGTAATCACACCATAACTCAGATTTTTGTCATGCATTATTTAAACAATAACTTCCTGCAGGGTTTGTAGTTATGATATTTACTCTGATTTGCAAGGTATGGTACCAACAGACCAAATGTTACGGGTCAAGGAGGTTAAACATCATCATGACCCACACTTCTCTGCCATGCACTGTTGGCGAATGTGGTATAGTAATGTCTGCAGGGACCAGTGGATATCAATAAGAGATGAAAGAGGTTTTGTCTTACATAACTCCTCAGAATACAAAACAGTTTCAGCTAAGAATGAAGCAGGATAGATTAGGATCCTCCAAAATAAATAATTTTTATTACAACAGAACTGCCATGTACTTGTAGTGGATGACAGCTGCGTGTACACTCAATCCTGAAATTTCAAAATAAGCCCTCATTTCTCCAACTCTATTAAAAAAAAAACAGAAAGTGTTATGTACAATAGCAAAGTACTTGTTTACAATATAGCTTAACTTTTACTCACTGAAGTTACACACTTGAAACACAAATTCCTCGGCTGCATCCAACAATCACCTGCTTTAGAACACTCACATCATGTGATGAATGACTGAATAAAGTACAGTTGTGTAAGCTGCACTTAGCATAACAGCAGAAGTTCAAATTCCTCACTGTTGTGACAGCCTTTGCCTATATAGGTTGTGTCCTGCCTACGATACAATGAATAGCCAGATTCATAAAACTCTGGATCCCTCCCACACCTAAACTCTGACTATCCCCTTGGAGGGAAATCAGCAGTAAGAGGGTAGACAATTTCAGGACTTTCTTGCCCATACATTCCAGAAACTAACTATACACAAAAATAGAGGGATGAAGGGAGGGTGTGACTACTGTAACAGCGAGGAATTTGAATATCTACTATTATGATACCTGTCAACTTGCACAACTGTACTATGTTCATAATTCTTACTGCTGCAGTAGCCTTTGGCTATATGGTTTTGTTAAATACACACACACACACACACACACACACATATATATATATATATATATATATATATACATATATTTATAACAGTGCATGTACACTTCTGTTTATTAGAATATATATATATATATATATATATATATATATATATATATATATAGTAAAATATAATATCGCATATGCACTTTCGTTTATTAGAATATATATATATATATATATATATATATATATATATGTAGTAAAATATAACAGTGCATGTACACTTCTATTTGCTAGAGTACATGTAGAAAAATATAGTCACTTAGATGCAGGTACATTTTTCTTTGTTAGCATGTATACATTAAAGGGTTAAACTGCTCTTAGCTGAGAAGCAGGGATATGAATGGCATACAAATAAATGTATTACAGAATGTCTGGTACTTGGTACAAGTTTTAAGGAAAATAAGAAACCAGGTGCAGGGAGTATCGGAGACAGAAACATTCACAATAAAAAAGGACTCCCTAAAAGTTTATTCACCTTGAAACAGAATACAATAAACAGATGGTATGACATTAGAAAAATACCAAAGTACTGACTTTAAAAGTTTTTAACAGAATGCAAATTCCAAAGACTGCTTTCATAAAAAATGTCTATAAAGGACATTAAAAGTGTGTAATGTTAGATCTGATTTTTTATTAGATCTGGTACCCTGGAGAACACCTTCTATGCTGCCTGAGAAGTTAAATTGGGTACATTAAAACCTGTAAACTATGAGAGTATTGTACGTGTCATCTGTTATATAGACAAGTTATTTTATTAGTAACTGCACAGAAGATAACAGTGCTGAAAAGGTTAATAGTCTGCAGAAGTTCAGTGCATTAATCAGACTTTGGTTTCAGCAAGCAAGCTGCAGCAGCACAGAAATCTGCATTTAATTTTTCAGGTTTGATTATCAAAACCTAGCCAGTGTGAAAGGAAGAAGGATAAGGGTCCAGGAACCCTTAGGGAATGACCCTAGCAAAACCAGTAATACTTCATCAGTGCATTTACAGAGGACCATGTAGCTGCCTCTAGAATCCTTCTTTAGTCCATTCCTTTCTAGTATGCCATCATAGAAACCAAGGCTCTACCTTGATACTGCCTGGAATGGATTTGTCATGGTAGGAATAGCAAAAATCAATAGCTGATGACAGGCACCTTGGAATTGTCTGTTTTGACATGGGTTGTCCTTTCTTTGTCCCATCATAAGAAATAAACAGCTGATCTGCTTTCTAAATGATTCAGTTTAGTCAAGATAGCACCTGAACTGGCTATGCATGTCCAGAATACATAGGATCCCATCTCCCTGGTTCTGGGGATCTGCATAGAACACTGGGTGATTCATGGCTTGATTGAAAGTAAACTCTGAAACAAGTCTGAGTATAAATGAAGGATTTTTCTTAAAGTGACCCTATCGCTATGGAGGACCAGATAGGGCTCCCCTAATCTTCTTACAGATGTCAGAGCAACAAGGAGTGCCATCTTCCATGTGATAAACATTAAGTCCAACTGACGAGCTGGTTCAAATGGAGACATAGTTAACTTTTCCAGCATTATGATAAGACCCCAAGAAAGAACCACCTATTTTCTAGGAAGCCTATGATGCAAAACGTCCTTCAGAAACTGTTTTGTCAAAAACAGAGGTAAAAAGGCTGGGTCATGGGCAGACATGATGAAATGGCTGCTAGATGAACCTTGAGAGAGGAATAAGAAATGCCAGAGGAATTCAGCAGAATATCAGGGACAAAGGAAAAGATTAGTACTTATACTAATTGTTAGAAGCACTCTAATAGTGATAGAAGGGGGAAGATAGAAAAAGTAGATCTGTGGTAGTAAGGAGACACTGGAAAGGAAGAAGGATTAAGTGGCATGTATTTATATTCCACCTAAAACTGCTATTATGGAGCTTAAGAAACTTTTCGGACAAATAATCATGTTTCAGCTGAGAATATTACTTATAGGTGGGGACTGGAACTTGATTTGCAACAGTAAGGATTTATCTGGGGAATGTAGAAGGGAAAATGAAACAAAAGAGGATAGATTTCTGAAGAAATTTAAGAAAATATGTAGATGTGAATTCAGTAGTAGGAACTTCTCCACCTAGCTGTTAAAAAGAAAGGAATTTAAGGAATGGGTAGTGGAAATTATTCAAGAGTTATAGGGGAGGTAGAAATTTCTTCAGAAGTTATAGCTAGTCAGTGGGATAAAATGAAAGCAGAGTTTAAAATAGGGTAGAACTAAAAGAAAAGGAGATATAGTTAAGAAGAAACAAGAATTATTTAAAGGGGCTGACAAAGGTTAAAGTATTGCAAAATAAGGGGGTGGTCTTACAAAACAAGAAGAGGCACAATTGCAGAGTGCTAAACAGAGCATAAAGGAGTCTCTGAATAATATGCACGAGTTTAGAAAGATCAATTAAGCAGCTGTCTTTTGTTTGTTTATTTTTATAACAACTCCAGAGCACAAAAAAATTTAGCCCAATGCCTTAGGTAACAGAAAAAAGAAATGGTGGTTGCCAGACTTAGAGAGCTTATAACAAGAAAAATAACCAGAGATCTTGTAGAGGTATTAGAGATATTAGAGAGATATTAGAGAGGCTCATCCAGACTCTGCTACACTTTGCTGTGAAGGAAAGGTTAGTTTGCTGTTATTTTTTGTATTTCTGTATTGCCTTTCTATATTTTGAATACTGTAGTTTGTTTTCTTTATCTTGTGTTTTGCTTGCATTCTGTTTTAAACAGCATATTAAAACTTCAAAAGAGACCACAGCTCTCTCTGTTCTGAGTCAGGCAGAAATAAGAACTGATTAATTAAGGACTCATTCATAAGACAGAAGAGGTCACTTAAGGTTAATCACTTGTTAACAGAGGGGGTGGAGCTAGGAACTAAAATTTCTATTTAAGGAGTAAACTAAAACATTTCAGAGCTTTACCAGAAAGGCTCATCCAGACTCTGCCACACTTTGCTGTGAAGGAAAGGTTAGTTTGCCGTTATTTTTTGTATTTCTGTATTGCCTTTCTATATTTTGAATACTGTAGTTTGTTTTCTTTATCTTGTGTTTTGCTTGCATTCTGTTTTAAACAGCATATTAAAACTTCAAAAGAGACCACAGCTCTCTCTGTTCTGAGTCAGGCAGAAATAAGAACTGATTAATTAAGGACTCATTCATAAGACAGAAGAGGTCACTTAAGGTTAATCACTTGTTAACAGACGGGGTGGAGCTAGGAACTAAAATTTCTATTTAAGGAGTAAACTAAAACATTTCAGAGCTTTACCAGAAAGGCTCATCCAGACTCTGCCACACTTTGCTGTGAAGGAAAGGTTAGTTTGCTGTTATTTTTTGTATTTCTGTATTGCCTTTCTATATTTTGAATACTGTAGTTTGTTTTCTTTATCTTGTGTTTTGCTTGCATTCTGTTTTAAACAGCATATTAAAACTTCAAAAGAGACCACAGCTCTCTCTGTTCTGAGTCAAGCAGAATTTTTCCCTCCCTCCCTCCCATTTAAGTTGTCTTGTTAAATACCACTGTCTTTCTAGTTGCCCGCCTCTTATGTTAATCTGACCATATATCTCATTTCTCTCTACTTTCACTGGCTTATGTGAGTAATCACAAAACCATCACTTTTGAAATCCCACCCCTTCAATTATTTAAATTTATTGGCCATCCTACAGTATTTCATAGTACCAAAATACAAAAGTAACCACCCCTTTCAGTCCATCTTGCTGTTTTAAAAATAGTAACTCTCCACTAAACCTTAACTTTTTAAACAGGTAAAACTCAAGTTACCTACTTTCATATCTAACTTCTCTAGTGCACACTGCAGAGTGCATTCTTTTCAATCTTACCTTTAAGCATCCCTGTTACTAGCACTTTCTCTAATACCTAAAAGATCATCTCTACTTGACTCCAAGTAGACTTTTCTCTATCTGTTAAACCTAGCACTTGCTCCTACAGTACTTATTACCTTGATACGGCACTCTTATAGATAGCACCCCAAAAAGGCAAAACCCCATTTCTCGGTCACCCACATCCCCGAATCTCTTTTAAAGTTTTTGTCTAGTCCTTCTAGCATGTCGAGGGATCAGTTGCTAGTGTCCTCTCCTGCTCAGCTGGTGAACCTGGGAATATTGAGGCAATGTTACAATTGCCTCATGTACACAGAACAACCCTCTCCTCCTCCCACAAAACACAAATACATGCGAGAGATGCAACTATACGGCCAAACTGGAGGCTGAGCTCTCTCAACATAGGACTGGCAAGACCAGTCAGGAGGAGAAGGTTACCACACACACTATAGACCCAGTCTCACATAGTACCATCACAACCTCAAATCATACACATAAACACACAAAGACATACTGGCTCTGATCAAAAATCTACCAAAACAGCAGAGGCCACCAAAGCAGACATCCAAACAACCACCACCTCAGAACACAACACCTGTAACACATAGACCTCACAGTCAGAGTGTCAAACAGTCACAGCCCTTAAGGCCAAACACAATGCCAGACACACTAGTCATTGGTGACTCCATAGTCAGACACACTGGCGTCCCGCTCACCAGACTGAGTAAGGAGAAGGTCACAGTAAGCTGCCTGTCGGGTGCTAGAATCCGCCACATAGCGCAAGCACTCAGGTCTCTCAACAGCAGGTACAAATACGACTCAGTCATTGTCCACGCTGGTGTAAATGACCTGAGGCGCACCTCCTTGGACTACATGAAAAGAGACATTGAGGAGCTCTCTGATTATGTAGCCCAGGCAGGTATGACCCTGACCTTGAGCAGTATCCTACCTTCACCAAGAATGATGCCACAATACAGAGATAAGATGATCAGCTTTAACAATTGGCTTAAACTCTGGTGTCATTCAAAGGGGATCAATGTCTGTCTGCCTGGGATGACATGCTGGACAAGCCACGCTGCCATAGGGCGGCTTGCACCTGTCACCCTGGGATTCCGGATATTGGCAAAGGCTCTTGCCACCCCATAGTGCCTTTTTAGGCAAGGCTCAAATTCTAAACCTACCACCCTAGAACACAAAAAGGAAAAAACTAAGGGTAATGCTGCTCAATGCCAGAAGTCTAAATCTCAAAATGCACTTTTCGAGGCCCTTCTCAGTATGGAGAACATCGATGTCTGTGCAGTGACAGAAACCTGGTTCAAGGCTCCTGAGAGCACCCCAGCACTATCAGGTTTTACCTCTTATCATGCGTTCGGCCCCAAAATCCGGACAATACCAAGAAAGGAGGGGTATCCATATTCATCAAAGACACCCACACCTCAAGACTGGTGGCAACGCACGATGCATCGGAGACCATCCAGGTGCAATTAACCATAGGCAAGACTGCTCTGCAAATTGTAGCATGTTACAGGCCACCCTCACAAACTCAGGAACCTCACATGGCCTTCCTGAAAACACTAGAGGATAAATGTATCACCAAACACCATCATACTAGGTGACTTCAATTACCCTAATATAGACTGGGAACACTACTCAAGCCCAAACACCCTAGCCCAAAAGTTCCTGGAATTCATAAACTCAAATGCCATGGAACAACTAGTCACCATCCCCACAAGAGGAGAAAACATACTTGATCTCATCATCATGAACATGGGAGCACAATGTTCAACACCGAAGTATACCCCTCACTGGTGAGATCAGATCACAAACTAATCTCGCTGGAGGTCCTCATCCCACCCCCACCTGAAATAAAAAGACCACAGTAAAGAACTTCTCAAAGCCGACTTCACACTTCTAAAGACTAGTGTGGTCTCCTTTAAGGCCCCGAGCTGGCGGAAAACAGTACTCAAGCCGCTGAATCACTTACAAATGCCTTCTACCAGCACCTGCAGGACTGCATGGATAAGGCAATCCCAAGCAAAACAAAGACTCTTTGTACCAAAGGCAAGCATCCAGTCTGGTGGACCCCAGCCATAAACAAACTCTACAACAAAAGGAGGAAGCTACTACAAGATAGAGCAAAATCCTTAAAAGGTAAGACACCCTTGATCACTATAAGTAAAAAACTAAGAGCTCTCATAAAATCATCCAAAGCAAATTTTGAGAGAAAAATAGCTAAAGACTCAAAAGACAATCATAAGGCCTTCTTTAGCTATGTTAGAAACCTGGGAGGAACCTCCCAGATATGCTCAGAACTAGTTCAAAATGATGTGAAGATTACTGATCCTACAGACATTGCCAACATACTGGCTGACAGGTTCAGTGCAAACTTCTCCCCTCCCCAAAGGAGAGATATCTATACCAAGCGATTGCAGCCCCCAAACATCTCCAACGCCCAAGTGAGAACTGCTCTCTCCAAAGCAAAAACACAGCATCCATGGGACCTGATGGTGTCCCCGGCTGTGTGCTCCACTTAACTCAACGAGGAATTAAACCCACAGCTAGGACAGCTGTTTAATCATAGTCTTACCTCTGGATACGCACCCAGGAGTGGCGCACTGCAACTGTGGTCCCACTTCACAAAGGCGGTGCCTCCACCGACCCTGGAAATTACCGGCCCATTAGCTTGACAAGCCTTATCTGCAAAGCCATGGAGAGGATCATAATGGACCTCATAAATAAAGACATAGGAATTTGCAGACTTTGGATCCATCCCAGTTTGGCTTTGTCAAAGGCAGATCATGCCTTCTAAACTTGGTTGACTTTTTTGAAACAGTCACCAAAGCCATTGATGAGGGAAAGGCAGTCCATACAGCCTACCTCGATCTGGCGAAGGCCTTCGATACAATACCCCACTCGGGTATCATTGAAAAACTCATCAGCTTAAATGTTAACCCATACATCACAAGATGGGTTGCAAACTGGCTGAGTGACAGAACCCACAGGGCAGAGTTGCTGGCGCCATGTCAGACTCAAAGCCTGTCACAAGTGGTGTACCACAGGGCTCAGTCCTGGGCCCACTCTTGTTTGGCATCTACTTTTCCAGTACAAGCAAACACAGGAGGGTTATGGCTGACAAAGTTTGCAGATGACTGCAAACTGGGCCATAGTAGAAAACACATCTGACACAGATATCCTTCAGAAGGGTCTCACAGAAGCGGATAACTTGTGCCAGAGCCATGGCCTAAAGTTAAATGCCAAAAATGCATAGTCATACCCTTCGGAAAAACAAGGTTACCCCTAGCTACCAAATAGGTGGCAATCCACTGAGCATAGAAGAAGTTATCAGGGACCTGGGGACCCAGGTTGATAGTAGTCTGTCATTCGACACCCATGTAGCTAAAGTAGTTAGGAAGACCTTCTACATTGCCCACCTTATCATGAAGGGATTCTCATCTAGATCAAGGGAGGTCATAGTCTCCCTATACTCATCACTCATCAGACCAATGATTGAGTACAATGCCCCATTCGGAATGTATCTGACCCGACACTTGCAGCAGCTGGAGAGGCCACAAAGTTCCTCACCAAAAGGATAAAGGGTCTCAAACATCTGTCCTATGCTGCCCGACTGAAAGAACTCCAGCTCTATTCAGTAAACACAGCTGCTCAGAGGTGACCTTTGCCTAACATACAAGGCCATGTCAAACCCAGATTTGATGAATATGCTTCACCTCAAAAATCTAGATCCGTCAGAGCCACAAGGGCGGGAGACTTAAACCTCGACACGGCTATTAATAGGACGCTGGAGGATAGATTCATCACCCAAAGACTCCCTATGCTGTGGAATAAAATCCCGGTATATGTGAGGCAGAGCACCTCGCTGGCCTTGTTCAAGAGAAATCTTGACCAATGGATGGGAGATCGCAGATATACCCCAGGGATTACCTCAGTGTCACTGCTCAACAGAGGCACAGCAAAATAATGGGTATAGTTCCCCATACCAAAGGGGTGGCGTAAGCCACAAAACTATGGGCTAGGCTTGTAAATGCCCTCGGGCAGATAGCCTAGTATGAACCTATGAACCTATTTTGGAAATTTTATGAAAATTTCTATAAAGCAGATGAATGTGGAAATAAAAAAAGCACAAATGAAAATATTTATGGAAGACTTAGGTATGTCAAGGTTAAAGGAAGATAAGGTTCAACAATTAAATTGTTACGATAGCAGGATATGAGATAAAAATTGTGACATAAAATCAATCTGTAGGGATAGATGGTACTTCTGTGGAAGCTTGGAAGGTAGGAGGGAAGGAAGTAATAAAGATATGGAAGGTTTTGTTTAACAGTATTTTAAAAGAAGGATATGTACCAGCATCCTGGAAGAAAGCTGTGGTGGCTGTAGTACCTAAAAATGGTAAAGACATATCCGATTTAGATTCATATAGACCCATTTCAATTTTAAATCATGATTATAAAGTATTTATGTCTATAATAGCTAAAATCATGGCAACACTGATAGATATGGAGCAAAGTGGTTTTGTGGAGGAGAAGCAAACATCTGACAACATTAACAGAACAATAATGATCCAGAGGGAAGAAGAATGTAAGAAATTGCCACTGTTCTTGGTGGATCTTAATGCAGAGAAAGCATTTGACAGAGTAAGCTGGGATTTTATGAGTAGGACAATGTAAGCATTTGCATTCCCTTATACAAACAAAAAGTTAATTAGGAGGATATATGAGGGATCAGAGGCAAAAATTAAAGTAAGAGGGTTCATCTGTGAAAAGTTGTGTCTGAACAGAGGAACCAGGCAGGATGTCATTTTTCCCCTCTGTTATTTGCATTATATTTAGAGACATTGACAAAGAAAATAACTTGTATGGTAATCAAGAAAATTTTTTTTGCAGATGATATTACTTTGTACAGATAATATTATTTTGTACCAGAAAAAGACATCTCAGGGTCGTTGAACATTCTGAGACAGTTTTAAGTCTTTTTCGGATATACAATTAATGTAGACAAAACAAAGGCCATAGCTGTAAACTATGTACCCATGGGTTCACTAGACAATCTCGAAATACTGAAATGTCGAATTTCAGTATTTCGAGACTGAATAGCCGAAAGTGCAATTACGCAAAAGTGCACTATCTCAAATGCGAAAATGTGCAATCCACTGTCATGGTGTCGTGTTCATGATGTATGGTGCAGTTTGTGGATTTAGCTGGGGATTCGGGTAAGTGGTGTTTACATAAGGGTATTGGGTAGGGATTTTAGTGGGTGAGTGTGTAGTGGTGGATTTTGTATTTGTGTGTTTAGTGCGACCTCGTAGTTTTATATATATATATATATATATATATATATATATATATATATATATATATATATATATATATATATATATATATATATATAAATAAGAAGGGGGACACAGGTGTAGGGGGGCTTGCCCCCCCCTTTTATAGATAGGGTAGGTGTGTTTGTATGTGTTGTTTTGTTTGTTGTAGTGCAGTTAGGTAGGTAGGTAGATAGGTGTGTGTGTGTGTGTGTGTGTGTGTGTGTGTGTGTGTGTGTGTGTGTGTGTGTGTGTGTGTGTGTTTGTGTGTGTCTGTCTGTGTGTGTGTGTGGATGTGATTGTGGTTTTCACGGTTGTGGGTTGTGGAATTTCGACTATACAGTCTTGAAATACTGAAATTCGACATTTCAGTATTTCAAGATTGTCTAGTGAATCCATACCCAAACACAAATTGGTTCACCAATAACCATATTTATGCGGACATGATGACATTAAATATTTAGGTGTATGGGTTAAAAAGGATTCTGTTATGGTGGCTAATGATATGTGGGAAGAGACTAAACAAAAGATAATACAAAAACCGGGAAACTGGAAGCTCTTGTTTATGGATATGGATTGCAAAATACAAGCAGTGAAAATGTTTTTAGTCCCTTTAGAGTTATATACATATCAGGATTAGTTTCATCAACCAGAGTAGAAGTTGTGGACAGCAATTAATAAAGATTTGAAAGATTTTATCGGGGAGGGATGAGGGCAAGGGCCAAGTGGGATAATTTGATCCTTTCAAAAGAACAAGGTGGTTTAGGATTACCTGATTTGAAGGGATAATTTAGAGCTACACATTTAAGACTCGTATACATAATAGAAACAGAATCCGCGGTGGTGCAGCGGTAGCGTTGTTGCCTCACAGCAAGAGGTTCTCCTGTTCGATTCTCAGCTAGTGTGCAGGGAGTGCCTTCTGTGTGGAGTCTGCATGCCCTCCCCGCGGGTCTAGTGGCGTTCTGAAAGACATGCATGAATGGGCGTGCTTTCATTGAAGGTTGGGCATCGAGTTGGCAACTCAGCATCGTGAAAATCTACTGCCAATCATTAGCGGACCGGAGTTGTGCTATGGCGACCCCTAACCGGGAAAAGCCAAAAGACAACAACATACATAATAAAAACAGAAAGCTATAATTCAAAGTGGAATGGGATGATGATGAAATATGGGGAAAATTCAAGAAATAAGGAGAGGGTGGGATTTTGGATGCAGATCCTTAAGAAGAATAACATAACAGAATATTATATATAAAGCAGCAGAAAGTATTCTAAGAAATAAGCCAACATGAGAATGGAGAAAGGGGGTTCTGCTGCTAGGGATAAATGCAATTAGTGGTACAGAGAACAGGCAAGCGGGGACTGTATTTTACTGGAGAATACTGGCAAAGGAACCAAAGAATTGGGAGCAAATAACTCGAAAAGGAAAGGTAACAGAATGGGAATAGCCCACAAAGACATTTGGACCGCAGGATACAGATTGCCTTCCCTATCAGAGACTGATATCAGAGTACAGGCCAAGAGAAAGGGAGAGGGGAATTCTAAGTGAGAGACTTGCTCTGGTAGAGTTTTGAGTTGACTCTAGAACAAAAGCTTTTGCTAAACAAGGGATAATTAGTAGGACATATAAAATATTGCATGGTAACTGGGAAGCCTGTGCATTAGCCCAGTAATCAAGGAGCCTCAATCCCCATCACTAACACCAGTGAGGGACGTGCACATTGGGAGGTTGACAAATACACACACAGTAAATTACAATTTCACTTAAGAGCACACAGAGATCACAGTCAGCCTGGAGCTGGTTTCTCCCTCACTCTCCAGAACCCCAATAAGACTCCCCACTGGCACAGCTATAGGGTTCAGATCTCAGCCGAGTGGTCAAGCCAAAATCTCCAGCACCTTCTCTGTCCAGCCAGTGCTTCGTGTGCCTGCCCAAGTAGCTGACACATACACACACACACTTTGAGATTTTATCTATATACAAACACACATACACTCCTGGGGAAGGCTGGCACAGGTTCACTAGCTATGCCTCCTTCTTCCCAGACTAAACAGTAGTACCACCTGCCATCAGCACTCTTATCACCTACTCTAAGGCCCTTACAAAGGGTGACCAATTCTACTGTGTAATGTTACTATTATCCAAATGCTAAGTGTGACCAGAACTTTTAAGGCCATTCTAGAGTGGCCTGTACAGTATCACCACATACATATGCAAGTACCCTAAGAGCTTAAATATCTCTACACAAAACCAGCCACAGTTAAAATGTTTAAATATATTTAATAATAAATAATGAAAGCACAATACAATACTCATTAACTCAAGTCAGTGACGTTAGAGTTCATATTCACAGGAAATACTTTAAAACAACGTTGCAAGACAGTGTTATATAAATAAAAAAAACAGCTAGACTAATCTTACTATGTTCCTATCTAGCTCTAAGAGAAACTATGTTTTAAATAACTTACTTACAGAATAAGACAACTACAGATGAGAAGTGCTGAAGAGATGTTTACAGGTCCAGAACAAAATACAAAATGCACAGACTTCCTCTCTGAGAACGTTCTTAAATTAATAATACACATTACTGCTGGGTTAGCTAGATGACATCACTATTTTATACCTGCATCTAGTTCCCAGGCTAAACAGAAACTTAAAATTTAACATGTCTGTTAAAAATACTTATCTCTCAGAAGCTGACACTTCTCTCTTAGAAGCTTGCTTGAAACTGGGAGTCGTAAAACAATTACCTTGGAAACCCCGTAATTATCTCTGTTTCCAGACAATAGGTAAGCCTACAACTCTAGACATTGTGTCTATATTGAAATGAAATAGAGATAATAGTGTCATAAACAAGTTCCACTTATTTTCTTAGAGTTTGCAAGTTAACTCTGTACATTCCAGCCTTTACCATCAACAAATATATTTGCATAGGCATGTAGTTTATACACATTTCTGCTCTTTTCCAGCAGAGTGCACTGTGGTTACAATCTTGAAGCTCAGTACAGAACATATAGTTTTCTTAGATTTCTAAGGCAAGTATACAAATCATTTTACTATTCACAAATGGCATAGAATTATTTACAAAATTCTATCTAGCTGGGCTGGCAGCCTTCACAATCCCCCCTCCCTGAGAACTCAAGCTAGTTTTCAAGCAACCTCTGAGAAACATTGCTTGAGAGGGTTGAGTCTATCTGGGAATACCTTCCCTCATTCCCTGTCTTGGGAGCCCATCTGCATTTGCACTGGTAACCCCACTACGGTACTGCACTATCATATCATATGCTTGCAATCCTAGGCTCCACCCTAGCAACTTGGCATTTTGCTGGCTGGCTCAATGTAATCATGTTAGGGGATTGTGATCTGTAACTACAGTGAATTTTCTTCCATACAGATAAGGCTGAAGTTTCTGCAGTGCCCACACTATAGCTAGACATTCCTTTTCTACGGCTGCATAGCATTCCTCCCTGGGTTGTAGCCTATGACTGAGATAAACCACTGGGTGCTCTTCTCCCTCTGAAGAAATCTGGCTAAATACAGCCCCCTTCCCATAGTTCAAAGCATCCACTTGCACAACAAATTCTTTGCTGTAATCTGGACTGGCTAACACAAGGGGTCCTACCAAAGCTTCTTTAAAATTCTGGAATGCCTGCTCACATGCTGGGGTTCACGCCACCTTATCTGGCCTGTTTTTCTTTGACAGGTCTGTGAGGGGAGTATCTATGGTACTACAACTGGGGACAAACTTTCTGTAGTACCCTGATGTCCCTAAAAATGCCCTCACCTGCTTTTTGGTAATAGCTGCAGGCCATGCCTGAATGGCTTCCACTTTGGCCAGTTCTGGCCTGATCTTACCACTTCCCACTTGCCTGATCTTACCACTTCCCACTCTATGTCCTAGGTAGGAGATCTCTGCCATACCTACCTGACATTTGCTGGGCTAATGGTCAACCCTGCCCTCTGTAGTCTGCCCAGCACCCCCCTGAGATGCTGAAGGTGCTCTTGCCAGGAATGGCTGTAGATTGTAATATCATCTAAATAAGCAAGGGCAAAATCTCCTGCTCCTGCTAGGATATGATCTACCAGCCTCCGGAAAGTCATTGGGGCATTTTTCATCCTAAAGGGCATCTTTGTGAACTCATACAAATCAAAAGGAGTCACAAAGGCTGACCTCTCCCTAGCACTGAGAGTCAAGGGCACCTGGCAGTAACCCTTGGTAAGATCAGTGGTGGTAAGATACTTAGTCCCACCAGCTGCTCTAAGGCTTCATCTGTCCTAGGCATGGGGTAAGCATCTGACTCTGTGTGACTATTTAATTTCCTGTAGTCCACACAGAACTTGGTGCTGTCATCCTTCTTTGGCACCAGCACCACTGGGGTGGCCCAGGAACTGCTGGACTTCTGAATTACCCCTAGTTCCAACATTTCCTGTATCTCCTTCCTCAGAGTGTGTTTGACTCTTTTAGGCACCCTATAAGAGGCCTGCCTAATAGGACTTTGGAGTCCTGTATCCAAAGGGTGCTGCACCAGGTGGGTCCATCTTGTTTCCCAGTGAACATGTCCCCAAACTCCTGTAACACTGCAAGGATTTTGTGAATCTGGGTAGGAGATAGCTGCTAGGACACTGCTACCCCTTCCACTGAGGTGTCAGTCCGAGCCTCACTGACGAGATCAGTCACCAGATCTCTCTCAGACTCCTCCTGCAATCCACTGTAAATACTCAGCACAAGGGTCTCCATATCATGCAAGGTTTCATCATGTTACCATGGTACAATTTGTGCCCCTGTTTCCTGCCTTAGCAGTTCTACCATGTAGTTAACATGACTAACCTTCCTTACCACCTTGTAGGATCCCTCCCAAGCTGACTGCAGCTTGTTGTGTCTGACAGGAATGAGAACCATTACCTGCTGCCCTACAGCATACTCTCTAGCTTGAGCATTCCTGTCATACCAGACCTTTTTCTGCTGTTGGTCTTCTGCTAGGTTCCTCTGGGCCAAGCTCATGAGTTCCTGGAGCCTTGCCCTGAGGTTTAGGACATAGGCCACAACAGACTCCTTGTGGGATTCATACTCACTCTCCCACTCAGCTCAAAATAAGTCTAGAGGACCCCTCACCCTATGCCCATACAGTAACTCAAAGGGTGAAAAACCCATGGATTCCTGTGGAACCTCTCTGTAAGCAAACAACCGATGGGGCAAATATTCATCCAATCCCCCTTAAACTTGTCTGCAAATGCCAGTAGCATCATCTTGAGTGTAGAGTTTATCCTCTCAACCACACCATTAGTCTGGGGATGGTAGGGTTGGTCTTTAGGTGTTTCACCCCACAGTACTTTCACAGACAAGCCAGCAGGTCTGGCATGAAATTGGCACCTCTGTCAGTCAGTATTTCTTTTGGGAACCTACCCTGCTGAAAATCTCTAACAAAGCATTTACCACTTTTTCTGCTTCAATGGAGGACAGAGCCACCATCTCAGGATATCTCGTAGCATAATCTAGTACCACTAGGATATACATTTTCCCTGTGGAATATGGGGTACTCAGGAGACCCCACAATATCCATAGCTACCCTCTGAAATGGCTCGTCAATTACAGGCAAAGCTATCAAATGAGCTTTCACCTTGTCTCCTGCCTCGCCTACCATTTGGCACTGCTCACAGGTCCTGCAGTACCCTGTTACATCTCTAGAAATTCCAGGCTAATAAAAGTTCTGCATAATACGTCTCTGTACAGTTTATGCTCATATGACCTGCAAAGGGAATGTCATGGGCTATGGCTAGAAGTGCCAGATTGTAGGCTCTAGGCACTACCAACTTCTGAATTCTCTCACCTTCTAGCCCTCCCTCAGGGGTCCACTCTCTATACAGTAACCCTTTGTCCCAGTATACAGATTCCCTTTTCCCTTGAGAATCAGGTGCCTCCCTAGCTACCTCCCTCAGGTCTTGTAATGTAGAGTCTGACAGCTGAGCCTGTATCAACTGTCTCTTTGTAACCCTTCACAGCTCCCCTTCCATATGAAGTCTGGTATCCTCTGACAACGGTGCCTCACTCTCAACCTGGGTACTACTACTCACCTCTGCACTTGCAGTCACTCTGTACAAGGGAAGATCAGCACCAACAAGCAGCTGTGCCTCAGCTTCAGTCTCACTGCTACAGGGTAGCTCCCTCCCTGAAGTAACCACTTCACCAGTCCATCCTGGCTGCAGTTGTGCAGTCTATTTTCATCTCCCCCAGGCTACCAGACCCACATGCTTGTCTCCAAGCCTGACTATATGTAACTGCATGAACGTATTGTAGTGCATTATCAAAATTATCCCTATCAGGACATCTGCAGGGATATCCTCAAACACACCTACTTGCTGACTTCCTTTTTCACTCTCCCAGTCAAGGCAAACCCTGGCCAAAGGTATTTGGAATGGGGTCCCTCCTAAAGCTCTGACTGGAGTAGACTGCCCAGGCAAGTAGTGCTCCTCTGTAACCACTGCAGGATTCACAATAGTTATGTCAGAGGCTGTGTCTCTCTTAGCAATTGTCTCTATGCCATTCGCTAAGATAGAATATAACCTCTCATGGTAGTTTGGTGCCCCTGTTGTCTCAAGACAACCTACTGGAGGTATTTTGTCATTCCCACTTACTGGCTCACCCACCTTTTGTTCCCCACCTTGTCTTTGTGGACATCTGTATGCTACATGACCCCACTGGTTACATTTAAAACATTTAACCCTAGGTCCTGGATGTGTACCTGAACTAGTGGTTTCTTCTGCTACTGACAGATTTTGTTGGGGCAGTCTGGTCTGCCCATCATAGGTTCCCTTAGACCCATGAGCAACACTGGATGTCCCTTTGCTGTGCAGGGATGCCCTGCTTGCTATATATAGGTCTCCCTTCTTCCCCAACTCATCTACAGTAAGGCATTGTCTATCAGCTACCAGATCCTCATGTCCTCAGGCAAAGTGCTAAGGGCTTGTTCCCTCACCAAAAGGTCTGCCAGCCCTAAGGGCTTGTTCTCTCACCAAAAGGTCTGCCAGCCCTTCAGAAGTGGTGACCTGACATCCACTCACCCATCTAAGAAAATAAGTGCTTAGTTCAGCAACATATTCACACACACTTTCATCTGCCTTGTGTTTATGCTCATGAAAGTTATTCCTATAAGCTTCAGGTGTTAGCTTAAAAAATTCTAGCAAACAATTCTTTATGGCATTATAATTTAAAAAGTCATTATCAGACAGTTGGGCAGAACAGTTACAGCTTTACCATGGAGTAATGAGGTCAGGAAACCGTACTCAGAGCCCTTGGTCAACATCATACTGTTTACATACCCTCTCAAACATATGAATGAAACCATCAAAATTATCCCCCTCTGTAAATTGTGGAAGAAATGTACTGACTTTTGTTGCTTCTGGGGTTCAGTTACTCCCTTCCCCATTACCTCCATGACCCTGGGGAAGAGTCAGCATCTCATTTTCATATTGCCTCTGCCTCTCATTCACCTCAGCTTCCAGATGTCTCAGTCTCTCTGCTGCTTCCATTTTTAAATGTTTGGCCTCCAACTCAAGCCTCTTTAGCTCCAGACGTATTTTTAAGTCCTCTGTGGAAAGGTTGAGCTGTCCGTTTTCTGAGAGTTGTACATTTCCATGGCCAGTCTGATCCTCCTCTTGATTGCTATTTCCTGATCCAGCTGTCACTAAAGCTGCAATCATGTCTGCTTTAGTCAGGTTTCCATGCACCTGTCCTTTAGCCTGTCACATCTCAGCCAACTGACTCCTTGTCACCTTGCCATACTCCTCTGCTGACATGCCTGCCTGCTCTCCGTGACTAACTAAGCTAACAAAAGAAATAAAACAATTGTGATATGAACTCTGAATGTTCACTGTGTGGCCGATTTACAGTACAAAAGCACCTTCAGTGCTCACTGTACACAAGCTACAGGAATTCAATATCCACACCACTGCAACTCAATTAATATGTGATGTGGCTATCTCACTACTATCAACCAATTAATATTTGATGTGGATATCCCACCACTGCCAAACAATTAATATGTGATGCCCGTGCACTGGCCCAGTAATCAATCAATCCTCACCACTAACACCAGTGAGGGATGTGCACATTAGCAGGATGACACATATGCCCACAGTAAAGTACAATCTCCCTTAAGAGCACACAGAGATCACAGTCAGTCTGGGGCTGGTTTCTCCCTCATTCTCCAGATCCCCAATAAGACTCCCCACTGGCACAGCTATAGTGTTCAGATCTCAGCCGAGTAGCCAAGCCAAAATCTCCAACACCCTCTCTGTCCAACCAGTGCTTCGTGTACCTGCCCTAGTAGCTGACACACACACTTTGAGATTTGATTTATATACAAATACACAGACACTCCTAGGGAAGGCTGACACAGGTTCACTAGCTATGCCTCCTTCTGCCCAGACTATATGGTAGTACCAACTGCCACTAACCACCCTTATCCTAAGGCCCTTACAAAGGGTGACCAATTCTACTGTGTAATGTTATTATTATCCAAATGGTAAGTGTGACCAGAACTTCTAAGGCTATTGTAGAGTGGCCTGTACAGTAACACTTAATACATATGCAAGTACTCTTAGAGCTTAAATATCTCTACACAAAACCAGCCACAGTTAAAGGTTTTAAATATATTTAATAATAAATAATAAAAGCACAAGACAATACTCATTAACTCAAATCAGTAACAATAGAGTTCAGATTTACAGGAAATACTTTAAAACAACATTGCAGGACAGTGTCACATAAATACAGAAAACAGACTAATCGTACTATTTTCCTGTCTAGCTCTAAGAGAAACTATGTTCTAAATAACTTACTTACAGAGCAAGATAAATACAGATGAGAAATAATGAATAGATGTTTACAGGTCCAGAACAAAATACAAAATGCACAGACTTCCTCTCTGAGATAGTTCTTAAGTTAACAATATACATTACTGCTGAGTTAGCTAGATGACATCACTATTTTACACCTGCATCTAGTTCCCAGGCTAAATAGGAACATGTCTCTTTTAAAAATACTTATCTCTCAGAAGCTGATATTTCTCTCTTAGAAGCTTGCCTGAAACTGGAAGTCATAAAACAATTACTTCTGTAATTATCTCTGTTTTCAGACAATAGGAAATCCTACAACTCTAGACATTGTGTCTGCTTTGAGCTGAAGCAGAGTTAACAGTGTCATAAACAAGTTCCACTTATTTTTTTAGAGTTTGCAAGTTAACTCTGTATATTCTGGTCTTTACCATCAACACATACATTTGCATAGGCATGTAGTTTATACACATTTCTGCTCTTTTCCAGCAAGGTCACTATGGTTACAATCTTGAAGCTTAGTACAGAATATACAGTTTTTTTACATTTCTAAGGCAAGCATACAAATCATATTACTATTCACAAATGACATAGAATTATTTACAAAATTCTATCTAGCTGGACTGGCAGCCTTCACAGTAACTATAGGAATCAGTCAGATTAGGTTAGAATAGATTGGGAAGACAGAACACTGTGTCAGATGTATTGAGTGAGCAAATGGGTGTAATGAAGGAAATTATTTTTTGAGCTGCGATACAGGATTTGAATTGCTTAGACATAATAAGGCCTTGTTAAGTTCAATTCTGGTGGCTACCAAAAAATCAATTACTAGAAAATGGAAATTAAAGTCTTAACCAGCTGTATTTGAAGAAGTGAATATTATAATAGAGATAAAAGAACTGAAAGTGGGATCTTTAGAAAAGGGTAGGAGCAAATTACACAGAAAGAATGGACATTGTGGGAACAATACATACAGAATAATGCTTTGGAGGAGGACTGAGGTTTAAGGGAAGGCAGGAATTGATACATTTATGTAATGTTGGATTGATGATAATTGTGTAAAGACTATATGTTAAGTATAATGTTTGTAACGGTGAACATGTCAATTTGGTTTGTTTTCTTTTATATAAATGTATTTTGCCTATTTTTAAGTGATAATTCAGTAAAGGTGTTAAAAAAGAAAGGTCAGAGGAAACTATCTCACACAAATATTAAAGAACCAGTGGCACATAATCTATGATGGGACCCTGGTTATTGGCTAGGAAGCAAATAGAAAAAAAAAAAAATGGTCCACTTGCCACTATAAAATTTGCTAGTAACAGTCTTTCCTGCTTCATTTGTAATCAAACTCCCCTTATCCTATGTGAGTAGATCTAGTCTGTGAGGAAGCTTGGGGTAATTGCCGCTGGCTACATCCATAGGATGGGAAGGCCAGTGTTGCCTTGGCCAGGGAGTCATCATAATGATTTTTGGAGGGTCCTTCTGAACCTTCAGTATTACCCTGGATATCAGTGTAAAAGGTGGAAATGCATAAAGGAACATTCCACACTATGGGAAAGAGAATGCATCTGTTTTAGACCTGCCTACAAGGAATCCTGGTGCAAATTTTTTTCTGCTGTCTGTTTTAAAAATCTATTCAAGGTGTTTGCCACAACTGGATCAATTTCTGAAAGACCCCCTCATTCAATTTTCATTCTTGAGGGTCTAACCAGGTCTTGCTAAGTTTGTTTGCCACTATATTTCTGCTCTGAGAGAATGTAAGATGCTTGGAGAGTTAAGGAAGGCATTAGAGCTTCCTCTCAAGCCATCATAGCCAGCCTGCATAGAGGGTAAGACCTGGTGGCCCTGTTTATATGCTACATCACATTGGTGTTGTTTGTAATCATCTGTAGAGATCCTGGGGACAGCAGATGATGAAGAGATTTTATGGGATGATCCACAATCAGCACCTCTTTGACATGTGCTTAAGTCTTTCTGAACAGTTTTACAGGCCTTGTACCTTTACCCAATACAAAATGTTCTCCAAGTAAAATCTGAAGTATCTGTAATTACAGATTGACTTGGAACAGGAGGAAGAAAGATACAACCTGGATTTTGAGTCACATGATGTCTCCACCAGTACATTTCCTTCATGACAAAGCCCAAAATTGGAATCTGAAATTCTATGGGATAAGAATGTTGGGTCCATGTGTTTTTAAAAGGCACTGACTTTTTCTCATGTATAACCGGATGAGAGAACTCATGAGAATCATGGAAGCCACAGACCCTAAAATCCAGAGATATTCTCTTACTGAAGTCTGAGACTGATTGGAGAGGCTCAGGAAGGTTTCCAGATAAAAATCTACATTTTCCTTAGTGAGAAAAGCCTTTTGCTGAGAAGTGTCTAGAAGACAGCCCAGAAACTGTTGAGACTGCTGCAAACTGATAACAGAAGCATTTGGACTACATTTTTGCATCCAGAGAAGTAAATTTTAAGTACATCTAGTTGCACTTATCTTACTATTTAAATTGGTTCTGTGCATTTTTGTTCTTTATCCAAAGTTAAAGCTAATAATTTTAGGTACTTTAAATAGTCTGCATTGCTATTTGGTTTCTCTGGGCCTAGATGTTTTTTCTGAGTTTTTGCTGTAACTAATCACCCCCCATGTCATGTTTTATGATGTCAGACCACAAAGTTGTCTCCCCCAAAATAAAATTAAGTCCAGAAAACCCAACTAAACATGGACCTATGCTAATCCAAGTTACATCCTGCTAAGAAATGGTTTGTCAAAATTCATGGCTCCCCAAACCCTGGGAATACAGCTACCTATGCAGAATTATTTAGTGAAACCCTGTACAAACATGTAAATGGCTGCACTGAGGTTGCCATACCTACCAGAAGTAAGCCTAGATCTAACACCAAAAGCAAGCCACACTGGTGGAATCCTTTCCTTATCAGGCTATGTAACAAAAGGAAAAATGTCATGGCAAAAATCAGAAAGAGCAAGTCTCACAGAGACAAGAGCTCTCTGATTCAAATAAATATGAAACTAAAATGTCTAATAAAGTCCAGCAAGGCCAATTATGAGGTCAGGATAGCTTCCTAGGCTAAGGACAATCACAAGGCCTTCTTCAGCTATGTCAGGAATCTTAAAGGTAATACTCAACAATGTGCAGAACTGGTGATGAATGGCACAGCCTTCACTGTCTGAGGTGACATAGCAAATCTACTGGATGATAAATTTAGCTCGAACTTCAACCCCACTCTCCTCCCACTACTGCTGTGAAGTCGCTTCTAGCATACCTCTATCAACAGGCCACAGCAGGTGCTGGAGATGCTCACTAAGGCCAAAAATATTGCTTCACAGAGAAACCGACAACATCCCTGGTGGCCTCCTAAATAGCCTAACACATAACCTGAAAGAACCACTTGAAATTCTCTTCAGCTACAGCCTCAAAACAGGTTATGTGCCAGGTGAATGGAGGCCTGGAATGATCATCCTTCTTCATAAGGTAGAACCATCAACTGACTTCAGGAGCTACAGATCCAGCAAACTAACAAGTCTAATATACAAAGCCATGGAAGGAATTATCATGGAAATGATTGGCAATGACATGGGCAACCTACAGACACTGGACCCATCCCAGTTTGGCTTTATTAAAGGAAGGTCTTGCCTACATAACCTGGTAAACTCTTTTGAGAGAGTAAACATAGCTATGAATGAGGGGGAACAGTGCATACCACCTACCCTGACCTGGCCAAGGCATTTGATACAACACCCCACTCAGGTATTGTTGATAAAGTTTGAGAACTAGGCATATATCCTTGCATAACTCATTGGATTGCCAGCTGGCTCACAGATAGGATCCAAAAAGCCAAGATCAGTGAGACCTCCTCCACCAAGAGACCAGTCTCCTCCAAAGTACTCCAGGGCTCAGTGTTGGACCTGCTACTGTTTGGCATCTACTTCTCAGAAATCAAGGCTAATGTCAAAGGCCTCTGGCTCACCAAGTTTGCAGATGACTGTAAATGGAGAGCTATCACAGATTCCCCCTATGACACCAACATTCCTCAAGTGGATCTAACACAAACAAATGACTAGTGCAAAATCCACAGATTAAAACTTGGTGTAAAGAAATGCATATAGTGACCTTTGGCAAAGTGTCCACCCAAGCTAATTACTTTATTGATAAAACATCCCTAAAATTTGACCCAATAGTTACAGATCTGGGAACATATGCAGACAGTAATTTGGCATTCAATTTAACACATAGCCAAAATAGTAAGAAAATGATTCTGTGTCACCCAACTCATAACCAAGGGTATAGCATCCAGTTTTAAGGAAGTAATAGCACCACTCTACTCTGCCCTTATCAGAACCATCGTTGAGTAAAATGCTCACTTTGGCATGTACCTTGTCAGGCACTTGCAACAGATGGAATGCCTTCAAAGATTCCTCACCAGGAGAATACAGGGTATGAATACCCTTTCCTACACAGATCGCCTTAAAGTCCTATCTCTGTACTTAGTATCCTACAGATTACTGAGAGGCAATCTATGTCTAGCATATAAGGCATCCTTGGATTGAGCTCTGATGGATCTCTTGCACATCCTCAAGACAAACAGCACCAGAAACACTAGATCCAAGGACCTGAACTTCGTCTGCAACAAAAATAGAACCTGCAGGAGGGACCAATATGTGTCTCAAAGGATCCCCGTGCTATGGAATAAGCTCAACATCTATGTAAAGCAGAGTTCATCGCTGACCCTGTTCAAAACGAACCTTGATCACTAGATTGGAATTCACAAATCCAGCCTGGCCCCCATGACTCTGATGAACAAAAGTCAACATTAAGTCAATTAATCCCAACTAACATACCCTCCCACACACATGTAACCCTTAGCTAACTCCTTACTAACATACCCCACCATGTAGGCGTCTATGGAATTCTGGGACAAAAGTGGATTGGGTGGCATGACGAGGCTTGTAAAGACCCTGGTGGTCATTAGCCTAGTATGAACCTATGAACATAATCTTGTGTGATGGAGTCAAGGATGATTTTTGAATGTTTATGTGAAACCCCAGATTGGTAAGGATTGAAGAAACCCATGTTAAGGACTTGACATTGGGAAAAGACTCTGTAAAGATAAGTAAATTGAGGAAATATGTGAATGCCTTGTAGTCTGCAATGAGCTACCACTGCAGTTAGATACTTTGCAAACACCCTTGGATGGTAATTAAGAGAACTGATAATGCAATCCAGGCACAGAATTTGAGAAATTTCTTGAAGCTTGTGGCTATGGGGATGAATGTTAAGCATCCTTTAGATCTAGTGTTATTACAAAACTCAAAAAAGGAATAACAGGTGACATTCTGATGGGTCAACATTTTGAATTTTGGTACCGTCACAAACAGGTTGAGAAAGGAAAAATCTAGAAATGGTCTCCATGAAAGCTCTTTATTTAGAACCATAAACATTTTGGAATAGAAACCATTCGCTCTTGGGTCTAAAGGCACCAATTCTATGAATCCTAGAATCAGTGAGTGCTGAAAAACCTAAGGAAAAAGCTCTGTTTGGTGATTCAGGAGGTATTCCCCTGAAAAGAGGTATGTGTATCCAGCGCCAACTGTACCCCTTTTGAACCACCTTCTTCACCCAAGAGTTTGATACACTCTGATGCCAAGTGGGGGGGGCTGTTGAGATCCAATTTTTGTGACAGATTTAGGGAGATCTGAGTGGTTAGGGAGGGGAGTGTGGGGGGACGACGACAGAATGCTGACAGTCATTCTGAAGGATAAGACTGTCCCTTTTTTTAATGGATCCCTGTTTTTTTTGTTCCTTCCCTCCTGCCATCTCTTTTTGTTGCCTTTTTGCCATGAGGTAGCAGGGGTTGCTAGTTTTGACCTTTAAAGGGGTAGAAGATTTGGGAAATCTTAGAAACTTCCTGAATTAATTTCCCTCTTTCACCAAATTGTTTGAGGACCTGAGTAGCAGAAGGGTTAAGCAAAACCTCCTTATCTAAAGTACAGTTGGTTAAGTACTAAGGCATAACTAATCAAAACTGTAGCAGCAGCAGTAGCAGTGGCGCTAGACACAGTTCCTGCAAAATTATACCCACTCTTCAAAGCATGTTTTAATGCTCAGGATAGATTAGAAATAACAGGATTCAGATGGGGCTACCTTCTGAAAGGTGTGTGGCAGAGTGTTCCCTCACACTGGCTCCACAACTAAAAATAAACTTTCACATATGTACTTTGTAGTTAAGAATTCTCTACACTAAAGTGGAAGAAGGGAAATTCTCTTACCAAATCTGTCTAATACCTTTGTCCTCTTTATTCACAGGATAGGGATTAGTATTGATTAGTTTGATTCTAGCTGACAGAAATTTAAATGGTAGCTGGGTCTGATCTAAGATCAGAAAACAAAAAATTGTTAACTTGAGGTACTTTGTAAAGTCTATCTTTCTTTTTAGGGATTGAAGGTTATGGGTCAGGGTTATTACAGGTGGCACTAAACACATTCTCCAAGACTGGTAAAATGGGTGGGATATGTGTGTGTGTAATGGGGCACTTCCACTTGCAACATATAATAATATTTCCTCAATTTAGGGGGGCTTTCACTTGTTCCACAATAATACCTCATTCATCTTGGAAGTAGTTTCTGATAATAAAAAATTCCTCAAAAGGAGGCAAAGAGGACCAGCCTTCATTAGAATCAGAGTTTAGAGCTTGGGAATTTCCAGGAGAAAAAGCCATGTCTCTGTCAATGTCAGAATCCTCTGACGAACATTCTTCAGGAATTTCTTTACTGAGATAGCATTCTGGTAAGGATATTTGAGTTCCAGAATTAATAGCCTGCGATACATTTTGTGGCTAAGGTAAAGAAATCATCTTTACAAACAGACACCGTGTCCTTAGATGAGCAATGTCTAACTTTTTGTTTTTTCTTTGGAGGGACCTCTCTATGAACAGACACCATGTCCTTAGATGACTAAGGTCTAACTTTTTGTTTTTTTCTGTGGAGGGACCTTCCTGGAAGAAGACTGACTAGGCTATGGCACTCCACCCCTGACAAGAGGTCTCTTTCCTCATGCATTTTGAGAAGAACCTCCCACATTACCTCCCAGACCCAAACAAAACAATTCTCCCAAGCCCAGACTATACACTGGAACAGCCACTGAGGACATAGTTGACTCCCTAATCATGGGGTGAAAGGGCTACACCAGAGGAACCCAGAGTACTAAGTGAGTGGTCAGAGGAACAATGGTCAGCAACTAAAGAGCCATCCACTGATGGCTGAGGCATTGTCTGAACTCACAGTGATATCAAGGTGTTCTTACTTTGTTGTTTCATCTTTTTAGGTACTTTGGGGGAAACGTCAGCAGGACCAGAGTAAGTAGGCATTCTGCAGCCAAGGATGAAGCCTGTCAGTCAAAAGGTAAGATGTCTCTCAAGTGTTCATAATAAGTACACACTCATATATTTCTCCATACAGCCCCTTTCAAGAATAAAGCACAAGCAGTACACAAAAATCCCTGTCAGCATTCAGATCTCCTTTTCTGAAGTGCTCTGACAGAAAGAAATTAAGGTAATTTGTCAAGAAGTGTACAGAAGCATTCCATTAAAAATATATTGCCTGCCCTGTAAAATACTTCTCAATCCTTAAAACTTACACATACAAATAAACGTTCTCACAAGCAGTACACTTTTACTATAGAATTAATACCAATACTTAAAAATATGTCTCCTTTTAGAAACAGAAAACATCTGACACTGAAAAAAGTACAGTCTTTCATAAAGGGGAAATACCATTTTTAGTCAGTAAATAAAATATTTCAATGTTTTCTTAAAAGGGCAATATTTTTAAATGGAAAGGCTCCCCTATACAGACTTATCTGCCAGAAATGAAGATTGAAGATGATTACTGCTCTTGTGAAGACTCAGAGCTGCTTCTTTTGAAGGGGGCAAGAAGTACTGAAATTGTGTACACTCTGACTCCTTATTTCCCTCCAAAGGTCTAACCAATCAGCAGTCAAGGTCTAGGTGTTGGAGGGAGCCAGAGCTTTGTGAATCTGGCTGCTTGTTATATCCTAGGTAGAATACAACCCATATAGCGAAAGGCTTGGGCACCAATGAGAATGATGATCATAATGTATTAAGTCATCTCACACAAGATGACTTACACAGTTAACAGATTAACAGATAAGGGAGGATATACTTGTAAAACTAAGCCTAAGAGCAGCTTTTTTGTCCTAGCTAATCCAGAGCAATCTGTGATAAATATCTGGAAGACATTAACAGCATTTCAAAAGACTGCATGCTATCTCTAAACATGTACTACAAGCTACAAGAAAAAATGTTTAGCTGGAACTATCAGGCACTCATAGTGAGTGACTGCTGGTTAGGGAGTCATGTTTTTAGGTTTTAGAAGGCAGTGGTGCAAGGAACGCTCAAGTGAGAATTGCAGGGTTTATGCCACTGAAATTTAATTTTTTTTAACTAGGAAGGCAGCCTGGTTAATTGAACCTTTTCACATATGATCAGAGATCTACAAGAAGGAGCAGTATAGAATAATGATAAACAAGTTAAAATAAACATTATGCAATAAGTTATACAGTATTATACAATTCCTCCCCTAAAACGTGCACGCTGATTGGCCAGCCCAACCAGCGTGCCCGTTGTAAATCCCTCAATATACTAACGGAAAAAGGTCCGGTCGCCCGGACTTTTTCCCTCAGTATAAAACACTATCTCGCTATGTTAAAAGAGTTTAACATAGCGACACAGGTTTAAAAAAAGCAACGGAGATCTCCGTTGCTTTTTTTAAAGCTGTCTCGCTATGTTAAACTCCTTTAACATAGCGACACAGTGTAAAAAGCAACGGAGATCTTGCAATCTCCGTTGCTTTTTTTTTTTAAAGTTGTCTCGCTATATTAAATGGGTTTAACATAGCGAGACAGCTTTAAAATAAGCAACGGAGATCTCCGTTGCTTATTTTAAAGCTGTCAAGCTATGTTAAACCCATTTAACATAGCAGAACAGTAAAAAAAAGCAACGGAGATCTTGTGTTCTCCGTTGCTTTTGCCCACAGCTCTGATGTACTGCGTAGGCATGCGCAGTACATCAGAACCGCCGCAGAATACCAGACAGCTGCGGAAGGGCAGTAAAGAGGCATTATACAATGCCATTATTTAAGAAAAGTAATTATTTCTTTTCTTAAATAATGTCATTGTATAATAGCAATAACCCACTTCTGGGTGTGGGTAATGCTGGATTTACCCATGGTTGGCTTTGTTCCGTGGGTAAATCCAGCATTACCCACACCCAGGCGTGGGTTATTGCTATAATAAGGTTATACAATACTCTTCAAAGCTGTACAACATAGTAAATGGTACAAGTCCTACTGATGGCAAATGCAGTAAGCAAAAAACATGTAAACAAAAACAAAATGAGCATAGTGTGTCCACTACGAGTACATTACATTTTACTAAACACACAGTTTTGAGCTTAGTACTAAACATTCTTGATATAGTTTTTGCATCCGAGTCATTCAAATGTAGACATTCATATCCATCACACAATGACATTGCTCAGTTGAAAGGCAGTTATTTCAAAATTAAGTAATAAAGAGAGGTTCAGTATTCTTTTTAACCATTCTCGCTACTACACACACATTCAAAGAACCTTCTATTCTTGTTAACCACTGTCTCTATTGTATTCATATTCAATAGTTTTTAGCAGGTGCTGCTTCTATCTTGATATGATGTTTTTAAAGCAGTCTGGTTTCCATTATCATTTCGTAGATTATTCCACACAGCAGCTCATTTGGAAGCTTTTACCTATTATGTGCCCAAATGCTGGCCTGCATTAGTCAACTGGCATAACAGATGTGTACTAATTTAATTCCTCCATGATATAAAAGCAGTAATAGATGGCTAAGGTGCAGATTATGCTGGAGTTAACCTGTTTCTGTTTGGGTTTAACCATGTTTTTTTTACAACATTGGTTTATAGAAATCATTATAATGTGCATAGAAATATAAACAAAATATTAGCTCTAATAATTCAACAAAATAAAGAATAAAGAAAAAAGCGTCCCATACGAAAAAACAAAAATAAATAAATAAGGCAAAAGTATACTGCTTTATTTACTAATTATTTACTAATACTTCCTGGCATATATAGTCTTCACCAGACTGACTACATTGGCAGCACATAATTAAACTTATCTTATTATCATAGTTTACACACATCATACAATCACCATGAACAAGATGGATTATTTAAACGAGACTAATATATGAAGTTGCATATTATCACTGACAAATTAGATATTCCAAACTCAAGGACTACTATTTATATTTCAGAAAGCAAGTCAGGGGACTCTCTTTCCAAAGCTCTAATATGTACATGCTTAATGCCACACAAGCTAAAATAACATTTTATGTGCAAATTTGTGTATTATATTTAATAATAATATTTCATGAAATCTTTCCATTTTCTTATTTGTGAAATAATATGAAATCTCTATTTTTACGACCAGTAGCATAATATAAGTTCATGCTACCATGCTTTAATTTGACAGCAAGTCCCACCAACAGTGAAATAGGCCAGACACATCAGAATGACAGTGCCAAGGTTTAGCGTATCCCATTAACATTATTCTCAGAGGAGAACAACAGACATTGTATAAGTTTTTTTGGAAGCATTATTGTTAAAAAGAAAGTAGTATTTTCACTTTTATAAAATGAACTCTTCAAATGTCTAATGATTAACATTTATTCAAGGTTGCAGTCTACTTATTCTTCCAGGGAAAACTGTAAAGTTTTTCTCCATCTGAATCATAGTTTTATGAAGTACTGAAATTTGTCTATTTTTGCCTGTTACAGATTGTACTCCATTATGTTGTTAATACTAAAGTTAACACACCTTACTCAATACTATTTCTATTAGATTCTTACTTAATGCATCTATAAGAAGTTCACTAACTTCATTCAAAGTTCTAGTTCACTAACTTCATTCAAAGTTTTATTAGCCATTTTAGAGTCTAAGAACTGAATAATTGGGAAAACATTTTTAACTTTATAATCCATCCAAGGAGTGGAAAGAACTTTGTGCAAAGTAAAAAAAAAAAAATGCATCGCATACTCCATCCATTCATCATCAACCCCTTTTCCCATTTTGCACACAGGGATGGGGTGTCACTTCAACAGTGACAATTATCTTGAGCCAAGGTTTACACCACTAGGTGGCTAGCCCTGCCGCAGTAGTTCATTCATAACACACACACACACACACACACACACACACACACACACACTAACTGTGTATAGGTATCTTGCGACATGCTGAGTATGAAAAAGTTATGTGTGCTTGATAATGAAAAGTGTTCACATTGCTTGTCAGGAAAATGCATTAGCCTTTTAACAAGGCACTAATTGCTAACTGGTACCATACAAAAAGAAGGAACCCACAACTCTAAGACATGAAGTTCATTCTTCATATGAAATTTTAAAAGTGCGAGTAAAAACTTACCTAAAATACCCTACTGGTATAGAGTGTGACAGCCCAACAACCAGGCTAACTAGTGTAGTATACTTGGGAGTAATCGCCTGGACTACTGAGCTGGAATTGTGGCCTGATTGAAGCTACATCCCTGGCCTTCTAATAAGATAGCCTGTTGCATGGAAGAGAAGCACGAGCTATAAACAGTTGATGGAAAGTAACCAAAAAAAAAAAAAAAAACGGTTTTGTTTTCATTCTGAAAACCTGCAAAGGCAAGTGAACAAATATTTTGATCTGTGATAAGGACTGCTGAATAAACATGTTTTATTCTAACTGGTGATCCAGTGATTCCTTGGACTTACACTTGTGGGATGTGCATGTGCATTTAGTTGGCCAAGGATTCATCATATACTTTTCCTTGGAAAACCTCTGCAACCAAGTTCTGTACACATTTTGCTCCTAATTACTTACAGAACAGTTATCATTCTCCTGAAGCATTTCTGCTACTGGATTTTTTCTTCTTCTGCTGCTTCCAGGTAACTTACTGGAAATGCTCACTGAGTCAGAAGTAGAGACAAACCAGAAGCTGGTACAATTGCAGTAACAGCTTGTTGTACTGACAAACACAGCTGCTAACCCAAAAAATGTGCAGACCTTGGAAAAAGCAAGGATGACCTGGAATCATAAATGGTAGCTTTTAGGCAGTACGCCACAACAAAGACTCTGCAGACTGTGTGAACATGCTGTCATCCCAGCAAACAGGAAATGCACTGTGCATGTATACGGACATGGAAAGAAGTGATTACATGGACTATGACAAAATAAAAAAGGAATTTTTGACAAGGCCTGAAATCACCTATGAAAAACAAAAACAAAATGTAATGATGACAAACTCGTAACAATGCAGATGCATGACTTAAATATATATTTGGTAAATATGCTAGAATATGACAGCAACAGAAAACTGAAGATGCTAGAATTGTTTTAGCAGTAAATAGGTTTAAAAGTGTTCTGACTATTAATATAAGAAAATAGGTGACGCAAAGTGATCACAAGAACTCTGAACAACTAGTAACTTTAGTAAAATGCTTATTAGTTAATGACACAATGTTTAAAATGGAATTGCTGCTTCTAAGTCTAAAACTGCAGTATGAAATGTGCCATATTCTGTGAAACAAAAAATCAGCAAGTAATGTCTTAGATTGTTTCAAGAGTGGTAGCAGGGTTCATGTTGTTAAGTTCTGTGCTACTCGTGTTTTAGGAATTGCAAGTAATAGAAATGTAAAAACTGAAACGTATGCTACAAATTAAGATAATCAAGTCAGCATTAAGTCATTGTGCCACAACGAAGCTCTGAAGTGCATTGCATTTCTACAGAAAAGGGAAATATAAGCTATGTTAGACTCTGGAAGCATGGTTACCTTTGTCGAGAGTCCTCTGGTATGCAACAAGCAAAGCATGGAGGTAATTTACATCCATACTAATAGAAAACATCCCCCCTCATGCATGTTGAAATTCAAACAGTTCTGGAAAAACTGAAACATCCTATAGTTGTAATCTCTAATTTGGCTCATGATATAATATTAGGAGATGATTTCTCCCTTTAAAAACACTATGGATAGTGTTGTCACCTATCCATTTTTTTCCTGACTATCCAGAAATCAAACTGATTGTCCAGTAGTCAGGAAAACACTGTACCAACTGATATTCTGTTTCAAAAAATAAACAGACTATCAGAGTTTGTTAAATTAGAAGATTTACTCTGTTTGTTTACAAAAAGCATAGTAAATCTGCAGATGGGTGGAAAGTGGGCAGGGCATGAGTGGGGTTGTGGGAGGTAAAAGTGGTGTGGTCTAAATTTGGTTTTAGCCACAATGAAAGGTGGCAAGCCTAACTATGAAAATGTGGGAAGTGGGAAAATCCATAGACATGGTGTGGCAGGCTGATTCACTTAATAAGAAAGAGGTAGAACAAACGCAGCTCAGTACATCCTACTCAATATGGAAATGAGGGGGTAGAGAAAGGCGGTGACACTTATATAGGGGTTTACAATCAAAACCAAGCGAAAGGAGGCAGCAAATAAGTTAAAAACAAACTAGAATTTGATTTTGGTTAGAAATTAAAAAGATCCTGTCTGTTATCAGAAACATATCCCAATGATAAAAGTACAAAAAACAAAAATGAAACAGATGTCAGTATAATAACTGAAAGTGAACCAACTGGAAACTCCAAAGAAAAAAAAGCCATATAAGACAGAAGTCTGTACAGACACTTGAAAGAGGTATTACTGTCAAAAAAGATACAGAAGAAGCTGGGTACTCAAATGATGATTATCAGAATAAAGAGTGGCAATAAACACTAAAAGTGACACACATAAGGAAATTAAGAGGTCTGATTCCACTTCTGGTAACATAAAGCAGAAAATAAAATTCTAGTGAAAATAGAATCTAAGCAACATGTATCTGTAAGCAAAGAAAGGATTAAAACTGAGGCTATATTTTGTACTGAAATAGCCATTACAAGAAAAAAGGTAATACAGAGAAAGAATGGAAAGTGAGACAGTGTTTTCCATTCATACTACAAAGGCAAAGCAACTTAAAAGGAAGGAGAGCACCAAGATATTTCTACACCTGTCACAGATAATAAATCAGAAGGTGATTATTACTAGAATTGCTTTTTACATGGGAAGAGAAGACATAGAAGTTTTGATGTCACCTTCCACCTCAAGGCAAGTTACTGAAGTAAGTAAATTACAGGTAAGCCATATAAATGTTAATGAAAGGCAGTGAGAACATGATACTTTAAGTATAGCAAGAGAAAACATAATCAACGGTGCAGAGGAAGACAACAAACATCTTCTCATTATTTCTTACCCCTATTTTGAGTTAAATGATGATTTTTATATAGGGTATACAAAGGGAAGGAATTTTGTATCAGCTGATAGTTCTAAAATGTTATAGTGCACTAGTAATCCAGCTAGCCCATAGTCACATGTTAGGACACCTGCGGATGGACTAAACTAGGACAAGAGTACTACCCAGATCGGCAAGCATAATGAAAAAGAGAACACTTCTGTTTATAATATCCAGTCATTGTTAGTTAAATATTACATAGCTCATTCAATATCTGCCTTCTTTTAAACCTCTTTCATCCTCTGCATGTATTGTTCCCAAAATTCCCATTTTTCCTATGTATTTTGTTCCTTCCCTTTTCTAAAGATCCGAGTTCCAGTTGTTTTATATTTGTTATTATATTCACTACTTCTAGTAAAGTTGGTTTACACTTTGGTTTCCATTTTGTAGTAATTGCTTTTTTGGCAGCCAACATAATTACACTCAGCAAGGCCTTATGATGTTTAGACAGTTCCGATTCTGTATCGTGCTCAAAAAAATCATTTCCTTAGTTACATCAGTCTGCTCACCCAATATCCCTGACAGAGCATTCTGCAGGAAATCCTTAAAGTCTGCTATCTCATTACACTTCTGGAAAATATGTTCCCAGTTACCTCTTTCTTCTCCATTACATCTCTGACATTTGCTGTCTGCCTGAAAAAAAATTATTTGGAGTCTACTTGTGGTATAAAAATAGCTATGTAAACACTTCCAAGCAAAGATCCTAAATCTTCTAGACTTTGTTGCATATTTGGGATGGATATATATATATATATATATATATATATATATATATATATATATATATATATATATATATATATATATATATATCCTCCATTGTCTCTTTGTGAATTGCTTATCCATTCTCTCTTCCCAATCCTTTCTAAGCTCCTCTGAATGATTCTTACAGTTGTCATGCAGTATTTTATGGGCTTTCTTTTTTAACGGCAGCTTCTGTTCTAGATTCTATTAAAAAGTCTATCAGTGCTGGTATTTCATTTAGGAACCCCCTATTTCTTTCTCTTTGCCTATACTCTGATATCAGTCCTTGATAAGAAAGGCAATCTCTAACCTGCAGTCCGAATAAATACTTGGTGTCTTCCCATTTTATTACCTTTCCCTTTCTAGTTATTTGCTCCCAATACCTTGGATACTTTGCCAGTTTTCTCCAATAAATTCCAGCCCCCTCTTGCCTATTGTCTGTATCCCTAATTGCAGCAGAATCCCTTTTCTCCATTCCCATACTGGCTTAAATATTAAAATACTTTCTGCTATTTTATGAATATAATATTCTTTATGATTATTGTCATTCTCCTTAAAGGTCTGCATCCAAAATCCCAGTCTCTCCTTGTTTCAGTTTGCCTCTCCTTAATACAATTCCTCACACATTCTCAGTCTGTTTACAGTGTTCTGAAATCTAGGTAAACCTTATTTATCTCTATTCTGATCCACAATTGCTCAGTCAAACAGAACACTTAAGTCTATATTATTCCAGCTGAATGTGATCTCCCTGTCATCTCAGATGTCCAAGTGAGAACTGCCCTAAACAAAAAAAAAACACAGCATAGGACCTACCTGACGGTATCCCGGGTTTTCGTACGAACTCACTCAAAGCTAAACCACACATAAAAAAAATTTAACCTTAGCTTAGCCTCACTTCAGGATATGTACCTTGGAACGTGGCGACAACAGTGTGGGTCCTGTACAAGGGGTACCTCTACAGACCCACAGAACTACAGCCTAACCAGCGCATAAGCTTAACCAGCCTGGTCTGCAAAGCTATGGAAAGAATCATTATGGAACTCATAACAGAGACATAGGACCTACAGACCACCTGACCCAAAGGCTGTCGGGGCTTTTTGAGGGCTGCCTCTGCCTTTGAACCTGGTTGACTTTTTTCAAAACAGTCACTAGAGCAGTCATACAGCCTACCTGGACTCCATAAAGCCTACCTGTGTTGGCTACTCAGGCATCATAGATAGGCCCCATAGATAGATATCGTAAACCTTAATGCTCTACACCTTATTCTTATGTCACTATTGCAAACTACCCTAAGGGTAAAAACCTAAAGAGCAAAAAATCGCTGGAAATGTCAGACTCCAAAGCCAGTCACAAGTGGTGGTGTCCCACAGGATGTCCTGGGACTCCTCTCTCTTGTTCAGCATTTATTTCTCAGATGTCAAAGCAAACATGGAAGGGAATGAACACACCAAACTTGCCCATGACTGTCTACACCAGGGACACCATACACCACAAACATACTCACAACAGCCAACAAGGTCACACAAAACACGGACAACTGGTGCTGCCAAATGCTTAAACTAAATAACAAAAAAAAAAAAAAGTACCCAAAAATATCAACATAAAACAACCCACCCACTACAAAAACAAAAAATCACTCAGACAGCACGAGTACGGATGGGCCTGAAATCTCTCCTGACCTACAGTTACCCAAAACATTCTACCTTGCACATTCTCAAACATTCTAATTCATCACATCATCACTCATTGATCCAAGAATGGATTCCCTCATCACCAGAATGATTGAGTTGTGTCCCATACTCCTCCCTCATCAGACCCATGATTGCCAGCAATGCCCATACAAAGTACTCACCCCTCACATACCTCACCTCCAAGCGTCCAAATTCTGCAGACCCACCAAGAGCAGGACTCCAAGGCTCTATACCGCCTGCTGCGCCTCAGATCTCTGCTCTCTATTCAGTCTACATGTCCATGCTCATCCGGCTGACATGCCCAGGGCATGGAGGCAATGTCCAATCAGGATCGAGGCCAAAGCTAAAAACCTAAAAACACACCACAACAGACAAAAGACTCAGGACATACACAAAATATTACTTCCATGCTTATGAACAAGACATGCTTTTGGATGATAGATCAGGAGCCCTCACTGACTCTCTTCAAGAGAGATTGGAAGAGAGATGGGGATGAGATCATTTTACCCAGAGGGGTCATCTCTGTTCTTCAAGTGAAATGGGGGATAGTAAGCCAATTCTATTATATCTTAGGGTCATTGTCCCAACACTATACACTAGACACAGCATTCTATTCTAATTCTGTACATTACATTTTTGTACCATGGGGTGGGAAAAATTCTAATTTTATTCCTAAAATTTTTCTTGGGGTAGCAGATATAGTATTCTGTAGGTCTGAAACTATAACTATAAGACCTTACTGCTGTGCCTTACTGTTTTCATCAGATTCTGTAAATCACCACGTGTCCAGTAATAATTTCTTTACATGTTGAATTCACAGTCCTCCCTTCCATACTAATAAGGCTGGCTATACTTTGCATCCTCAACATCACTGTTTCTTCTGCTAAGAAGGTGAAGTTGTGCTCCCCACTGCCCTCTCTGGTGTTGAGTTGCATCAGGTCTGCTAGTACATTAGATCACATCTTACATAGGTATGCATTTATTTATTTAAATGTAGTAATCAGGTAAGTGAGTTGGTTGACAGATTTTTTTTTCAGTCATGACCTGAGCCCAGAGGGCAACAACTATGGTACTGTGAGCATTATAATACCACAACAGTAGTGACTGAACATTATTATAAAACAATAACTGTAGAACTGAGAAAAATAATAAATGTAGAACTGTGAATATTAATTAGCACAGAGTAATGGAACATCTAAGCACACAGTAAATTGATTTGCAGAGGAACTCATAGGAACTCACTGACAATATATTAAATTTAGAAAAGTATTGAAATCAATAAGAATGAAACACAAAAAAGAGGCTAGGAGTATAAACATGGTCAAGAGAATAAATACAAGTTATGGAGGTACTGAAAGTTGTAGGAGTAGTAAAGGATGGCCTTTCAATGACAGAGGAAGCAAGAAAAGGAAGTTTCCTTAAGGACATGTTCTTTAAGTTTTGATTTTAAAAGAGGGTTAATTATTTTGATTCCTTACCTCAATTTGGTAAGTGGTTCCAAACTGCATGCCTAAGTTTGGAAAATCTCACCTATGCCTGTTTTGAAGCAAGTACTGACCAATATAATTACCTCATCAGGATTATCTCTTAGGAGGTAGGCCTAGACAATAGCCATGGGAAGTTTTGTTTTCAATGATGGGCAATGTCCTTGTTGGGCGATTTTTGAAAAGAAAGGAGATAAGGAGAAAGGTTTCCCTACTGTTTGCTGGCAGCTAAATGAAAGTTAGGTACTTACCATAATGCTAGATCTATGTTGTCTTCTTCCATTTGGCTCAATGGATGGGTTATCAGATCTGGCCAGATCCCACACTGGCACCATTCTCAAGCTCTTGGATCCAGGGTTCAGGATCCTTCCCTACAATACCTCCAATCAAGTTTGCCTGCTTGAACCTCACACATTCTCCTGGAAACCACTAAATGAAAAAAGCAGGAGAAACTAGAACAACGTAGGAGACAACTCCAAACTGAATATCAGACAAGGCTCTGGAGAGGTCCAATGCAGTTGGTTGAAAGCCAAATATTGTACCCACCTTGCACTGACACCAGAAGCTAACCCAATTGTTAAAATCACTCATTTTCTGTTGGTAATGTGACATCATCCTTGGAGAAGTTAGTATGCTGCTCAGTGCTAGGCTGAAACCTAATCAGCGAGCTCGATCATGTCTGCTTCATATAGTCAAGGGAGTTACATCTCAGGCCATTACCCACATGGGCTACGACAGAGTCATACTGGTACCTGTGGTTCAATGACCTGAGTGCCTATGTAACTTGATGGATCCTAGCCTCAGAAATGCAGCTAACTGAACTAACTGAAACTACAACCTTATTCCCTTTCCAGTGACAATCTTCCTTCAGAATACTTAAAACTTGCTGCTGAAGCTATTGCATATCCTGTCAACATCCTTATTAATAGATCTATCAAGGAATCCCTAGTCCCAAATCTCTGGAAAAAATCCATCATCACCCCCTTGCATAAAGTAGGTAAATCCAATGAATTAACAAATTATCGACCCATCTCTATACTTGCCCTCCACTCAAAGCTGGTAGAAAACTGTGTGTATAAACCACTATTATGCCATCTAATCAATAATACACTTCTTGCACCAACCCAACATGGTTTTCGACCTGCACAGAGCACAATCACAGCCCTGATCTTTTTTATGAATTCTATCAATAAAGCCTTGGACTCCGGCCAGCTAACCTCTGTTATCTTACTAGATCTGTCAAAAGCATGCAATACAGTATCACACAATAAACTCATCAGCAACTTTCTTCCACTGGTGTTTCACAAACCTCCCAACAATGGTTCACTAGTTGCCTTACTAATCGACAACAATGTGCAAAATGGTAAAACAGTCTGTCTCAATACCAGATTAATAACACAGGAGTGCCCCAAGGGTCCATTCTAGGACCAATCCTATTTAATATCTTCATTGACAACTTATACACTGCCTCTCCTCAAAGCCACATTATACAATACACTGACAATTCCACCATTATTTCATTCTTAAACAGCATCGAGCACCTCCTGCAAATAACCCAAAATTTCTTTAGCTCAGTGGAATCGTGGCTCAATGAAGCACAGCTACTCATTAACCCAAATAAAGACAAAAGATGCTTTTCACACCAGAGTCTTCCACATTTGATTTGAAAATATACTCACAGAACAATACTGAAATTAAAATTGTGACTGAAGCAAAGCTGTTAAGCATTACCATAGATCACAAACTCACATCTGAACAACTCATTCTCAATGACATTAAAAACACTTACTACAAACTAGGAACATTGTACAGACATAAAGATTTCATGGATAGCTCAACCAAAAACACTAGCCAATACCTATTTGCTCCCTTCACTCCTATATGGGGTCCCCATTTTCATTAATTTACATAAAACTTTGACAAATAAACTCCAGTCTTGTTATTACAAGATCTCTAAATTCACCTCTGGTATACCCTATCGCTCATACCACTGCCACACCCTAAACGGACTAAACTGGCTCAAATTTTTCTATCATCTTGACTTCCTGCAACTATCTTTAGCATATAAAATGATATACAAACCTGATACTGATTTAAAATCAATACTACACTCCTATATCCCCACCAGAACCGTCCGTTCTGAAAACAAATGACTTCTAACTGTATACCAACCAAACAAAAGGGCAGGCCGCTGTCTTTACTCTTATGCAACTGCAAAGCTATGGAACACCTTACCAGTTTATATCAGAACCATAGACTGCCTCAATAGTTTTAAGTTCACATTAAAAAATACTTTCTTAATTCCCATATATGCCCTTGTACTTTACCAGAAAGATAATCTTCTTGACTCTTCCCATTATATTTCAAAAAACCTTCCAACTACATGCATTGCCAATCTTACAATCAAATCTTTGCCACAGGTCTTGGAACTTCTCTAAGCACAGCATGTTTTATCTGTTTGAATCTTGTAGAATCTTGATAAGTTTCACTGAGTCTAGTAGAATCTTCTACAGTCCTGTTGAACTCTTGTACAACCTTTTATATTCGTGTACTGTCTAGGATAGTCATTTTAGAGTTTTACACAGTTGTGTATAATCTTTATAGTATTGTTGAGTCTTGTAAAGTTTTATAGAGTGTTGCAAAATCTAGCCAATACCTGCATAGTCCTATATTTCATTGTATAATGCTTCAAAAGCCTTAAGATCTTGTAAATCCTACAACAATTGTAATTTCTTGCTGTATATTATACATTTCACAGAGCATTCATCTAAATGTCTGTATGTGTATTTTAATCTTTATATCAAGTGGTGGAGCTTTTATCCTTGGGCCTCCACTGATAATGGGTTATGTAACCCAGTCAGACTATCACGGTTAACAGATGTGACTCTCCCCTTACTCAGTCTGGTGAAGGGGACATCAGTGTGCCTCACTATAGAATAACCAATGACCAGGAAACTTGGTTGTGCACTGGTTTGCCTTAACAGCTTATCAATAGATGCACTGGATACAGTGTTAGTATGTATAGTTGTGGGTGGAGTTTTAAGGAGTATTTACATGATGTCTGAGGACCTTTTTTTGATTGTGCTGTGCAGGAGGTCTTAGTGTTTTAGGAAGATTACCTATAAGTACCTCAGCATAAGTAGTTTTATGCGTAGGGTCTTTGCCCTGTGCAAAAGGTGTGGTGCAAGTGATACTGACAACCTCTATAGGATTAGTTTTGATTTTTTCCTTCAGTTAAAGTGTATTTACACCTCTCATATACTTCATCTGTTTTATTAAGAATAAGTGAGTTGTCAGTGTACATGAGGCAATGGCTACAATACCTCAGAATACCCATCTCAACTAGAGTGGCCACAGAGAGAGTCGGGAAGTGCATATTCATGGCTGCTCATGTACTAGGGAAGAGTGAGAGAAATTTAAATATTGAATAGGTCAGTAAGACAAGGAACTTGATGCACAATGCTCAGCTATGTGCAAACTAAATGCTCTAGTAGTTAAAACAATCTGTCTAGACAGTAAGGGTATTTTAAAGGAGACATTTGAAGATCCTGTGGAACAAAACAAGGATGCTAAATGGACAGAAGTAAAAGAAAGAATAAGAAGTTTAAAGGTACAGGATATGAAATGGGATGAAATAACAACCAGAGAGATTGAAAGAAAGTTAAGAAAATCCTCTAAATGGAAAATCCCAGGCCCAGATGCAGTACCTAACTTCTAGTTAAATGTGTTAACATCCTTACACGAAGATTTAGCCATGAGTAAGAACTATTTATATACGCACCCCAAACAGGCACCAACGTTGCTAACAACAGGAAAAACAATGCTGCTACTTGAGTGAACCTGCAAGCTACCCTAAAAATTACATACTAATAACGTTCCTTCCGACGATGTATAAACTATACACTGGAATTGATGCCATCAGAGTTTAAAGAGATTTAGTAGAAAACTCAGTTATGGCAATAGAACTATTTTTTCTTTTGGCTTTTCCCAGTTAGGGGTCGCCACAGCGGAACTCCGGTCCACTAATGATTGGCAGTAGATTATTTACGGGTGTCGAGGCGCCAACTTGATGCCCAACCTTCAACGAAGGCACGCCCATTTATGCATGTCTTTTGAAGGCCACTCGAACATGGCAGTAAAAGAAAGTCATATGGAACGAAGGATCATTTGTTGTTAAATAAAGTCATAGCGGAGAACTGTAAAAAGGGAGAGAATCTAAGTATGGGACAGACTGACTTCAAAAAAAATTTGATAGTATCCCACATTAATGGATAAAAGAGTGTTTAAAATTGTGTAAGATCCATCCTACACTAGATGACTGCATTACAGTGACCATGAAACAGTGTCAGACTACTTTGCAATTAAGCCACAATAAAGGACAACTTATTATTCCAGGGATAAAATGTCAAAGGGCAATATTCCTGAGAGACTCTCTGGCACCATTGCTATTCTCTCTTGCCCTTAACCCATTAAGCTGTCTACTTAACAGCTTAGGCCATGGCTATAATTTGGCTCCTAGAAAACAAAAAAGCATAAAGACTTCTCATCTTCTCTTTGTCGATGATTTAAAACTGTACAGCTCATCAGATGAGAAACTGAAAGCACAACTGCAAGTTGTCAAAACATTTTCAGATGATAGAAGAATGTCATTTGCCCTTCATAAATGTGCAAAAGCAACATTTAAAGCAGGAAAACTGCAGCACCAAGAAAACATCAGTTTGGGACAAGAATGTGATATAAAAGACCTTGAGCAAGAGGGAGTGCATAAATATTTGGGAACTGATGAAGGATCAACAATAAAACATGAACAAATGTGAATAAAACTTATTAAGGAATACTTTAGAAGACTTAAATTAATCCTGAAAACAGTGTTGACATCTAGAAACAAAATTCAAGCTATAAACCAATTTGATCTTCTTGTCCTAGTTTACAGTTTTGGAGAGATTGACTGGCCCCAAAACATGTTGGATAGATAAGACAGGAAAACAAGAAGGATGCTTCATGCTCACCAAATGATTTATAAAAATCAGTGCATAACAAGATTATATACTCCCCAGTCTGAAGGAGGTATGGGGGTCCTTGAAATTGATTACATGTATAGATCTAGAAGCGAAAAAACAAAACCCAGTTACTAAATGTGGACACAACTTTAATGAAGCGCTTTTTGTCCAACCAATTTGTTGGACTTCTTCAGATACGTTTAACAAACTGACTCTGAAATTTTAAATACCATTTTAAAATCACATGATCAAAATCTTAAAGCAATATCATTCATTTAATATATAAGCTTCACACAATTAACTAAAAATTCATTTAAAAATATATATTCAAACATTCAGCATCTATAAATAAACCTCACACTCATTCATATACAGATAAAAAACATTTTAGTCACTCTAATAACTCACTGAATAAAAATATTTTCATTAAATATATTATAAATAATACTACCTTATTTTTATATATTTTAATTTCACAGCATTATATACATGCATATATGTATAAATTCTATATTAAATTAATGATATTACTTTAAAATCTTGATCATGCAATTTTAAAATGGTATTTAAAAGTCAGTTTGTTAAATGTATCTGAAGAAGTCCAACACATTGGTTGGACGAAAAGCGCTTCATTAAAGTTGTGCCCACATTTAGTACCTCGGTTTCATTTTTTCGCTTGTAAGTTTATCGAGTGTGACATTATTTTGGTACATGTATAGATCTGCACTCATGGGACTGCACACATATCTGCTGATATCACAAGACCCAAACATAGTGAAAGTTTTGAAACATGAGGAGAATAACTCTAAGATGACTTCCCTGCTTAGTCTAGCAGAAGCATATCGGCATCAAACAGGAATGGAAATCAAACCAGAAGCAGACAAAAATCAGGCAGCAACTGAATGTGTCAAAAATACAAAAGAAAGAACATACGGTGAAGGACCAGATGAGAAGGCAAGAAATGTGGAAAATGCATAAATATAGTTTCAAGTATAAAAAACTTCTGGAAGAGCCTCATGTTGATCAGGATCAAATGCAATAATGGTTAAGGAGAGGCAAATTCAAACCAAGAGATGAAAGATTAATATTAGCAGCCCAAGATAGTGGGCTATGTACACGTTGGTTTACAAAGTCCATTAAACATGTGGGAGAAACTGTCAAATGCAGGTTGTGTAAAACAGAATTGGAAACAGTTGCATACCTTGTTGCTGGTTGTGACATACTAATGGCAGAAGGACTGTAAACCGAAAGGCATAATAATGTGGCAAGACTGTTGCACTTGGGATTGTGCAAACATTATGCTACTGAAGTGGCTGAAAAACACTGGAAACATGAGCCACATAGCATCATAGAAAATGATGAAGTCTACATCACATGGGATCACCCATTACCAATAGGACAAAAGACAGATGCGAGAAAACAAGATATAGTGGTCCATGAAAAGAAGACAAAAGCAGAATTGATCACTGAAATTGCCATACCCAGTGTCTTGTGCAGAGAGACATAAAATCTTAAAATATCATGATTTGCAGGCAGAAATGAGAGCAATGTGGAAGAAAGATACTCAGACAGTTCCAACAGTAGTAGGAGAAACAGATCTTATAAAAAATAATTTACAGTCATACTTGGATATGTTACCAATACATGTAGCTCCATACAAATTGCAGAAGGAGTCATTACTGGGCACATTGCGGGTCCTGTGAAGAGCACTTCTGGCTGACATCAAAGACTGAAACAATAATAATTTCATCCACTTTAATCATACTTTGACTTAGGAATGAGGTCCATTCCTGTCATGGTATTAGAAACCCAAAAGATTTGGAGAAGTTAAAAAAAAAAAGAGACTTACACTTTTAGAGATCAGCATCTACACAGATTACAAGGGGAATTACACTGTGAAACATCAGCATCTATACAGATCACTGCTAGGTGCTGCTGTGTGGAGAGAAGCAGTTCTAATTAAAGACTGTAAAAAAGGTCAAAAAGTTCAGATATTCAACAGAGAAACACTCAATTAAACCAACTGTAACAAAAACAAGTGCCAAAACAATGGCTATGGTAATGTAAGCCTTAGCTTGCTCGTAAGTTATAAGCCAAGACTTGTGCAACTCGCTACTTGCATAACAGAGGTGATTCAATTAAAAAAAATACATGAACAATGCCCTGTGGCCAGTCATAAACAGCACACTATTCTTTCCTCTCTACAGTCCTGGGCCAGAAAATGACTCAGGTCCCCCTCTACTCTCATTAAAGTGGAACCAAGTCAGTTTTAACTAAGTACTGTAAAAAAGGTCAAAAAGTGCAGCTATTCAGCAAAGAAACACTCAATTAATGCAGCAGAAAAGAAGTGCCAAAACAGTGGCTATGGTAATGTAAGTCACAGTTTTTGCAGTGTTTAGCAGAAACCAGTAGCACTTTTTTTCTCAAGTAGAGTGGTTGTCAAATACCATCAAATGCCTCAGGCACATTGGCTCAAATTGTAAACAAGCTAGCCCTCTAGCACTCAAATAAAGACACAATAAGATTTACTCCATCAGTTCCCAGCTCAGAAGGGTGTAGGTGATCCTCCCCTGCCATAAGAGTGTGTAAACCACAGACCTTTGTAATGTATAATAACTGGTTTTCAGCCCAAGTGCTTAGACCAGAACAAGGACACTTAGAATAACAGGCACAATAAGCCTTCAGCAGCAATTCCCAACTCAGAAGGTTGGAACCAACCCTCTCCTCTCCCATAACAGTGTAGACCACAAATCTTCTTAATGTAAAATAACAGGTTTACAGCACGTGCACTGCTACTAGAAAGTGCAGGGAAAACATTTCCCATTCCCAAACCCTCCTGGCCTCTCAACAAAGAGGGCATAAATGGGTTCCCCTTGTTTGCTGATGCACCAGACCAGTGCCATGCTGTCTCTCTGGATGGAAATCACACCCTTGGGAAGGGAGTCCTGAAAAGCTTGCAATGCTAGGAGAACTGCCCTCATTTCTAAGACGTAGATGTAAAGTTTGTCCTTTGATGTTATCCACATGCCTTGAACCATCTTTTCTTTCAAATGTCCCTCCACACCATAAGGGAGGCATCCATGGTCACAGTGGCTCTAATGGGTAGAAAGTTGAATGGTCAACCCCAAGTCACTAGGGGAAGTCAGTCACCAGTGTGACGCCCATTGAAACTGTTTCCTGCTGTGCCTTGAGGAAGGTCTGTCACCAGAGCAGTCCTGAGGTAAACTCTGGGATTTATGGAAGCATAAATTCTTTCTTCCATTTTGGCTTCAGGAGAAAGTCCTTTGGGGTGGAAACATATGTCCATGGCAAACAGGTTTTGCCCTCCTGCTCACTTCTGGTGAGAGTTTCTTTGACCATGAGTGCAAATAGTTTGGAACCATCAAAGGCAGCATTGACAAAGGATGTCTTGAAGCTCTCACAGAGATGCATCCAGGTATGCTGGTTAATGGCAATGCCAGTGCCTGCAGCTCTTGACCTGCCATCAGCTGCATTGGAATGCAGTTGCATGTACATGTTAGGCATCAACTGAAGGGTGGTTAACTGCAATTCCGCAGGCAGTTTACCTAAGAGGGACTTGGAAAGCTCCTTGGTCAAGAACCTCTGGAAATTTGTCACATGGGCTAAATAGTTCAGTGCATGTGGAACAAGCATCGCTGAAGCGTAAGTCCACTTTCTGAATCTGTCCTTCACCCTTGACTCCCTGCTAAGGGTATGGACAGATATGATCTCTTCAGAAAGCTCCTTTTTAGTGCTACTGCAACAACTATGTCATCTGAGGCAGGACCCTTGCTCCAATATGGCCTATTCTTAGGGGATACTAAGATCTTGTGAAGTTTTCTCAGCATTGCCTCCACCACATTGGGTTCCTTCCAAGCTCACTGAGATACCAAGTTAATGAGCTGAGCAGTGGGTTAGACAATCCAGAAAGTAAATGGGCCACCCCAGAAAGCTTTCAAGAATATCAACAGTTCTTGGGGGGCTTTGGGGGACCAACCCCCTTGCTCTTTCAATAATTCAAGGATATCTCCAAGTGAGACATCTTTAAAAGTGATCTTGGGGACCTGTCCCGTTCCTTGAAGTTAGTATCTTCTATCAGTGACTCCTGAGGGGAATCCAACTATTTCATTTTGCAAATCCATTTCTTATGCCCTTCTCCAGTGGGAAGCTTTGGAGATGGCTTGGAACCGAATGAGGAACTTCCCAGGTGAGTTCCTCAAGATTTACTGATGTTGGCTGTCCTTGTCTGACAGGATGACTGGAAGAAGGTCCAACAGAATTCAGAGGGGACTGGAACACTGCCGAGTCCAGGTGAGAGACCTCTTCTCTTGACCTGGAAAGCACCCTTTTGAAAGCCTGAAAGGCTGGAGCCAAGGAAGAATCCTTAGGATTCAAAGATCCCAGTAAAGAAACATCCCTGGTCCTGATTTGACTTGGCTCTTAAGCTGACATTGGGGCTGAGCTATCTAAGGTAGAAGCACCCAAGGGCAGGGATGGCTCCAATGACCTCAGAGTCAATCCTGAGCCCTGAAGCTCGGCCCAGATCTCTTGATCCAATGGTATCAGTGTTGAAAGGATAAGGTAACCATTGGAATCAAAAGTGATTAGGCTACTGGCTCTGACAAAGCTCTCCCATGGGTATCACTCAGGGACAGAGACACCAGATCTGAGGGGTGGACTGGAGAAGGAGATATCACCAGCTGTGTTGTCAGGACCTGGCCTGGCACCCCCTGGTGGGGGCACTAGGAAATCCCCACATCTGGAGCTGTGTCTTCAGAATCATATGCATCATCTTGTTGATGCTGGCTTCTGACAAGCTTCTCCATCAAAAGAAACTGAAAGAGAAGGCCACAAAGGGTGGTCTAGAAGGCCAGTCAGCTGACCTTTACTGTAAAATGGGTGAATGTAGCTGAGGACTGGCTGCCTGTGCAGAAAATCTGCTTGGGGGAGATGAAGAATGGATCCAACTGTTCCTCAATGCTTGTTGGATCCCACTGCCTCAGTGCTTTTGGAGTCAGGACAGAAGGACCCAAATGGTCCTGGATACCTATCAAGCCCTGTCTTTACTATCAGTTTTGCCCTTTTGTTTTTCTTTCTCCTTTTTTTTTACTTTCTTCTTTGTCTCTCCCTTTTTCTTTTTCCTTCTTTTGTTAAGAGGTATCTGCTACCTTCTTAAATGAATAGGAAGCAGGTGCAGATCCTAAAGGGGTTGCTTTTCCTGCCGTGGCAGGGAAAAAACCCACAAAAACTCATTTGTTTCTACAGTCAGTTAGAGCCCTGGCCTCAAAAGAGGGACAGGACTCACATTCAGTGTCTAGGTGATCTACCCCTAAAGAACAAACACACAGCACTTGGGGGTCCTGTGGAGGGATACTGTGCCAGCATGTGTTGCACTTTTTAAAAAATTACTACTCACTGCAGATAAATCACTTACCTGTCAAGTTGAGTGTTGAGCCCTCAGATAAATTCCAAACTAAATGGTGGCAAATAATATCGGAGGTATTGTATGGACAGCAGGGGATTATGGGTAGGCGAGAAGCCCGAGCCCTGGATCAAAGAGCTTGAAAAAACTGTTGAGGTTGGATCCTGTCAGATCTGATAACCCATCCACTAAGTCAGATGCAAAAAACAACAATGGATCTGAACCCTTTCAGGAGATCACAGAGGTGAGCCTAGGTGTCTGGTAGCAGGACATATCTGCATATTTTACTTTTGGCTAACGGCAGTTTTCTAGTGTTTGCAACTAGACTGTAGTGACAGTAATGGTACAAGGTACTCTAATCTGTGGATATATATAGCACTGGCACAGTGGGCTACAGGTGAGGAAAGGTATGCAATCTTACAGCATAGTTTCAGGTAGTAAGTGCTTTATTGTCTAAATTTTCCGTGAGGTTTGTAAAATAAAGAGTAGGGTCTAGAGTGTGTCCAAGACACTTTTGTTCTGTGCCATTAGGCAGAGAGATGCCATTGTTGTCTTTTATAGTGAGAAGGATAAAGCGGTATAATTTCTGACCCAGGTGATTACCAGTATGCTTGATTTACTTGGGTTTACTAATGTCTGTTATTAAAGGTTTGATTGCAAAGTGATGACAAGGCAATCTGTAATCTGTGTTAGAGATCTGTTACAGTTGTACTAGATTCAACGTGCAGTAGGTCATCCGCATATATAATAACACCGAGGTTATATAAGTCAACCGTGAACTTGTTAATAAAGAGGGAAAACAGGAGAGTCACAAGAACAGAACCCTCTGATATCCCAGTGGTACAGGTATCTTTACAGACAGGGAGTTTTTGAAAGACATCTGAAAGCTTCTGCTGTCCAGGTAGCTTTTGAAAACATTTAGTACAGTACTGCCAAAGTTAAGTTTTCTGAGTTTATGAAGAAACAGAGCATGACTGATGATTTCAAAAGCCCATATCACATCAGTGAGAGGCTACCTGTGAGAAGACTGTCATTTAAGTTGTTGTAAATAGTGTTCATTGCTGTAAGGAGAGGAGTCATGATGATAAATGAGTTATGAAAGCCATGCTGATAAGTCGAGCATGCTTGTTAATGTGACTGAAGAGCTGTTTATAAATTATTTTTTCAAGAGTTTTGTTAGTGGACATGAATTGTCAATGGGTCAGTAGTCTTTGCAATGTTTAGGAAAAGGAATAATTATGGAGAATTTGAAGAGTGCAGGAAAAATTTGCACATATATGGATATGTTGAATATATATGTAAGAGATTTTATAATGGCATAGTGTGTCATTTTGAGGAAGGTGGGGTTACACTGCTATGTTCAGTACTAGATTGAAGGTATATTTGTTTTGGCAGTTTTGTGACCTATTTTATTATAATTTCATTAAAATAAAATACACGACAAGTATTTTGACAGAGGCTAAAGTCTTTACCTACCATCCAGTGATGCATCCCAGCTGGTTCCAAAACATTGTTTTTTTATAGTTATAGATTTATTTTTAATTCTCTCTTCCAAAAACTGAACACTGACTACCTGAATGAGTTCAGATTATGACTGTCAAAGTTTGCCCCCCAGTCTTCTATGTGTAGAAAATAAAAGTCCGGTATTGGTAATTCTTCCAGGTTCTTGGCTATGTAGTCCATTTCTTCCTACAGCCATTACTGTTTAAGCCAGTATATTTTCCGCATATGCAGACATACCTCTACATTTAATCCCAGTTTTAGCATCCTGGCTTCTGCCCTTTTCTTATTCACCACTTCATATTTTTTGTCATCGGAGTATTCTCATATAATTAATTTTATCAAATTACATTTCTCCCTAAAAGTGAAGAAATGTATGTTTTATACTGAATACTACTGTCCTCTCATCTCATTGCATTTAAAAGACTACACAGCTCCAAATACTGTTCATAGGTTTATACTAGGCTATCTGCCCTAAGGCATTTATAAGCCTAGCCCAAAGTTTTGTGACTCATAGCCTAGCCTAAAGTTTCTAGGGCTTACGCCACCCTTATATGAAAAAATACTGTGCCCATTAGTTTGTTGTGCCTCTGTCCAGCAGTGACACAGAGATGATTCCTGGGGTAAACCTACGATCTCCCATCCACAGGTCAAGATTTCTCTTGAACAGAGCCAGCAAGGTGCTCTGCCTCACATGGACCGGGATTTTATTCCACAGCATAGGGAGTCTCTGAGTGATAACGATCCCTCCAGCACGCCCTATTTATATCCGGTATAAGGTTTAAGTCGCTTGCTCTAGTGGTTCTGGTGGATTTGGATTTTTTGAGGTGGAGCATGTCCATTAATTCCGGGTTGGACATGGCCTTGTATGTAAGGCACAGGTCACCTCTGAGCAGATGGTATGCGACTGAATAGAGCTGGAGTTTCTTCAATCTGGCAGCATATGACAGATTTTGGAGTCCTTTTATCCTTTTGGTGAGGAACTTTTGGGGTCTCTCCAATTGCTGCAGGTGTCGGGTGAGATACATCCCGAATGGGGCATTGTACTCGATCATTGGTCTGATAAGTGAAGAGTACAGGGGAACAATGACCTCACTAGATCTGGATGTGAATCCCTTCATGATCAGGTAGGCAATGTAGAAGGTCTTTCTAACCACTTTAGCAACGTGAGTGTCAAAAGAAAGACCACTGTCAACCTGGGTCCCCAGGTCCCTGATAACCTCTTCTGTGCTTAGTGGATTACCACCTATATGGTAGCTTGGGGTTACCTTGTTTTTCCCGAAGGGTATGACTACACATTTTTTGGCGTTTAACTTCAGGCCATGGCTCTGGCACCAGCTATCAGTTTCCGTGAGTCCCCTCTGAAGGACATCCGTGTCCGATGCACTTTCCACTATGGCGCCCAGTTTGCAGTCATCTGCAAACTTTGTCAGCCAAAGTCCTCCTATGTTGGCCTGTACTTCTGAGAGGTAGATGCCGAATAAATAGGGGCCAAGGACCGATTCTGTGTGGGACACCACTTGTGACCGGCTTGGAGTCTGACATAGCGCCAGCAACTCTAACCCTGTGGGTTCTGTCCTTAAGCCAGTTTGCAACCCATCTTGTGACATATGGGTTTACATTTAAGCTGGTAAGTTTTTCTATAATACCCGAGTGGGGTACTGTGTCAAACGCTTTTGCAAGGTCAAGGTAGGCTGTATGGACTGCCTTTCCCTCATCAATGGCCTTGGTGACTGTTTCGAAGAAGTCGACCAAGTTCAAAAGGCATGATCTGCCCTTGACAAAGCCAAACTGGGTCGGGTCCAATGTCTGCAAGTCCCCTATATCTTTGTTTATGAGCTCCATTATGATCCTCTCCATAGCTTTGCAGACTAGACTTGTTAAGCTTATGGGTCGGTAATTACAAGGGTCCGTGGAGGCACCGCCTTTGTGGAGTGGGAACACAGTTGCCGTACCCACTCCTTGGGCACGTATCCTGTGGTAAGGCTGAGATTAAACAGCTGCCTTATGTGCGGGTTAGTCTGGCCATTGAGCTCGTGTTATGCCAGCACACAGCCGGGGACACCATCCGGTCCCATTGATGCTGTGTTTTTAGCTTTAGAGAGAGCAGCTTTCACCTGCGCATTTGAGATGTCTGGGAGGCTACACTCTGGGATAGTTATCTCTCCTTTTGGGGAGAGGGGAGTGTTTTGCACTGAACCTGTCTGCCAGTATGTTGGCAATGTCTGTGGGTTCAGTGATTTTTGTATCATTTTGGACTAATTCTGAGCATATCTGGGAGTTTCCACCCAGGTTTCTAACATAGCTGAAAAAGGCCTTATGATTGTCTTTTGAATCTATGGCAATTTTTCTCTCAAAATTGGCCTTGGTTGATTTTATGAGTGCTCTTATTTTTTTTACTAATAATGATCAGGGGTGACTTCCCTTTTATGGATTTTGTTCTATCATGTAATAGCTTTCTCCTCTTATTGTAAAGTTTGTTAATGGCTGGGGTCCACCAGACTGGATGTTTGCCCTTGGTGGAAAGAGTCTTGGTTTTATTTGGGATTGCCTGATCCATGCAGTCCTGGAGGTGTTCATAGAAGGCATTTGTAAGGGCTTCCACAGCTTGGGTTGTAGTTTCCACTGGCTCGGGGCCTTGAAGGATACCACACCAGTCTTGAGTAGTGTGAAGTTTGCTTTAGAGAAGTTCTTCACTGTGGTCTTTTTTGTTTGGGGTGGGGGCGATGTGGATTTCCAGTGAGATTAGTTTATGATCAGATCTCACCAATGAGGGATATACTTCCGGTGTGGAGCATTTTGTCCCCATGTTTGTGATAATGAGATCTAGTATATTTTCTCCTTTCGTGGGAACAGTGACTGGTTGTTCCATGGCATTTGAATTTATGAACTCCAGGAACCGTTGGGCTAGAAAGTTAGGGCTTGAGTAATGTTCCCAGTCTATATTTGGGTAGTTGAAGTCACCCAATATGATGGTGTTTGGAGATACATTTATACCCTCCAGTGTCTTCAGGAAGGTTGTGTGGGGTTCCTGAGTTTGAGAGGGTGGCCTGTAGCATGCTACAAATTGTAGAGCAGTTTTGCCAATGGTTAGTTGCACCTGGATGGTTTCCGGCTTTTGTGCGTTACCACCAACCTGGAGGTGTGGGTATCCTTGATGAATATGGATACACCCCTCCTTTTGTGGTGTGGTCCGGGTTTTGGGGCCGAGCGCGATGCATGATGTAAAACCTGATAGTGCCGGGTGCTCTCAGGAGCCTTGAACCAGGTTTCAGTTACAGCACAGACATCGATGTTCTCCATACTGAGAAGGGTCTCGAAAAGGCATTTTTTGAGATTTAGACTTCTGGCATTGGGCAGCATTACCCTCAGTTTCTTCCCATTTTGTTTTCTAGGGTGGTAGGTTTAGAATTTGAGCCTTGCTGAGCCTTGGCCAAAAAGCACTATGGGGTGGCAAAGCCTTAGTCAATATCCGGGAAATCCCAGGGTGACAACAGCAGTCTTGCTGCCGAAGCTGCGGCGGTCAATCCCAGGTGACAGGTGCAAGCCGGCCCCTCATGGCTAGCGTGGCTCAAGCATGTCATCCCAGGCAGACAGACACTGGATCCCTTTGAATGACACCAGAAATTAAGCCAATTGTTAAAGCTGATCATCTTGTCTCTATATTGTGGCATCATTCTTGGTGAAGTAAGGATACTGCTCAGGGTCAGGGTCATACCTGCCTGGGCTACATAATCAGAGAGCTCCTCTATGTCTCTTTTCATGTAGTCCAGGGGAGGTCGTTCACACCAGCATGGACAATGACTATGTCATATTTGTACTTGCTGTGGAGTGACCTGAGTGCTTGTGTTATGTGGTGGATTCTAGCCCACAGGGCAGCTTACTGTGACCCTCTCCTTGTTCAGCCTGGTGAGTGGGACGTCAGTGTGTCTGACTATGGAGTCACCTATGACAAGTATGTTTGGTGTTGTATTTGGCCTTAAGGGCTGTGTGACTGTTTTTGCACACTGATTTTGTGGTTTATGTGTTGCTTGTGGGGTATCTTGAGGTAGCAGTTGCTTGGGTGTCTGCTTTGGAGGCCTCTGCTGTTTAGGGTAAATTTACCAGAGAGCCTCCGAGTATGTCTTTGTGTGTTTATGTGTTTGAGTCAGTGGTGTGGCTGCATTATGTGAGGCTGGTTTTGTGGTGTGTGTAGTTGCCTTCTCCTCCTGTCTGGTCTTGCCAGTCCTGAGTTGAGAGAGCTCAGCCTCCAGTTTGGCTAAGTAGCTGCATCTCTCAAGTAGTATTTGTGTTATGTGGGAGGAGGAGAGGGTTGTCTGTGTACATGAGGCAATTGTAACATTGCCTCAATATTCCCAGATTCACCAGCTGGGCAGGAGAGGACGCCAGCTTCTGGCTCTTCGACATGACATGCTAGAAGAATTAAGAAGTTAGGTATGAGACTGAATAAGAGAGGACTTAGTAAGGAAGTGGGTACTCCTGGGGGGGGGGGGGGGTTCGCAAGTGAGGGACTTTGTATAATATAGAAGTGCTTAACCTGCAAAGAGGATGCTTTTAAGACAAGTGCTGAGCGTTTTTTGAAAAAAAAAAAAAAAAAAAGCTTTTAGGAACAAGTGCTGCGCTTTTTAGTTAAGGGGTATACTGTTTAAGTTACTAGTAGAGCAGTTCTAAGGAACCAGAAAAAGTTTAACCTTGTTAAACCGGCGCTGCCCGATGCTGCTCTAGTGGCAACTCGCTCCAAAACGCTTTTAATCGCGCAAAGCGCTAGCATGCTTTATAGCAGGGGGCTGGAAAAGGCAGAAAATGACCCAAAATGGCCAATGAACTACAAGTTACTGTCTTAAACCACTTTTCTGAGGACAAACAGGCAGCTCAGTACTCCTCACTCCCACTGTTGAGTAAAAACTTCGACCAAACAAGGAAAATGGAGAAGCACAGGAACCAAGACAAAGCCCAGGGATCAGCAAAATCTGATCACTGGAACAAACTAGCCAGGAAAGTTAGGAAAACAAGAATTTTTTCTGTTTTTTTCAAATTTTTTTCACAGACAGAACAGAAAACACAATAAATGCTTTGCTTTTCGATTAAATGCTATCAAAAGCTTGTAAACTTGTGCATTAGCCTGTAGTTTAACTTTTAAGCAAACTTAAACTATGAAGTGCAACCAACAATGAAATCTTATAAAAACAGGAAAAACAGGGAATAACACTATAAAATAGACAGAAACAGTCGTTTGCACACTTAAACGGTACATAATTTTTGGCTCACTCCCACAACCATATATCTAGTGATTAATGCTTCCTATAACTGGGCAATACACAGATCTATAAGGAAAAAGTTAGTCACTTAAAAGACATCTTCTGACATTCTGTGAGTCGTACTGTTTCTGAGAGATGGCTAAAAAAACACATACTCAGCTGTGTATCTAACGTACGTGTGGCTGCACCTCTCGTATTATAGCTTCTTTCTGCTGTGTTGTTATTTTAATTAAATACAGGATTTTAACCATTATCTTAGCTGTTTTTCTCTCTTCCTCTATCATTATTTTTTGCATAATGCAGAGATTTGCTATTGTCTCTTTCAAGTATATTCATGTGTATTTTCCAGTTCTTTTCAACTCTGTTAAGTCCACTCTGCTTCATTTCTCCTTGTTTCCAGTTTCTCGGATCTCTTCCATTCCCTTTTTTCTTTGCCATGATTTCTACTGCCCTAACTTGCGGGCACATTTACTTTGTTTCCTCAAGATGCCACAACTTCATAAGTCTCTATTTTGAATTCATTCCCTAGTATTGTGAAGAAAGCAGACTGATCTTTATGTAACATGATGATATCTTCTTCCTTGTTTTAACGTTTGCCAGTTTAAACATTTAAAGTACCAACAGGTAATAACAGTCGTCCTTTTCCAGAATGAATGTTGGCTGTGACCCTAGATGAGTGACATATATTTGTAGGTGGCTTTTTATTTCTTAAATAAGTCAAACCCAGCTATAAATTACATATTTTAAGTAGCTGCATGCTTGACATGAACGGGAACAGGGTTCCAACTTCACATGTCTAGAACTAATTCACACTCTAATGGTTTATGTCATCGGTTGTCAATGTCTTTTCCACTTACAGTATAACTTCAAGCCTCTCTAGCTCACTTTTGCTTCCTTGAGCCTCTAAAGCATAAAAAATCGCTCAGACTGTGCTGCCTGTTACATGTTTTGGGACAATTCTTCTATGGTTCTGGGCCTCACTTGTAGTTCAAGACAATAATGGCAGGCAACAGATGATGTATTCCTAAATCAATAAATGCTTGCTCTCATATTTGTAAGCATATTTCTATAAATAACCTTTGTTACTGACCATGGCTTTTTTAGGCTTAATTCACTTGCTTGACCACTACTACAGTATGCACTTATATGAATACAGGGGTCCCATTTACATTACCGAAACGACACTTCACCGACACGCAGAAGACCGAGACGAAACGACTGACAAGCAAGTTGATCGAAAAGGTGATTGACGGACAACCGAAAAAGACTAAAAAGGGTAATGTGTGAGCTGACTCGTAATGCGAAGTGGAGGTGATTAGGGAGGGAGGCTGCTCAGGTAAGTAGTGATTGATGGGGGGTTGGGTTGTGAGAAGGTGGTGGTGGTGTGAGTGAGGTAGTGTCGCGTGTAAGTAGGGTGTAGTGTAAACGTTAGTGAGTTACGTACTTTAGTTTAGTAGCGGGTTAGGTGGGTTAGGTGGTGTGAGGGTGAGTGTGCTGTGTTTTTTGGGTGTTATATGGGTGGGTTTAAGGGTGTTAGGTGGGGGTAGGGTGAGTGTGAGTGAGTGTAAGTAAGTGGTGGGTTGTAGGTGTTTTAGTGTTTAAAGGGGTTAGGGTGGAGGTAACTGTGGTGTAGGTTAGGGGATTAGGGTTATGGTTGATGTTAGGGTTAGGGTTCATGGTAGGGTTAGTGTGTTGTCATTGTGTGTGTCGTGTGTGTTGTCGTTGTCGGTTGTGTCGGTTTTTTGTTTTTCGTGTGTTTGTTTTCGTGTTTTTGTGTAGCGTAGTTTTGTGTGTCGGGTGTTTTATAGTACAGGACAAGTTATACAGAATTAATGTAGGGAAGGAGACAATCCTGTCTGCCAAGTCTAGTTTCCTGTGTAGTGACCATTTACCACTCCCCTAACATTGATTCTCAGAATTATATTTTATCACTTCTGAAGGGAGGACAAGATTAAAGTGCTCTCTCAGAGAAGAGATTTCTCCACTGCAGACTTGAAACTTGGGCATCACTTACAAATGGACAGCTGTAGTCAGTGTACTACCCCTGTAAAAAAAGTAAAATAAAATAAGAAACTTTCTTTTAGTCCGTTAGTCATGTACAACTCAGTCTACACTATCCTTTGCTTTAAATTTGATCTGTAAATCAGCATTCATTTACGCGTAACTGTTGACCACAGTAGAGCACTGATCCTACTGGACCATTTTCAGGCTCACCTCAGGGATACAGGAAATGACCAATCAATTAAAAATAACATATAGTTATCATTCTCTCATCATACACCATCTCTATAGCCTAATCATTTTAGCCAGACACTTCTGACCTACCTCAAGATCCTAATATTTTTCTTCATGTATGGTCTCCAAAACTGCAAGTGGTTTTCTAGGTACGTCTACCAAGCAACCTTTTACAGCCTGAGGATGATGAATCCCTTCACAGAGAACCAGCTATGAGCTGTTCATCTGTGCATCTTGGTCACCCTTAGCTCTGCTCTCCTGTATTGAGCAGGAAGGTCCACTTCCAAGGAAATAATTGTGGAAGTTATTTTATTTTTCTGCTCTTCCCATTAATACTCCTTCTCCCAAAAATGAATATACTTAGGTCTTGTCATGGGTACTGCACAGGACCATGCATTTTTGGCAGTAAATCCTAAATCTAACTTCTTCAACTCTCTGCTACCTGACAGAACCCACTGCGGCACAAGGCCTTCTCATGCTACTTATAATTTACCCAGCGTCATGCAATATGGAAACAAACTTGCTTTACTGAACAGAGAACACCATATGAAAACATATTTGCTTATTTGTCATATATTATTGGTGATGTCAGATACAAATACTGTGCAAAAATGGATTCCAGTATGGACCTCTGTAAAACCATTTTTTGACTGTCTTCCTTTAAAACAGCAGATTTAAACATCAGGATGAGTGCAGGAGAAGGACATTTCCTACAATGTGACTAGTTTTACTAGAGGGACTCACAATTTCCACAACCAGAACAGAGATATCTGTGCAGACCATACAGTACTTTGCATAAAGTAAACATTTGCTGTTAATTATCCTCATTATCCAGTGCCCTTATATAACTAGGAGCAGCACAACCCTCTCATGTGCAAATTTTTATATGTGACCCTGGGGTGTCCAACTGCCAGATACATTTGGGAAGCATGGCTACGCTTAAAAAGACCCCAGGGGTTGTTAGCCTGTGTAATGTATATGTATATGTGTATGTATGTATGTATGTATGTATGTATTTGGGTCCCCTACAGATGATCAAAATTCCAAAAGGCCAACTTTCATATGGCCGAGACCATATGATTCACTTCTGGTATTTCAAACGTTCTGAATGGACAGCTCCAATAGCACGAAATGGGAAGATTTTCATTTTCCACACTGTACTGCAATCTCGTAGTTGGTATATTTAAATAGCGGGGGTGTGGGGGGTGCAGTTCCCCATGGGGTGTGCAGGGAGGCTTGCCCCCCTGCTAGCAACATGTAGCTAAGTTTTTGTTTTGTGTTTTTGTTTTTTAACAGGTGTTCAAAATTCCAAGTCAATCATATGGTCTCGGCCATATGAAAGTCGGCCTTCTGGAATTTTGATCATCTGTAGGGGACCCATGTATTTATATATAATATATATAAAGATTAACCAGCACAACAGAATATGTTCAAAAGGAATAAAAATTGACAGTAAGAAATGTCGGATGTTAGCTAGATGTAAGCAGCATGTCCCATGCAAACAAGGTAAAACATAAGAGTGTAACTTCTCTTTTTCAGTTGGTAAAATTGTTAGATATAATTAAGGGGGTGGGGTGGGGACAAAGCTATCTCATATAGGTGGGGTGCAGGGAGGCTTGCCATCTTTACAAAAAACATATTTTAATGTATGGCGATTACTTTTGTCAGATTGTGTTGTCATGGCTACTGTTCTGTTTTGATGGCTGATGCAAGGTGGAACAAAAACTTTGTACAGAAATTTATAAATAGCAGGAGTGAAAATGTGTACGTTTGTGCATGTATGGGTTCATATGTGTATATCTTTCTACTATACATACATAGGTTCATGGGTATGTACTAGGCTAATGGTCCTGGAGCCTTTACAAGCCTAGCCCATAGAATTACCATGGCATCATGCCACCCAACCTTAGTTCCCGGTGCCTTTGTCAAGTAAAGCCACTGAAGTGATCCCCAGGGTGAATTTTCTATTTCCCATCGACACATCAAGATTTCTCTTGAAGAGGGCCAGTGAGGTGCTCTGTTTGACATGTATGGGAAGTCTGTTCCATAGCATGGGCAGTTTCTGGTTCCTGTCCCTCCAGCACGTTCTGTTCATTTTGGTAATGAGTTTGAGGTCTCTGGAGTGTGTGGTGCGGAGGGACTGGGATTTCTTTAGATGTAGGATTTCTAACAGAGCTGGGTCAGACATGGCTTTGTAAGTCAAGCAGAGAGTGCCTCTAAGTAGGCGATATGAGACAGAGAATAGTTGGAGTTTTTTTACTCTGTCCGTATAGGACAAATGTTTAAGGCTTAGGATCCTCTTTGTGAGGTATTTTGCAGTCTCTCCAGTTGCTGCAGATGTCTAGTGAGGTACATGCCAAATGGGGCATTGTACTCAATGATTGGCCTAATGAGGGAAGAGTAGAGGGAGACAATGACATCTTTCTTCCTGGATGCAAAATCCTTAGTAATGAGATGTGTCACATAGAAGAACTTTCTGACCACAGTGGCAATGTGGTGGTCAAAAGAGAGGTTGTTGTCAACCTGTGTTCCCACATCTCTTATAACATTTTCTGTGTTCAGTGGACTAGCATCGATGTGGTAATTCATGGGAACACATTTTTTGGCAATGAGTTTAAGGCCATGGTTCTGTCACCAGTCGTTGGTCTCAGTGAGGCCTTTCTGTAGGATGTCAACATCACTTGGGGAATTCCCAACTTGCAAACGTCTGTGAACTTTGTCAGCCAGAGTCCCTTAGTTTTGGCCTGGACCTCAGAGAAGTTGATACCAAACAGGAGAGGACCCAGGACTGAACCCTGTGGGACTCCACTCGTGACTGGTCGGCAGTCTGACTTGGAGTCTGCTACTTTCACGCTGTGGGTTCTATCTGTGGCCAGTTTGCAGCCCACCTAGTGATATAGGGGTTGATGCCTAGCTTAGTGAGCTTTTCTATGATTCCTGAGTGGGGAATGGTATCAAAGGCTTTGGCCAGATCAAGGTATGAACCACCTTACCTTCATCCACAGCTCTGGTGACTGACTCAGAGAAGTTGACCAAGTTGACCAGGCATGATCTAACCTTCACTAAACCAAACTGTGTGGGATCCAGAGTTTGGAGATTCTCTATATCCTTGTTTATTAGGTCCATGATGATACATTTCTTAGCTTTGCATATCAGACTTGTCAGGCTAATGGGGTGATAGATCCCAGAGTCTGTAGTCGCTCCTCCTTTGTGGAGAGGGATGACTGCAGCAGTGCACCATTTGGTAGGGACAAAGTCTGTGGTAAGGCTGTGATTAAATAGAGCACACGGGTGAGGTGCGAGTTCACTCTGTGGTTCATATAGAACACAACCAGGGATACTGTCAGGTCCCATAGAAGCTGTATTCTTGGCCTTGGACAGTGCTGTTTTAAGCTCTACAGCAGCTGTTGGCTCAGTATAGGAGGTAGCTTAGAGCAAATCTGGGTATTTCCGTGGAGATTCTTTACATAACTATAGAAGGAGCTGTGTTTGTCTTTACTATCTGCTGCAATTCTGTTTTCATAGCTATGATGAGGGATCTCAACTTTTTGTTGAGGCTGATAAGGGAGTTTTTCCAGTCTTGGGACTTCACATTATTCCACATCAGTTTCCTCCTTCTGTTGTAGAGTTTGGGACCACCAGATTGGCTTACTTTTTTTGGAGGAGAGCATCTTGGTTCTATGGGGTATGGTGAAATCCATGCATTTGTGTACGTGTTCGTACAGTGCATTGATGTATGATATGGCGGTCATGCAACTATTCTCCATTTGTATGGGTGCCATGAAGTTAGCCACCTCTGTTTTTAGGAGCCCAAAGTTATCTTTGGAGAAGTTTTTCATGGTGGTTACCTTTGTGGGCGGGGAGGGTGGGTGGGCAGGATGTGGATTTCCAAGGTGATTAGTTTGTGGTCGGATCTAACCAGGGAGGAGTTGACTATTGGCGTAGGGCAATGGTCGCACATGTTAGTAATGACCAGGTCAAGGATGTTGCTACCTCTAGTGGGGGTAAGAATGAGATGGTCCAATACATTGGAATTAATGAATTCCAGGAAACGTTGCACAAGTGTATTTGTACATGCGTAGTTTTCCCAGATAATGGAGGGGTAGTTGAAGTCACCCAGTATGAGAGTGTTAGGTTGGATCCTAACAGTCTCCAGGATGCTTAGGAAAGTGGACTGTGAGTCTTGGGACATGGTTGGGGACCTATAGCAGGCTTCAACCTGAATTGTTGTCTTACCCAATGTTAGCTGCACCGAAGTATCTCTGATGCATTATGTTGGGCTACCAGTCTGGATGTGTGTGCATCCTTTATGAATATGGAAAAAACACCGCCTTTGGAGCTTTGGTCCAAGTTCTGGGGCTGAAAGGTGTGGAATGAGTTATAGCCTGGTAGTGCAGGGGTGTTTTCTGCTGCCTTGAACCAGGTCTCTGTTACAGCCCAAATTTCAATGTTCTCCATTTTAAGGAGTGCTTTGAGCGAATCCATTTTAAGATTTAGACTTCTAGCATTGAGCAGCCTGACCCTCAGATTGCATTTGTTTGTAGCTATTTTGGTGGTAATTTGGTCTTTGGACCATCGCCTAAAAAAGGCACTATAGGGCTGGCAAGTACCTTGGCCAGTACCCGGAAGCCCAGGGTGACAGATGCAGGCCATCTCTGGCAAAGCATTGAGGTATGCCAGTCATGTCATCCCAGGCAGACAGACACTGGATCCCCTTAGAATGACACCAGAAACTTAGCCAATTGTTGAAATCAATCATTTTCTGCATGCACTATGGTATAATTCTGGGAGATGGTAGGATGCTGCTCAGGGCTAGGGTCATATCCGCCTGGGTTACATAATCCATGAGCTCCTCCATGTCTCTTTTCATGTAGTCCAGGGAGGTACGTCTCATGTCATTCACACCCACATGTACAATGACTGAGTCATATTTGTACCTGTTGTTGAGGGACATGAGTGCGTGCGTTATGTGCCGGATCCTGGCACCTGATTGTTACTTTCTCCTTATTCACCCTAGTGAGTGGGACATCAGTGTGACTCCCTATCAAGTCACCTATGACTAGTGTGTTGGATATAATGTTTTGCCTTAGGGGCTTTGGTTGAGTGGCACACTGTTTAGGATAGTTATGTGTCTCTTGTTTAGTGTTGTGTTGTGGTGGCCGAGTGTGTTTCTGCCTTGGAGGTCTCTGCTGCTTGGGTAGACTTTTATTGAGAGCCTCCATGAAGGTGGGTCTGTGGTTTGTGTTTTTATGTGAAGGCAGTGCTGATATGTATTCTGGAGGGCTATTTGTTCCATGTGGCCTGGTGCAAGTGTTGACCTTCTCCTCCTGACCACCTATTCCGGTCTTGGCCGGGGAGTGCATTGCTTCCAATATGGATATAAAAGTGCATCTCTTTCAAGTCTGAGTGTTGAGAAGTAAGAGGAGAGGGTTGTCGGTGTACATGAGGTAGTTGCTACATTGCCTCAGGATGCCCAAGTTCACCAGGTTAATAGGAGAAAGCACAGGGAAATGACCTTCAGACATGTCTGGAGGGGTGGGCATAAATACTGGAGCGGTTTCCTTGTAGAACGTTTAGTGCTGGTAACACTTTTGTGTGCTACAATAATTGCTACAAGAAGTCTGGTAAAGTGCTAGACTAATAAGCTAGTAAAAGTGCAGGAAAAGAGAGAACTAGCAGATCTAAGGAAAAAATTGAAGAGCAGACTTTGGCACCACTCAGAAGCTTACAAACAGTCCTGGATACAGCAAATCTGTATCTGGACTAGACTAGTTTCAGGAAAGATGGGAAACAAGCGCAAATGTGGGCTTTTAAACCAGAAAGTTGAAAGAGATGGAAAAACTGCCCAAACTGCCAATAAACTGCAATTTCTGGGCCAGAAATCACTCCTCTTGTGGTATACAGGCTACCTAGTGCTTACCACTCCCACTGATAAGCTAGAAGGCTTCCCTCCAACACAGAAAGGCTTGGGGGGCTCAGAAGCTTACAAACAGTTCTGGATACAGCAAATCTGTATTTGGACTACACTAGTTACAGGAAAGGCAGGAAACAAGCTTAGAATTTTTTTTTTTTACAGAAAAGCAGCTAAAACAGCACTAAAAGCAATTCAATTATGTATATGCATGTGTGTGTATATATATATATATATATATATATATATATATATATATATATATATATATATATATATTTGTATGTATGTTACCAAAGGGTAAAAAGGTTACACACAGACAAACCTTTCAGTACAAACTACAAGAAAACCAGCCAAGCTAGAGTTTTCACTGTGTGATAGCTTAAACCTCCTGCAATGGAGGCCCATGGGGTATATGCAAATGACCCCTTAATACATCACGTGTTTTAGCTACATTGCTTCTGAATGCCCATGACTTTTTACTTTTAAGTCTTTATGGATACAATAAGGCCAATAAATAGGTTCATAGGTTCATACTAGGCTATCTGCCCTAGGGCATTTATAAGCCTAGCCAGAGTGTGTGTGTGTTCACTTTCCACACCCCTTAGGATGAGAATACTACACCCATTAGTTTGCTGTCTGTCTGTCCAGCAGTGACACAGATGATTCCCCAATCCTCTCCCATCCATCTCCCATCCACTCACCCTCTTCTTTCTCTTGAACAGAGTCAGTGAGGGCTCTCTCTGCCTCTGATTCTGGGATTCTGTGTTCTAGTGTAGGGGGAGTAATCTCACGTGGAGCATGTCCATTAATTCCGGTTGACATGGGGCCTTGTATAGGGCACACAGATCACCTCTGCAGACAGTATGCACTGAATAGAGCTGGAGCTTTCAAGTCGGCAGCTATGATATATATGTTTGAGCCCTTTATCCTTTTCCTTTGAACTTTTGGGGTGGGTCCAACTGCAGGTGTGCAGGTAAGGGGTATTGTACATGGGGCATTGTACTCACTATTGGGGTCTGGTCTGATAAGTAGGGGAGTACATGACCTCTCCTGATCTGGATGTGAATCTCTTCATGATCATGTGGGCAAATCAGGTGGGCAATGTAGAAGGTCTCTTGGGCAATGTGTCAACAAAAGAGAGGTTACTGTCAACTGGGTCCCCCCCCTCCCCCCAGGTCCCTGATAACTTCTTAATGGATTACCACCTATGTGGTAATTAGTTGGTTACCTTGTTTTTTTTTCCCAAAGGGTATGACTTTACATTTTTTTATTTTAAGGCATGGCTGCTTGGGCACTGGTTATAGTCTCTTGAGACCTCTCTGTCTGGTCTGTGTGTGTCTGTAGGTGTCAATTATGGCGCCTCTTGCAGTCATCTCTGCAAATTTTGCCAGCCACAATCCCTATATGTTTGCCTGCACTTCAGAAAAAAAAAATAAAGATAAGAGGGGCCCCCAGGACCCCCCTTCGGGGACCCCACCGGGACCCGGTCTTAGATGACCGGGCTTAGAGTCTGACATGGCACCTCTGAAGAGGCAGGATCTGCCTTTGACAAGCCAAAATTGGTGTCATCCAGTGTGTGTGTAGGTCCCACTCTTTATTTATTATGAGTTCCATTATCCTCTCCATAGCTTTGACAAGGAGCTCTCACCTGGGCATCTGAGATGTTTGGGAGGCTAGCATATTTGGGAGTTTCCACCCAGGTTTCTAACAGCTAAAGAGAGGCCTTATGATTGTCGTTCTCTCAGTTGGCCTTGGATGATATTATTTGAGTGAGTTTTTTTTTTTTTTGATATGAGATGCAGATGCCTTTTTTTTTTTTTTGCTCTGCTCTGTCAGTAGCTTTTCTTTCTCCTCTTGTTTATTTTTTTGTTCCACTCAGACCAGACCCCTTGGTGGAAAGCCTGAAAGTGGTTATTTTTTTATTGATTTTATTATTATCCATATCCATGCCGGAGATTGCTGAAGGTTTTTGTAGAAGTTTTGTGTAAGCGTTTGTGTGGTTTCCACTGACTCGCCTGGATACTACCCACTCTTAAGTTTAAGTGAGTGGTTGAGTTCTTTGAAGTGTTCAGTTGTGTCTTATTTGTTGTGGGGTTGGATCTCCAGTGAGATTAATTTATGGTCTGATCTCACCAATGAGATAATCAGGTCTAGTATATTACTGTCGACATGCATGTTTGTGCCTTTTTACTGATCTCATCAGCACAGCATGAATTAATTGTTTACCTATACTTTAGAAACACAGGGTAGTGAAGCCCAGCTGATTCCCATAAACATTAATGTGCCTGCAAAATATCCCAAATGACATCCAAGCCAAAGGATAAAAAGGTCACACAGACAAACCATTAAATGAAGCGCATGATGTCCATAAGGGGACCTTTACATATATCCTACATAGGCTCCATTATAGAAGGTTTAAGGTATCATACAGCAAAAACTCTAGATTGCCTGTTTATATATATATATATATATATATATATATATATATATATATATGTGTGTGTGTGTGTGTGTGTGTGTGTGTGTGTGTGTGTGTGTGTGTGTGTGTGTGTGTGTTGCACCTTGCAGTCATTTACATGCAGTATCCTGTTATTTGGTCACACTCAGCAATCCATAACCTTTGGAAACTTCTGGTAAATGGAAAGGAATTATCCGATGGCATTCAAGAAATAAGCCATAAATCAACTGAGCATGCTCCTCAAGCCCTTCCAAATACACACTCAGTTTCCCCCAGTGTTGTAATATTCTCCCCATAATAAGTTACGACCATTCTTAATGCTATATAAACAAAATGTACTATTTGTCCTAACAGTCACTATTTGACCAATACCACCACAGTAACCTTAACAACGTGCAGACATTCTCTTACGGAAGGGCTTCATCTGCATTTTCCAGCTCTTATTATGCATCCCACACATTATCCTAATGCAGACCTCAGTCCTCAAAGACTCTACAAAATAATCTTCAATGCTGATTTTATTATATCTTGGAACACAAAACACTAATAATGAAAATAATACATATCTTACCATAAATGAACGTTTCTCATAACTGCTGTGATCTGAAAATGGCATCTTCACATAATTTGCATTCCATGCATCTGGAGTCATTTTTTTAAATGCCCGTGGTTGACTGTTTTCCCTCACACTTGTAACCTGAAAAAGTGACAAAGATGTATTAACTAATGCTGAGTTAAACTTTTATCGGAATCTGCCTAACATATTCCTTAGACTACTACTATAGGCAGTCATTTCCGATCATTACATTATTTTAAGACAGGTTGTGAATTGTGTGAAATCACTTATAAAGCTCTTCCAAACAATTTATCAAGTTCACATGACTGGCTACTGAGTATAAATATCAAAGTAATCAGAGATACAAATGTATGACATTCTGTTAAAGTCCTTTACCAAGATGAAAGGCATGATTACCATTAATTTATATATGTACATATATCTTTATCTAATATATATATATATATATATATATATATATATATATATATATGTGTGTGTGTGTGTGTGTGTGTATATATATATATATATATATATATATATATATATATATATATATATATATATATATATATATATATATATATATATATATATATACATACATGATGGTGCAGTGGTGCAGCAGTAGCATTGTTGCCTCACAGCAAGAGGTTCTCCAGCTCGATTCTTGGCTGGGGTGCCTTCTGTGCGGAGTCTGCATGTCGTCCCTGCATTCGTGTGGGTTTCCTCCGGGTGCTCCAATTTCATGTTACAAAGACATGTGGAGTGTTTCTCTCCAAGCCTCTGCTGAAAATTGGCTTCTTTCCAAGTTGGACTTCTCTGTGTGTGTGTGTGTGTGTGTGTGTGTGTGTGTGTGTGTGTGTGTGTGTGTGTGTATATATATATATATATATATATATATATATATATGTGTGTGTGTGTGTGTAAATATATATATATATAGATACACATATTTTTACTCTGGTATAGAGCACTGATCATAAATGACTAATTGCAGGCTCAGCCTGCGTTACACAAACAGTAACTGAAAATTGTACATCAACATGGCATTAATGTATAAAATACATGAATATAGGAAACTTTTGCCTATACATAGAGGCAAACATACTGTATATTACAGTATACACAAACACAGGAACTTTTGCATTTAAACGAATGTTAACATATTTCTTGTAGTCAAACATGCATTTCAAAATCAAAACATATGTACATATTTGCACAGGAAAAAAGGAAGAAAAAGAAAAAAAATAGGGAGAGAAGCTGGAAAACATGGTGTTAGACAGTTACCTGATTATGCAATTGTAAATAGGTAGGATATCACTGGCCTTGAACATTTTCTCACCTAATAATCCTGACCACCAGGGCAATAAAACAAAAAATGCAGACTACAGAACGGATCTTCACTGTTACACCAGTTCATATCAAAAGTATGACTATAATGACAGGTATGCTAAATGACCACTCCCTGGTATCTCAAAACGGGCATATTTAACTATTTAAAAAAAAAAAGATATGACTCTTACAGGCATCATCATCACTGTGTCAGAAATTAAGTTTTACGTAATGTCCATTATCTGCAGTTGAGATTTTTGTTTTCCTAGCAAGCAAGCTCATTAATCATGCTCTAAGTGAAAGGATATCAGTCAGACTGTGGAAGTGCCATTATATATAATGAGGCTAAAGTTGATTTTGTCATCTTACAGGGTTAAGGCTGTGCGATATATTTCCTGTGGTACAGGGTTTAATTCTTGCAGCCCTCATTTGCCTACTGTGTGACTTTGACCAAGTCACATAATTAAGCAGTGCATGGGATTAACTGGAAATTTCAACTAGACTCCTCAATGGTCCCCTGGACTGCAAGCCTAATAGCTACCTATGAACCAATGAACCTCTAAACCGATAAAGAGCTGTAAGGTGTCCAGTAGTACCTGCAAGAAGTAAATCTGGGTACTTAGATACAAATAAAAAAAACAGCTCACTAAAAGAAAGTTAAGCAATTATAACACAACAAGAATTTTACAGCTGTACAAGTCCATCACAATACTATGGTGGTGGTGCTGCGGTAGCATTGTCGCCTCACAGTTAGATGATGCACGTTCGATTCTCAGTTAGAGCGTCTTCCGTGTGTCGACATGCGTGAATGGGCATTCCTTCGTTGAAGGTTGTGCGTTAGGCCCGGCAAGCCAGCACGTAAAAATCTACTGCCAATCATTAGCGGACCGGAGTTCCGCTGTGGCAACCCCTAACTGCAAAAAGCCGAAAGAAGACAAGTCCATCACAATCAACAAAACATTAATTTATGCAAAGGTACAAACATCACCCCCACTTATGAAGTGCCCATTTTTCTACTCTGCAAACAAATCAAAATATTCAAGCAAAATACATATTACACTTCATTCCAACATATCCAAGTCAACAAAACAAAATTCACAATACATTTTAGTAAGGAGCTCTTTTGCTCAGTGCCTGGAAATTGCCAGACAAGCTGTCAGTTTCGACCAATTACAACTTCAGTGACACACAGGAAGAATCACCAATGCTGCTGACTGTCACACTGTTGCTACCTAGCATTATGACTTTAATAAGTAAAGACTATTTTAATTAATCATATCAATCAACCTCTGAGCACAATAAATCTGGACAAAGCAAACTATAATGGGGGGTGGGGGCAAAGGCCCAAAATCAGAGATACATTTCAAATGTTGCACTTATTCCTTTAGGAAAGTTATTATAACCATCGATTTTGCATTTATATTCATTCTCTGAAGGATACAAAGCATGCCATTAATTAATAGCTTCAATCCTCAGTGATTGCCAGAAAACCACACATTTTATGTGGACTAGACCAAAAATTTAAGGCAAAAGTCTGGACATTCTGTGAAAATATGGACAGTTGAGAGGTATGTTAGCGAACTGCAGATCATTTTCATTTTCTTTTTAAAAAATCTATAAAGAATTTGTAGTCACTTTACACAGTAGAGTCTAGCAGATTTCTTTCACACACCCAATATGAGTACACAAAGCATGTGCTACAAATACTGTCTGAAATAAGGTACTGCTACAAGAAATATAAATAAAAGTCAACCGAATGGAAATGTTTTTTCTTGAGCTGATCGAAGTTTGTGACCTCTTCAGCTACTCTCTAAAAATAAACCATGCTATAATTAGTTCATTTTTGTATGTACTATTCAAGTTACTCAACCAACATGAGCACCTGGCTTAGCCTATTTCACATCCACCTTCAAAAACATGGGACTCAGGAAGGGTTCGCTACATGGGCTGTTGTTTTCCATAGAATATATCAATCACATGTGTAGCTTACAGCTTACTCTACTGTGATAAAGAACAGTACGGTGCCAAACAGGGATTGCAAGAACACTTTGATGACATCTGCTCTGACATGGAAACATACTTCTCAACTGTCCAGATTTTCACAGAATGTCCAGATTTTTGCCTTATATTTTTGGTCTGCTCCTCATAAAATTTGTGGTTTTCTGAAAAATCATTGAAGATTGAAGTCACTAAATAATACTGAATAATGACAGACATTTGAGTTTTAAACTTCATATCCTTCAGAAAGTACATACTAATGCAAAACCTCTTATTCTAATAAATTTCCAATTTTATAAGAGCAATATTTAAAATCAGTCTCCATGTTTGGACCTTTGTCCCCCCATCCCATTATTTCTGGCTTTTGTTCCAGATTTCTTGCCCTGAGAGGTTGAGAGGTAAAAAAAAACAAGTTCAAGAGCATCTCTACTATTCCAGAGATTACACTGTATAATAACTACTACTCTTGCAGACCCTGTGAAAGTCTCTGCCTTTGTAACAAAATATAGGTTTATGATCAATTTATGAATAAACATTTTAATATGTTCAAGAAATGGATTCAAGAAATTCACTCCCTCAGTGAGGTTGTTTCACCTTGCCCATGCTGTTCTGCACTGGCAACGGTTTACACTGTATTATGAGAGTAGAGCATAACAAAGTGGAAAGGTGCTTAACAAACTTTGTTAACTCATTCGTGCCCATAGTGCCATCTCTGCAATGCCCGATATATGCCTGCATGGTAAATTCTAAAATGAAAAGTATCCTTCCCTTGCCTGCAGTCCCATTGAGTACTACCTACTAGGAATAAAAAAATATTCCCCCTGACTGAGCAGTTAGAGATGCACAATCATGATCTCTGAGTTCTATGACTGGGCACCTTTTAACTGCATGCCATATAAAAACATTGCTGCGATTAGAAAAAGGATTAAAACTTAATTTTTCACTACTTTTCCTATGTATAATAGGAATGATATATATAAAGTGAAGAGCATAGCACCACAGTGCCTAACACAGATATCCAGAGAACACATGTACACTGTTCAGTGGTGGAGTGGTTGCACTGTCATCTCACAACAAGAGGTTCTCTGGTTCAATTCTCAGCTGGGTGCCTTCTGTGCGGACGCTGCATGTCATCCCTGCATTTGTGTGGGTTTCCTCTGGGTACTCCTGCATTCATGTGGATTTCCTCTGGGTGCTCCAGTTTCCTCCCACATTCCAAAGACATACACCTGGAGCATTTCTCCCCCGGGCCTCTGCTGAAAATTGGCTTCATTCCAGGTCTGACTTTCCCGGTAAACAAATGTTAAATAAATAAATAAATAAATATATGTAAGTATATACACACACACACACACACACACATATATATATATATATATATATATATATATATATATATATATATATATATATATATATATATATATATATAGATATATAGATATACACACACACACACATCAATAATTATAATGTAATACACGTTTTTGCAAATTTTTCACAGAATTACTTATAATAAAATGGAAAGAAATGTTACGTAAATGATGACCTGCTAAGAAATGGAAAAATTAGAACTTGTCACTAATGCTAGGTTGAAATAAAGCAACCAAATTAGTAATCCATAACCTTTCCTTATACTGTAAAAGTACATGTTTACATCTGGAGATACTCCTGAACACTTCAATAATAAAGCAATGTGATATACTATACTGTGCATACGTAAGATGTTTCTTTTACCCTTCATAACACTAAGATGAAAGGCGATTCTCTTTTCAGAACAGCAAGAGTTCTACCCTCTATGAGATGCATCACAGTGCATATAGCCATATAGAATACCTAGTCTGTAATGCAGGTTATGATGTTTTGATTTCATAAGTCTTTGTAGTATACTGACTGGGGTAAAGAGCTAACATTTGCAAACATCTAAACAATATGTACAACTGCCACAAGAAAAACAACGTTTGGGATTTGTTTTAGAAGGACTCAATGTATGTTTCTAAAAATATAGTTTTATAGCAGCTAACATTACTCTCAATGCTTTTTCTTTCTGGCAACTAAGTCTAACAAATCAGAAAGATCTTAAAAATATCTACTTTGAATGCCTTTGATTAAAAAACAAACCCTATTTATTCCAAAATTAACAGTAAAAGAAATTGTAGTGTCTTTGTTGGACTGGTCATTACCAGATCTATACATAAGACTTTGTATTCTAGGTGTGTTCTTAGAGTTGGTACGTGCAGATATGTGCATGATAACCTCTATGTCTGAATCTATTACTATGTTTGCCTCATTATCAAAGTCCATACTGGTAATGCAAATATATTTAATCCATAAAAATATGTTTTTGATATAGTTCTGATAATGTGTTTAGGATGGAAGTTAACAGCATAAAGCAAAGAATTTTTGCTATCAATGCATTTGGTTACACTAAAAATAGGCTGTAAATAATCTATATTTACCTGTGAAAGAAATATGAAATTCATTGTTGTAAATAATCCAAAAATTGCTTTAACTCACATGTACTGCCTTTTTAAATAAGCGAACAGTTGTACAACATTTCAACAGACTGTAAGAACTGATGAATTCCCATCATATACATGTAATTTCTCAAAACAGCCCATAATATGTCAGGCAACACCCATAGCAATGCCACTGATATAGAAATAATATTCTAATCCACGGTGGTGGTGCTGCGGTAGCGTTGTCGCCTCACAGTAAGACACTGGCCGGTTCGATTCTCAGCTAGAGCGTCTTCTGCGTGGAGATATGCGTGAATGGGCGTACCTTCGTTGAAGGTTGTGCATCAGGGCTGGTAACTCGGCACGTAAAAATCAACTACCAATCATTAGTGGACCGGAGTTCTGCTGTGGTGACCCCAGCCGGGAAAAGCCAAAAGACACAAAATTCTACTTTGAAATAAAATATGTTCTTGCTCAAAGCTTCCTTCAGTGACAAAAGCATGACATCTCTAAATTCACCTTTGGAAAAAAATGTTACATTTTTAAAAACTAATTATCACATAGGCACACACACATTAATAGAAAAGAAAACAAACCATATTATTATTTTTTTCATTTTCATTCATTACACAATGCATATGTTTTCTTTCTTTTTAACAAATAGCATTCACTCCAACATTACAAAATTTGTTAAATTCCTGCCTTTCATTAAACCTCATTCTCACTCCTGCTGAATATTATTCTGCATGTATTGTTCCCAGAAATTGCAACATTTCTATGCAATTTGCATCCTCCATTTTCTAAAGATCCAATTTCTATTTCTTTTATCTGTTGTGTCTTTCGGCTTTTCCCGGTTAGAGGTTGCCACAGTGGAACTCCGGTCCGCTAATGATTGGCAGTAGATTTTTACGTGCCGAGTTGCCGGCCCTGACGCACAACCTTCAATGAAGGTACACCCATTCATGCATGTCTCCACACAGAAGATGCTCTAGCTGAAAATCGAACAGGACAACGTCTAACTGTGAGGCGACAACGCTACCGCAGCACCACCACCGCAGTTCTATTTCTTTTATCTACTTTACAATATTCAGTACTTCAATTAAAGCTGGTTTAGATTTTGATTTTCTGCCAATTGTTCTTTTGGCAGCCAACTACATTAAACTTAGTAAGGTCTTACTATTTCTAGGCAACTCAGATCCTGTGTTTCAGTAGTTACAGCCATTTTCTTTCCCAACGTTTCTGTAGGGAATTTTCAAAATCTGCCATCTTGGTGCACTCCCACAAATGTGTTACCAGTTACCTCTCTCTTTCATATTGCAAATCCAGCATTTGCTGTCTACCTAAAGGAAAAATTCTCTAAAGTCTGCTTGGGGTACAAAATCCATCCAATACTCCCATTCAAATCAGGTTATCCTAAACTACCTTGTTCTATGGGAAGGCTATCCCACTTAACTCTTGTCCTCTTCCCCTCCCAAATAAATTTCTTCAATGCTTTATTAATTATTGTTCACAGCTTCTCCTCTTGTTGATAAAAACATATCTGACTGGTTTGTGAAACTAAAGAAACTAAAAATATTTTTACCGCTTGTATGTTACAATCCATATCCATATTCAATAGCTTTCAATGTTTATACTATCTTCTGTTTAGTCTCTTCTCAAATATCTTTAGCTGCAAAACCCTGAATACTTTTTTAATCCAAACACCTAAATATTTCATCTTATCATGTCTCCATTACTGTGGGTATTGCTGAACCAATTCATATGTGGGTACATTGTTTACAGATAAAGCTGTTCTTTTATCTTTATTAATTTTATATCCTGAAAAGACTTGAAACTGCCTCAAAATGTTCAATAACACTGAAATGTCCTTTTCTGGATTTATCAGATAGAAAATAATATTATCTATAAATAAAACTACCTTTTCTTGACTACTATACTAGGTCATTTGTTGAACTTCTGGGGCTCTCGTTTTCTTTGCCAATGGCTCTAAATATGAAGTAAATAACAAAAGGTAAAGAGGATAGCCCTGCCATGTTCCAATATTCAAACACAGCTTGTCGGAGAGGAGCCCTTCCACCTAATTAATGTAATTAAAGTATCAGAGAATGCAAATGCTTCTACTGCCCTTCTCATAAACTCCAAGATGACTCACAGAATGCTTTCTCTGCGTCAAGATAGTCTTCATTTTATTATGTTCAGTGAAAACCAGCTATCTGAATGTTTTAACATAAGGATTGTAAGGTGGCTTAAAATCTGACTTTTATTTTAGAGCAGGAAACCCTTCCTCGTTTGGGCAAATTGGGGATATATCTCTTTTGCTTGTTATTATGAATCAGGAGTACATAAAAAATTACAATTTATCCAGGAGTGAGCATAAAGTATTACAAGACCTTCAGACCAATAATGATATAAGGATTTGTCCTGCTGACAAGGGTGGAGCTACAGTGATCTTGGACAAGGTAATGTACTTAAACAAAATGCATGATATGTTATCAAAGCCTGACACATATATCAATCTTAATAAGGATACAGTAAAAGACATGATATCTAGGGCACATAGAGACCTATTAGACTGTATCGCTAGTGGATATATAACCAAATAACTCTGATTATTTATTAATTGAGCCTCCTTTAACATCCATAGTTTCAGGTAAAGGTTGATTAACTGAGCCTATATCCACCTATGTGGAAAAATGCTGAAACTGGTTATAGACAAAGCCAATACCATCTTAAGAGATACACTTGATTTTTTAGCATCTTTATACAACTATATTGGAACTATTCATTACCTGATGATGCATGTTTTGTAACCTTATATGTTTATTCTCTCTTCACCTGTATTCCCAACAATGTATGAAAATAATCTGTTAAGGAGCATCTTCAAATATATTCTGTTTATTCTAGACCTCATACAAATCTATTGTGCTTGTTTATAGAATTAATATTAGAAAACAGCATCTTTGCATTTGATGGTACTTATTATTTTCAAAAAATTGGAGTAACCATGGGTACCCCTGTGCCAATTCCTATGCAAATCTAGTCATGGCACAGTGTGGGAAATGAAATATGACCTGACCAATAAGAAATAACTTATTAGAGAGACCAAGCATGCAACCAACTCATATCTTTAATAATATTACAAAAAGGGCAAGTTGTACATCTATTACACCTCACAAATAATGAAGACAAACTCATTGCATCTTGTAAACAACTAAATGATTTTAAAAGAAGAGGTTTCAATACAAGAGAATGTGAACAAAATCGTAACATACTAACTAATGAGAAAAGGGTTAGAGGGAGACCATATTTTTCTAAAAATACAGCATACCACATTAACAAGCTGGTTGTGACCAATCAGGTGAGTGTAGAATGTTCTTATCTTTTACATCTGATTATAAGGACTTCCTTAATGTTATTAATAAAAAATGGCATATTTTATTAGCCAGTAAAGATATTTCCAGAGTTGTAGGCTCAAAACCTAGGATTACCTATAGAAATTGTAAATCCATTAAGGGAGAATATGTTATTAAAATATTGAATTTAGACAGTTGATCATTTCAAATAGACAAGGTACCTTCAGTTGCAGCAATTGTAATATATGTCTATATATGGCCAACAATAATTTGTTTAAACATCCTACTACTGGTATAGGATACAGATTCACACACTATGCAGATTGTTCAACACATGATTTAGTTTATTTACCTTATTGCACTACCTGTCCAAGATTTTATGTGGGAAAGACCAATAGGACCCTTAGAGAGAGAGCTAAGGAACACATATACAAGATTAATAGGAAAGATATATCTATAGCTACACTAAGCATTTGACACAGGTAAGTCAACAACATACCTTCAAGGTTTTGGTACTTCAAACACTATGGGACAGTTGCAGAATGGGAGACAACAGAAATATAACTGAGAAAATTGAACAAAAATGGATTATTAATTTACAAGCTGGCAAACTATATGGTCTCAATGATGCTGTCTCAGTGAAACCATTTTTAAGAGACAGACCCTTAGTTCATTAATGGACAACTATTGTTTTTCATTAACTTGACCTTTATACTACAGATATACACATTTATGCATATATATATATATATATATATATATATATATATATATATATATATATATATATTTTTATCTGTTTTCATATAGTAGTGAATATTTCAAAAGATATGTACTTATATACATCTCCTATTTTAAAGTGGAATTTATATAACAGTTAATTGACTACTAGCTGGTGCTTCAATAATTTGATTTCTATGGCTTACTTTTTTATTATTAATTAGTGTGTTTCTTTATTTTAATTCATCATGTTTTAGTTTATAATTGTCACAGACATGATGTCTCTGATTTAATATATGGCTTAATGTGTTTTTAATTCTGACTTCAACGGTGATAGGTAATTACTGAAATAGCATTCTGTTTCAAGTGCATCTACGATATGGCAGATACTTTACAGCTGAGGTCATGTGGTTTTAACCTTGATTGTGATTGGCTGATTGTCCAAGAAGCTTTGTATTTTTTTACTAAACATCTAGTGACTTGATCGTTATAGTTAACAGACTAAGGTTATATATGTATCTGCTAAACAGGATAGCATTAGTAGGTAAACTGCTATAGAATGATGAACATTTTTAATATGTTTTTATATTGGAATGATGTGTAGTTTTCTGGTGAAGACATTGTAATGTCAGCAAATACGCTACTGCTAACCAAATGTATTTTAAACAATATTTATGATGTATGTATTTACATAGCAATATTAAATATTAATTTGTTCTAGAAACCACTAAGATGACACAAGAAGATCGGATAAAGCATTAACTACTTCATATTATATATACAATTGGTAGTGCTTCTGATTAGTTAACACAAGTGTAAAAGAAAAGCCTTGTTCATTTTAGTTTTTAATTAATGTCTGAAGAAGCATTGATGACAATGTGAAAGTGCTCAAGTACGGTTTGTTTACAGAACAATAAATTCTTATTTTATTTGGATATGTTAGATCTATCCAGGTAGTGTTTTTACCAGTTGGAATATATTAGAAATATTAATTCAATATATGTTGAAAATTTGGCAAGAAAATTAATCACACTTTCTCACTTACTGATCACCACAACAAGGTCAGCAGTACTAGTTGTAAAGGAGGCTTCCGCTCAAGTGGATCAAGGAAGTACTTCATATGTGATCAAATGAATGAAGAAATGCATAAATAACTGACAGACAGGAATGCAACTTCTCAGCTGAACACTATCAGAATACAGTGCAAAACCCAGTGCAGCCCCAAGATATCGCTTAGCCACAAGTGCAGCTAGGTTATTCTTGCACTTGCTGCTGTTCTCCCTCAAAAAAAAAAAAAAAAAGCCATCATTCACAAATAAATACTGTCAATGCACTGAAGACATGGGTTGCTAAAATACTTCGGTTCTGTCCACAAATACAATACTGGCTATCAAATGTACTAACGACTGACTGGGCTGATGCAACTGCTCCCTTCGTCCAACCCCTAGCTGTGCCGCTACTCTTCACCTGTTAGCTCAAGAATGAAGGCGAAAGCTATAAATCAATGATGGAGAAAAGACCGACATATCAGGACTAGATGTTGCACTTGCATAATTAGCTATTGAAATAACAGACTTTGCAATAGAATGTATATTCTGGAGGCCAAGTCTGAAATGAATGTCTGCCACAGTTTATTGGCTGCAATACTTATTGACTGGCAGAAAACCACAAACTTTACAAGGAGCAGACCACGACATGAAACAAAAAATAAGGGACATTCAGTAAAATATGAAATAGTTGAGAGCATCTAGGCCGGCCCATATACACAAATGCACACTTGACCATCAATTACAGGCACTTGAATGACTGTGTATGTACACTTATGAATAAATACACGAATAACTGCCACACAAAGAATGTATCATCTCATCTCACTACTGTCATAGTACAGTGTGAAACACATTGCAACCCAACATACTTCTCAACCTCACAGTCATACCACTCAAGTGTATCTCATTTTTAGTCTTAGAAAGTCCACATTCTTCATTGTTCCACATTCAAATGGTCTGTCACACATTCAGTGTTAAGCATTTTTACCTAATATTCATAGTAAACAATACTGAATCATATTAATTCATCAAAATAACTTTTTATAAGTAAAAGGTAACACATTTTAACCATCCCGTGAGCTTCCTACTTGAAGTTGCCAGTGAGCTGTTAGTAAATGTTCAACATTTTGCCCTTTTTCTTCCACACTATGAGATGTAGTGTTCCCCATTCTGGAGACTGAAGGCTGAGAGCTATGGTCACAGCTCAAGGAAAAAGATACAAAATTATGCTGGACAAAGGACCAAAATCAGAAGCACTTGTTACCCTTATATAATTAGAAAATTGCTAAAATAATATGCTTTGCATTATTGTGCTTTTTTTCTCAAGACAATTAAGTTCAAAAGTCACAAGTCTTTCTTTATTTGGTGACTGCAAACCTCATTTATTTGTCAGAATAAAAAAACAGACTTTACAAGGAACAGATCAAAATATGCAGCAAAAAAATCAGGAATAGTTGAAAGCATCTATACCCTCTCACACAATACACACACACACACACACACACACACACACACACACACACACACACACACACACACACACACACACACACACACACACACACACACACACACACACACACACGTCAGTATTAATTACAGCCACTTGTATGACTATGGCTACACTTCAGATGATTGAGATTAAATAAATACATTAATAATTGTCACACACAAAACTATCTTCTCAGCTCACTCTACCATAATGCAGTATAAAACCCATTGTGCCCTCCTCCCCCCAAACACACACATACTTCTCAACATCTTAGCTCAAGAATGAAGGAGAGCGATGTGGTTAATATCTAGAGGGAATAACAAAGGCTAAAATATTTCAGAATAACAGGAAATCTCAAGAGGACAAGAAGGGTTGCAACTGCAGAGTGCTAAAGAACAAATAAGAGACTACCTGGACAATATGCATAAGTTTAGAAAGACTGTTGTTAAGCAACTGATCTTTGGTAATAATGCCAGAGCAAAAAAGCTTTTAGCACAATGGCTCAGGTAACAGAAAGTAAACAGGGTTGCTGCCAAGCTTAGGAAGCCTATAACACAGAAAATAACCATAGATCCAGCAGGGGTATTAGAAATATCTTGGAAATTTTATGAAAATTTGTATAAAGCATAAAAGTGCAGAAATCAAGAAAAAGTACAAACAGAAATGTTTATGGAAGAAAATACGCCAAGGTTACAGGTGAATGACATACAGAGGAGATGAGATAAAAATGGTGATATATAACCAATCCACAAGAAAGTCTCCAGCAATAGATTATATTCCAGTGGAAGTTTGGAAGCTAGAGGGGAAAAAAGTGCTAAAGATCTGGAATGTTTTGTTTAACAGTATTTTAAAAGGAGAACCGCCAACATCTTGGAAGAAAGCTGTAGCAGTTGTAATACTTAAAGATAGTAAAGACCTATCAGATCCAGATTCTTATAGGTCCATTTTGATTCCATACCAACTGTTTATGTCTATAATGGCTAAAAGAATGGCAACGGTGATGCCAAAATTGATAGATATGTATCAATGTGATTTTCTGGAGGAGACAGAGACATTTGACAACATTAGTAGAACAATAATGGTCCGGAGGGAAGCAGAATGTAAGAAAATACCACTGTTGTTGGTTGATCTTGATGCAGAGAAAGTATCCAACAGAGTAAGCTGGGATTTTATGAATAGGGCAACATAAGCATTTGCATTCCTTGACACAATAATAAAGTTAATTAGGAGGTGGGATCAGGGCAAAAATGAATGTTTGAACAGAGGAACCAGGCAGTGGTGTCCTCATTTCCCTTTGTTATTTGCTTTATATTAACAATTGGCAAGGAAAATAAGGGACTTAGAAATTCAAGGATATAGCTAGTATAGTAACCAAGAAAAGTTGGCTTTATTTGCAGATGATATTTTTTTGTATCTGATAAAAACAGAAAAAGATATTTCAGTGTTGTAGAATATTCTAAGACAGTTTTAAATCTTTTCGAGATACAAAGTTTATTTGTTTGTGTCTTTCGGCTTTTCCCGGTTAGGGGTCGCCACAGCGGAACTCCGGTCCGCTAATGATTGGCAGTAGACTTTTACTTACTGGCTTGCCGGGCCTAACGCACAACCTTCAAGGAAGGAGCGCCCATTCACGCATGTCGCCACATAGAAACACTCTAACTGAGAATCGAACGGGCAACGTCTAACTGTGACTTTTAACAAGGGCAATATCTGTAAACTATGTACCTACACACAAATTGGTTTAGCAATACCATGGGGGCATGATAAAAATGAAGTATGGGCTAAAAAGGATTCTTTTATGGCAGCTAAGGATATGTGGGAAGACACTAAACAAAAGATAATACAAAAACTGAGAAATTTGAAGCTCTGTTTTATGGATATGGATAGCAAGATATAAGCAGTGAAAATGCTTATTCCCTTTAGTTTTATATACAAGTCAGGCAAATCTGTATCAACCAGAGGAGAAGCTGTGGATAGCAATTAAAAAGAGTTGAAGGATTTTATCTGGGAGGGGAAGAGAGCAAACGTCAAGTGGGATAAGCTGATCCTTCCAAAAGAACAATGTGGTTTGGGATTACCTGATTTGAAGGGATATTTCAGAACTATAGAGTTAAGGCTCCTATACACAGCCCAAGCAAAAGCTATAATTCAAAGTGGAAAGGAGTAATGATGAAACTGGGAAGCTCAAGAAATAAGGAGAAACTGGGATTTTGGATGCAGACTTTCAAGGAGAATGACAATAATCATACAGAATATTATATTCATAGAGTAGCAGAAAGTATTCTAAGAACTAAGCTAACACAGGAATGGAAAAAGGAGATTCTGCCAATAGGGATGACTGCAATTAGGGGTACAGAGAACAAGTAAGAGGGTGCTGGAATTTAATGAAGAAAAGAAGCAAAGAAACCAAGGCACTGGGAGCTAAACGTACAGGAGGAGGCCTACAATACACTTGGACTGCAGGCTACAGATTGCCTTCCCTATCAAGGACCAATATCGGAGTATAGGCAAAGAAAAGGGAATGGGGATCCTAAGTGATAGACCAATACTGGTGGAGCTTTTAGTAGATTCTAGAACAGAAGCTGCTGTTAAAAAAGGATATTTAGTAGAACATATAAAATATTGCATGATAACTATAAGAATCAATCAGAGGAGGTTAAAAAGGATTGGGATGAGAGACTGGATAAGCAATTCACTAAGAAACAATGGGGGGATATATGTAATTCACCCAAATATGCAACAAAGTCTGGAAGATTTAGGATTTTTGCTTGGAAGTGTCTGCATAGATACTTTTATACCCCAAGCAGACTATAACATTTTTTTCCTCAGGTAGATTAAAAATGTTGGAGGTGTGATAGAGAAGAAACAGGTAAAAGGTAACATATTTTTGGGAGTGTAATGAGTTGGCAGACTTTAAAAATTTGCTGCAGACTACTCTGTCAGAAATACTGGGTGAGTAAATTGGTGTAACTAAGGAAATTATTTTTTTAGTTGAGATACAGAATCGGCATTGCCTATACACAAAACAAAATAAGTAACAAAAGACTGTGCAGAAACACAGAGAGCAATAAAACGAAGTAATAAACACAGAAAACGTTAATGTGAGCGCTTTAACACACTACGGTTCTTCATCAGACAACAATATGCATCCAAAAAATCCTTAAATACATTCAAAAATTCAAAACAGCCAATAAAAACTGTGATCTAATTAAAACTATGTGCCATATTTAAAGTGCACCATGCATAAGATAAATGCATACATATAAAAATATACATTTTTTAAAACCACATTGATTCACTTCTTAATCAGTTTACATGCTTTCAAGGCTGGTTTAATAGAAACTGTATCGAGACCAGAACACAAATGTGCTCCTAGTCTCAAGATCCATTTCATCTCAGCCATATCAGTATAGGCATAGATGTCTCCCGTCCTAATATTTTCATATATAATTTGTATAACCTGAAATGTAAACAAATGAGTTTCTCCTGCTGATAAAGAGTGTTTGGCTAATGCACTATGTTCCAACTTTTTCCTGCTACAATACATATGATCTCTTATTCGTTCACGAAATCTTCTATTCGATTTACCTACATAGAATTTTAAACATGCAGTACATAAGCCAAGTAAACCAAATTCTTGGTATTGCAGTCAGCCCACAAGTTAAAATTCCATACTCGTTTCTGTATCAGGGTGTGTAAATTGTCCACTCTCATCTATTAGGTGGCAGAAAGTACAACCATTGCACTTCCTAGTCCCTGTCACATTTGATTGATCCATATTACTGGTGTTAGGATAACACAGTAGCTGTTTCCATGCATTCTTATTTTTATATATAACCCTAGGTCATGGACCCTCCACCCCTCCAATTTTGTCTTCTGTATGTAAAATGTGCCAATTTTTTTACACAAAATGTCTCTGATGTATTTCACATCAGTACTATAAGAAAGAACTACTGGTACACCTTGAGGCCGCTTATGCCTAAACCTCTTAAGGGCCGTAGTACCAGAAAAATAGGGTTTGGCTCTACCTTATCTCTCTCCCAATGTTGTGCTTATGGCATTAGAAACAGCCATCTCATCATAGCCTCTCCCTACAAAGTCAGATTTCAACATTTCTAAACTGTTATGTAAAGTACCATCACTGCAGGTCAATCTAGCCACTTGTAAAGTCTGTCCCTGTACCACACTGGAAAAAACATGTTGAGAATGCATGCTTGTTCTGTGCAAAAATGAAGGACAGTAACAGTCCTTATGGTATAGCTCTGTAGTAAAAATGCCATCAATTCCTACAGAACTGGTTACATCCAGAAACTCAATGATGGTATGTGACTATTTATATGTAAAACATAAAAAAAGTGTTACTTCTATTAAGCTCATCTATAAAGCTGTAGAGAGTATCCAGATTCTTGTTTCAAACAAAAAAGATGTCATCTACAAGGTGCCAGTAAAATACAACACCTGTCTCTCTACTATTGATAATATTAGAATGTTCCCACTCTGCCATAACTAAATTCACGTAACTATTGGCGCAGCTGGTGCCCCTGGCAACACCCTTCTGTTACCAATAGTACGCTCCTTCAGATACAAACACATTGTTGTCAAGTATAACCTCCAATAAATAACATAGTAAATTAATCTGTTTACTATCATAGGAACCTTCCCTTGTTAGATAACTTTTAACCATGTTAATACCTTCTCCATTTGGAATACAAGTAAACAGGAATTCAACATCCAAGGTCACTAAAATGATAGATGGACAAACACCAGTTCCAAAAACTCCATGTAAATCTAGTAAAAAATGTTCTGTATCCTTCAATACTAATGGATATTTATCCAAAATAATTTTCAACTGTTTGTCTACATATATGGATATTGGCTCTGTTAACCAACCGGCACCAGATACAATTGGTCTAAAACTAGGATTCGTTGGATTTTTGTGAATCTTGGGCAAACCATATAACTTTGGGACAAATGGAAATTATACATTAAAATAATTATATAGATTCCGGGATATAAGCCCCATGCAAAAACATTCATATAATCCCATGAAAACTTGTTCTTGTATATGCTCAATAGTAGATAACTCAGACTGCTTATAGACATGAACATCTCTTAACTGTAAGAACATTTGTTGCAAATAAAAATCAACATTTAGGACCACAACGGGTCCTCCCTTATCAGCAGGTCTAACAATAATTTGTCTATTATTTTGTAAAACTTTCAATGCTTGTCGCTCATCACTACTTAAATTACCATTGTTTATAGCTTTCCATTGATTAAAAAATTTGGACAAGTCGTTTTCACATGCTATAACAAAAATATCTAAGGCTGGTGAAGAAACAGGTACAAAAGTACTAGGTTTAGAGAAAATGTTCCGTTGTGTTTCACTCGTATTACCAAAAGTCATACGTAATGCAACATTTCTGGCAAAGAGTCTAATTTCTAATAATGTCTCATCAGCAGTTGCTGTAGTCAAGGACACAAAGCCCAGACCCTTAGCAAGTAGAGAAATCTCAGAAACAGTCAAAGAATGGTTAGATAAATTCCATACTAACTGGTTTGGGCCGTCACCCATATTTTTTTCAATGCATGTCCGTTGTTGTGCTTGGAAGTCTCTTTCCATTTCTGTCCTGTCTGCAGATTGTCCCTGTCTTGGACAGATTTGCTCCAAACCTGAAAAAGAAGAGGGAGAGTAGGCTCCGCTGCTATATTAGTGGTGAATGTAGTCTTCCTTCTCACCACTACATCCCCATTCGTATTGGTGGGGTTGGCAGTACATTCAGATATACCTTGACTGATATCTCGGGACATGTGAGCAGCAGATAATTCTGTTCTTACAGAAGCTTGTTGTATGATTGGAGCCACTCCTCCATCTGACACTGGACTGGTTACCAGGTTGTTCTCAACCAGGTCCTCTGTTCGACCACGAGTAGTGACTGATTCATTATGTTGCTCATTTCTCGGCCAAGCAAATTCCCGTTGATTCTTAAAATCTTCCATGTCATGGACAAGTTTCTTTCTCTTAATCAATAACAGTTTCCATTCATAGGCCAGCACCTTATCAATGACCTCATGTTAGAAAACATCAGCATTATCAGTTCCTGCTAATTTAGACAGTTCCCCATATTTAGACTATCTGTGCTTTCAATTCAGTCTCAATAGGTGCAAAGAAATCAATAATGAGCAGCATATACACTTTGCTCATATTGAGATTAATCCTCTTCCACTTCGTCAACAAATCCGGAAAAGTACTTCTGTAAGTGGGCATATTTAACACCCTGAGACCTTGGGGAACTACATTAAATTTCAAGCAGGCTTCCATGTGATGCCTCTGGCATTGAAGGCGTTTACAGCAGAATAAATCATTTTCAATGTCCCGCTTCAACGCTTTAGCATGCACATTGGCATCTACATTAATATCCCCAGCCAGCGTACCTATGTTCAACTCCGTAGTAAGAAGGGGATTAGTACGAATGTTAAGACAACGGTGTAGTCGTTCATTACTGGATCGACTTGCCTGTTCACAGCTCATTTCCTCCAAATGATGCAAAAAACCATCAGCCATTCTCACTGAGTTCCAAGAAAATGATCCATAGATCCCAAAAATAATCCCAGAACAAGAAAACTCAGTGATGAACTGCACAATCACAGAAAACCAAACAAAATAAGAAACTAAAGACTGTGCAGAAACACGGAGAGCAATAAAACAAAGCAATAAAAACAGAAAACTTTAATGTGAGTGCTTTCACACACTACAGTGCTTCATCAGACAATATGCATCCAGAAAATCCTTAAATACATTCAAAAATTCAAATCAGCCAATAAAAACTGTGATCTAATTAAAACTATGTGCTATATTTAAAGTGCACCATGCATAAGATAAATGCATACATATAAAAATATATATTTTTAAAACCACATAGATTCACTTCTTAATCAGTCTATGTGCTTTCAAGGCTGGTTTAATAGAAACTGTATCATTGAGACCAGAACATAAATGTGCTCCTAGTCTCAAGATCCATTTCATCTCAGCCGTATTCATATAGACATAGATGTCTCCCAGCCTAATATTTTCATATATAATTTGTATAACCTGAAATGTAAACAAATGTGTTTCTCCTGCTGATACTGTGTGTTTTGCTAATGCACTATGTTCCAACTTTTTCCTAGTACAATACATATGATCTCTTATTCGTTCACATATCTTCTATTTGTTTTACCTACATAGAATTTTAAACATGCAGTACAATATGCCAGGTAAACCAAATTCTTGGTATTGCAATCAGCCTGCATGTTAAAATTCCATACTCGTTTCATGTCAGGGTGTGTAAATTGTCCACTCTCATCTATTAGGTGGCAGAAATTGCAGCCATTGCACTTCCTAGTCCTTGTCACATTTGATTGATCCATATTACTGGTGTTAGGATAACACAGTAGCTGTTTGCGTGCATTCTTATTTTTATATATAACCCTAGGTCGTGGACCCATCACCCCTCCAATTTTGTCTTCTGTATGTAAAATGTGCCAATTTTTATACAAAATGTCTCTGATGTATTTCACATCAGTACTATAAGAAAGAACTACTGGTACACCTTGAGGCCGCTTATGCCTAAACCTCTTAAGGGCCGTAGTACCAGAAAAATACGGTTTGGCTCTACCTTATCTCTCTCCCAATGTTGTGCTTATGGCATTAGAAACAGCCATCTCATCATAGCCTCTCCCTACAAAGTCAGATTTTCTGTTGTCTGATGAATCACCTTAGTGTGTGAAAGCGCTCACATTAAAGTTTTCTGTTTTTATTACTTCGTTTTATTGCTCTCTGTGTTTCTGTACAGTCTTTTGTTTCTTATTTTGTTTGGTTTTCTGTGATTGTGCAGTTCATCACTGAGTTTTCTTGTTCTTGGATTATTACCTATACACAGTTTAGACTTGTCAAATTTAATTACAGTGGCCGTCAAAAAAGCAATCACTAGAAAATGGAAATCAAAGTCTAAACCAGCCATACTACAAGTAGTGAATATAGTAACAGCGATAAAAGAACTAGAAGGATCTTTAGAAAAAGAATAGGAGCAAAGTAGATGCAAAAATTGGAATTGTGAGAACAATACATGCTTTTGAAGGAGGAATGAGGTTTAACAGAAAGCAAGACTTGAATGAGCTATGTAATGCTCGAATGACAATGTCAGAACAATACATGCTTTTTTTAAAGGAGGAATGAGGTTTAAGGGAAAGCAAGAATTGAATGAGCTATGTAATGGTCGAATGACTAACTGTATAGAAGGTTACATATGATGTGCAATATCTGCCGCATAAAATTTTATTTATGGTTTGTTTTCATTTATATTAATATATGATTGCCAATGTCATAAGTGATAATTCAATAAAGATTTCTCTTATTTAAAAAAATAATGAAAGAGAAAGCTACATAATATTGCTAGGCAAATGGCCAAAAATCATAAACAGATATTATCTTTATATAATAAGAAAGTTGCTAGAACAATGGGCTTTATATTAGCATGCTTTTCCTGAAGGTTTAAATACAACCACATGACCACCCTTATATCTCTCTACAAATTGAGACACATTTTTCAAAACAGTCCTATATGTGTATAGTTTACAGCTCATAAAGACATAGGTGGAAGACGTGCATAATTTCTACCTACTTCAATCTAGAATAACAGGTTTTGCATAAGCATGCATTTTCTGAAGAATATGAAATCCAGAACTCAAGTGCCTGTGTTTAGTGCATGCAATCCTTGATGACTTTTTGAGAAAACTACACATTTTACAGGGTACAGACCAAAAAGGGGGAAAAAGCAGGGACATCTGAGGGCTGCACTCATTAGCATTACTGCTCCTGTGCAGAACCCTGGGGGCTGACAACCAATGAGCACAGATGTTTAACTGGAGATGGACAGATGACCTGTGAGATAACTGCTTACTAACAGCATTTATGTAAGACACTTGTTCATTTCCATATCTGATTACTTTTAGGAAACTTATCTAAAGAATTGCTGGCATAAAATTAATAAACACTTCTATTTTTGTTTGTTTTAAAACACAGAAGAAGCACACAAAATTAATAAATACTGCATGCAACTACTGTGATTCAGAGCATATGTAACAGGTGGTGTACTGAGACATCAGGGTGTACAATGTACATGTGTTTCTTCTGCGCATAGGAAGGTACATAGAAATGACATTTTTCAATAAAAACTTTAGCCAATAATTTACAGATATATACCTGTGCACTCATTCATCACACTGCCGCATATGTAACTGGTTTAAAAAATTAAAGAAAATGCCATGCGAGTGAGTGCTCATAAGAGCTGATGGTGTGATATGGACAGCTTGTGCTTTGCAATGGTGCTGAAGGTATCATTCAAGACTTTTGCAGACATCACTATAGGCATGAGAGAGTTGTGAGTTAAAAAATATCAGGAAATGGGGAAGGAGAGATGGCTTTGGGAGGGAAAGAGGAAGAAGTGCAGGTAGAGAATGGCTAAAATGGAACACATACATAGACAGTCAGGGGTGGCATTTGTAAAAAGATAGGGGTGGACAGTGGAACTATTCAGACCCTTTCTACCAAAATGTACAGATTCATATTCTCTCCATGCTTTGACACCACTGTTTAACTATAAAAAAAGTTAAATGATTATCAGTCAAACACACAGCAGACTTACTTATTGGTTCTCAACTATTTAAATTATTTTAGTCTAATACCATCTCTCCCTTAGTAACTAACCTAAAACACCTGTCTACAAGCTAAAGTCAGTCCTATAGTAGCCATCTACTTCAAACTCACTTGACAAAAGGGACTTCCAAGATGGCTGCACAGTGATCAACAACTTAACTTCAGCTTTCCCAGTGTGAAAAGAGAACTGAGAAACAGCGGCCAGTGATGTCAGCTTGAGTAAAATTCAGTCATTGGTAAGTACACTGCCTGGATGCCTGCAAAGAAGAAACTAAGAGAGTCTTAAAGAACATTAACTAGAAAAGCTGAAGAGAAAACACTGACTGGGAAGAATCCTGCAGATGTTCCACAAAAAGCAGTTCAAGCTCCAGCTTTGGTGCAAGACATGGCTTCTAGTAATCTAGAGGAAAAATAGGTCAAAAGTGCTTAGAACTGATTAAAATAAAGCAAACACTGAAGGACTATTAAACTCAAATAACAAAAGGCTGGAAAAAATGGAAGATGTTTTAAACAGATATTCAGATGAACTGATAAAACTGTAAAAATCAGAGGTTGAAATGAAGAAAAGGCTGGCTGAATATGAATCTACTCAAGAAGAGATGTTTCATAAAATTGCAGAATTAAACAAAGCATATAGGGAAAATCTGAGATTTACTGCTGCTGCTGTACCAGGGAAATTAGAAGGAACAGCTATATTAACTTTATGAAGGTACAAATAAGCAACTGGACTGGTATTTCACTGCAGGAACTGTTAATTGAAAGGACACACCATGTTTATGTTCCAAATCTGGCCATGAAAAAGCCAAGGCCTTTATTAGTAAAGATGCCAACTTACCAGCAGAAAAAAGTTGATCCTAGCAAAACTGTAGCAAAAGGGCAAAGTATTAAAATTTGGAAACAGAATGTTTGTGGAAAATGATTACGGACTGTACACCAGGCAGAAGAGAAAACAATTATTCCACTAATCAGAAAATGCTGAGAGGCAGGTGTGAGATTCAGGCTGCTCTATCCAGCTGTCTTCAGAATATTTTTTTCATGGAGGATCAAAGTCATTTTTGGTGCAGAACAGGCTAAGGAGGAAATACAAAAGTTGGTCCAACAAACATGAGCCATCAAGCAGAATGGGGTTCTGCTTCTCATTCTTCTGATAATAAAGCACATGGAGAGACTTTGCCAGTGAAACATTTTCCACTGTTCCAAAGAAAAATGCTTGAGAGACACAGAAAAACACTGGAGTTGACCAGAAGTATTATGAATACCATGGAATTGAACTGAAATTTGGAGATGACAGATGGAGATGAACAGGAAGAAGCCTATCAACATGGAAATTAGTGAATAAATGTTGAAACTGCAAATATCATTCACATTTGTGAAATACAGCAGTACAAGCATAAGTTGAAAGAGTGGACTTTTGTTGACTTTGTTAAACTTGTGAGGAACTAAAAAGCAGTCGCCTCACTTCATGCCACTAATCTCTGGAAGGACTCTGAAAGAAAGATAAAAGATAACTGTAAGGAAACAATTTATTTTCTTAGTATTTCTATGAAACTTTTCACAATATAAATTATTTATTTTACAATAAGGTATTTTTAGTTGTTCTTGTATGTGATAAAGTTATTAAAGTAAACAGGTGTCTTGTTCTTCTTCCTCTTCTCTTTCTGACTTTGAGAAATGTAGGAAAAGAGAACAGCTAGACAAAAACATGTTTAAATTAATATTCTGTAATCTTGCGTTGCTGAGGCGGGGGACGGGGTGTAAACGTACACAGATCATAATACATAGTTGATATTTTTTTCTTACTTTAACATAGATAAATGTTTGGATTAAGGCCCCTGGCTTAATCTAATAACAAATTTTAGGTGGAAACAAGTAAATATAATATCGAACATAATGAAAGGTTTTCCTTTAGGAATACATTTTTCAGCTTATCTTTCAGGCTACAACAGAGGACTGCATTTTTCTTTTTCTCTTATTTTTCCATGGAGGTAAGCTAATAATATAGTAATAAAAGACAGAATACTGGTTTCTTCAAGGCTAAAAGTTAATGATTTCTGAAATTATGCAAGTAGTTTTTACATCTGGAGTGGGGGAATAAAGATAAAAAGCACAGACACCAGTTAGTGTAAGTAAAGGCACAGGCAATAACATGCATCTTAGCATAGATAATCTCAGGTTCAGGTTAATTGGGGCCTGTGTCAGCAGCTGTCTATTTGGCGCAAATGTTCATACTAGGAGTGTTAAACTTCATTATTTGAAGATGTTCTGTGGGTCTTCTGGGTGTGTGTGTGTGTGTGTGTGTGTGTGTGCGTGTGTGTGTGTTTGCTGAGGGTTTTTATTAAAACAAAAAATCTTGTAAGATGTGACATACGTTCAAATGCTGATAAGAAAAACTGTACAAAGGATTAACCTGACAAATATTAATGAGTGCATGTTTCACAAAAGCTGGGAATAGACATTTGAAAAAGATGCCATATATAATAGGTGGGAATAATGACTTCTTACCATAATGGTGAAACTTTCTATATTATCTTGTAATGTAAATGACTTCACATATATAAACAAAAAAGAAAGAATAATTATATTAAGAAATGTAGAGTGCAGATGACAATGCCGCAGGAGACACACTTGGAAAGAACTGAGCATGTGAATTTGATAAAGAAAGAATTTCAGGATGGATATTCAGTAAAATATTAGGGACAGGGGAAAAGAGGAGTACTTATATTAATTGCTAGAGGAGCTATAGAAGTGACAGAAGAGAAAAAAAGATACTTTCAGATTTGTACTAGTAAAAGACTATTGGCAAGGGATGAAGATTATGCTGGCATATACTTCTATTCCACCTAAAACTGCCATTTTAGAGCTTTAAAAATATTTGGGAGCAATCATCATCTTTCAGTAGGGAATACTACTTAAAGGTGGGGACTGGAATTTGATTTGCAGCAATGAGGGTGTATCGGGGGGGGGGGGGATATAACAAAAGACAGTAGATTCCAGAAGAAATTTATGAAAATATTTGGTATAAAAATGTAAATTCAGTAGTAGAAACTCGGACAGAATGTATGTATTATTTTCTATATTGTTTGCATAGTATTATTAATTATTATATTAATACAAATAACAGGACTAGACTTGACAGAAATTGCATTTCACAGGAACATGTCAATTTAATTGAGAACTTTGACACATATCCAATAACTATCTGATATCATGCACCAATAATTACTAAGATATAAATACAGGGTAATGCAGTAAAGATGAGACACTGACACTTTTCCACCTACCTGTTAAAAAGGGAGGAACTTGAGGAATGAGATAGGCATGAGCTGGTCAATTGGGCAATGGAAGGGGGGGCCACTGAGCAAGGTTTAGTGTATGGGGGCCAGACATTTTCTAAGGTGTAAACTCAAAGCTGATTTTGTGTTGTATGCGTGTTTGTAAGTTAAAGTAAGTATATTTTTAAGATTGTACATTTTCACTATGGCATCTTTTACATTTTATGGCTTTTAATGTCAATATTTTAGGCTTTATCATTATATACTTTGTTTTTTTTGTGTCATAATTCTGATACAAGTACACTTTCTGATCCTATCAAAATTGCTGTTACATCTGGTAGTAGCTAGAAAAGTTATTACAAAAAAATTGGAAGATGAACTCCGTTCCTACCTTCTAGAGAGTTTTGAATTTAACAAGAATGTTATTTAAAACTGAAAAAGAAGTGACTGGAATAAGATCTATAAAATCATACTACGACTTTTAGTTGTTAGGATAGCCTTGAAATGTTGCCATTGAAGTACCAAGACTCTTATTGTCTTAATTGTATAAGAGCACTCTAATGATTTAAGGTATTCCAATTATTGTATAACAGTATGTGAGATTGAACTTCTTCCTTTCTGTGTATATACTAAATATATGTTATGTCAATAAAAGTTACTGACTTTTTCCCTTAAGTGCATATATAACTGAATATATTTTTCTACAGCATATTATTTGCTCACCAACAGATATATTTTTCAGTGCTATTGTGTTTGGAGTGTCAGACTGTCTAATTCAGATACATTCTCATGTTCATATTCTAGTTTAGAAACATTCGCGCATCAAGAGTTACTTGCCATCTTATTCCCAGTGAAGTCTTTATTGCCCCCCTCCTCCCCCAAAACAGAACTAGGATCTAGCCTTTGCTAACATTCACTATAGCAGCTACATCACATGTATGTCATGCAGTTATAAGAAGCAAATAAATTAGAACTGTTTCACAGACACACACACACACACACACACACACACACACACACACACACACACACATATACACACACAGACACCTATACACACACACAGACACATATATATACACACACACACACACACACACACACACACACACACACACACACACACACACACGCACACGCACACGCACACACGCACACGCACACACAGACACTTTCTCTTATCAATCTGTCTTTCTCAGGAATCTTTGTCATAAGTCTAAATATCAAAGTCAAGTTAGTTACTAAGAGTTTTCTCACACTGGCATTTTTAAAACATCTTTTATAAAAATGGGACAAAGAGGTGTATTTATTACCTTCCCAAGCACAGCAGGTATTAAAAGAAAATCTCAAACACTAAGTAAGCACATGCACTGTGCAACGGGCTTAGGTAGTGCACAAGTTGACCAAGTTGTATTGTACAATCTGTGCTGGCCCAATAATCAATATCATATCACCACTGTGTTCTGGTGTTCCCTTTTTGTAATGGATCAGCGTGGCACTACTATTTTATTTTGTTTAGATACAAATCACACGTAAGTAGTACAGATAGCAAGTAAAATTATGTGATGTTTGCAGCAGAAATCGTAATGCACCAAAATATCTTAATTATACCTTCAAAGAAAGGATTTGAATATTTTATGATTGAAAACTTAAAAGTATGCAAAATAAGTATAAACCAAACAGGTTTACAACAAGAACATCAGGACTGGTCTGTAGGGGTGGAGCCTGAAGAAATGAAATGGTACACTTTACATTGAGAAGGTGATGAGTTCATAGGCAGTAGAAGGGAAGTAGATGACATGATGATAAGATGGAAGCTATGCATCCTTTGTGTCCAGGAGACAAGGTGTTAGGGCAGGGCAGCAAAGCTTGGCTTGGGATCTAGAGTCTATTTCTCAGGGAGATAGACTAGACATGGCGTGGGAAATGTGGTGAAGGACAGTCTGCTGAAGACAGTGACAGATATCATCACAATTACTGATACATTCATTCCAAGGACAATATTTATAACCTAGGCATATGTCTGACAGCGGGGTTGTGATAGTGAGGAAGAGTGCATTTAGGCAGTAGTTGCAGGACCTACTAGATAAAGGGTGGTGCAGTGGTGCAGCAGTTAGCCCTGTCACCTCACAGCAAGAGGTTCTCCACTTTGATTCTTGGCTGGGGTGCCTTCTGTGTGGAGTCTGCATGTCCTCCCTGCAGTCGTGTGGGTTTCCTCTGGGTGCCCCGGTTTCCTCCCACATTCCAAAAACATGCATCTGGGGCATTTCTCCCTGGGCCTCCACCGAAAATGGACTCTGTCCCGGTCAGACTTTTCCCAGTAAACAAATGTTTAATACATAAATAAAAAGCAGGACAACATAAATTGGTGCTGTTAATTGGAAATCTGTATGCACATATCGAAACACACAGAACAGGATATGAGGACTGCCTAGGTCCACAAATTAGGCAACAGGAAGTTGAGTCCATTTTAGACTTCTGTCTAGCAAATGGCTTGATGGGAACCAACATATGGTTCAGTAAGAAACACAGCCACAAGATCACATACAAGAATAGCCAACATGCAGCTCAGGTAGACTTCCTCCTAGTATGGGAAACAATAACAAAAAAAAAAACATTTCAGTAATCCACAGAAGGGAAATCATAAACCCTGGGCACCACAAAGACAATAAAGTGGTGAAAAGTGAAAAAAATTAATAAATCAGACATGAGAAGAATACATTTCACTTAATAAAACTCAACCGGGTTAAGTGTTTTTGTCCCCGATAACAAAGAGGAGTTCATCAGAAGCAAGTAAATGTAAACAAGTTACAATTAAATAGCATTCACCATCAATCAATCATATTATTTAAGTCCAGCCCTAAGGAATTAAGTAAAAACACACCAAATATATTCTACACTAATGCTGAAACTTCACACCAAACACATATCAATAAAATGAAAAATTTAAACTAATAATAAGTTGATAAAATTTACACATAAACATCCCGCATAGAACTCTTATATGATCCCCTCTTAAGACGCTTGCCCCATGTACCCTCCCCCAGGGTTGACAACAACCTTTTCCAAGACATGAAAGCAAAATTGATGACCTGGAAATTCTTTCACGTTTGTTTAAAGCATTCATGTGATTTTTTTTTTGTCCTAACAGCATACACATGTTCATAGAGCCTTTCTTTTAATTTGCATTCTGTCTTGCCAATATAAAAGGTGTACAGTAATTGCACATTGACAAATAAACAACATATTTAGTGTCACAACTGGAATGATGAGAATTATTTCTATAAATCTTACTATTAATAGAAATAAATTCACATTCTCGAATGGGTCTGCATTGGTTACAACTACCCTGCTTATAAGTGCCCACTTTTAATTACTACTGATGCTGATGATATGCATCTTCTATCAAATTTTTAAAATCTGCACCTCTCTTATACACAATGCAAAGTTTTAATCCCAATTAATTCACTCAGTTACTGATCAAGAAAAACTCTATTTATGATCAATAACCCTTTTGATCAAGGGACTGTCAAGAGAGAAGGTTAAAAATCATGGAATGGCCAAATCCAGGATCCATACTATTGCTGTCAAAAACAGCATCATTATCATTACATTCTACTAAAATCCTACCCAGAAAGGAGAGGTATACATCACCTCTTGTTTTGGTAACAACCTCAGACTGTATATTGCCCAACACTGAGTCAGGGTAACCCTATCTCTTTGACATCTCAAAGAGTCCAAAATGCTCAATCTGAAAGATAGTATCATCAGATAACATCCTGGCAAGGTGACTTATCTGGCCTTTAACAATAGCCCTCTTCTGATAAAAAGGGTAACAGCTCTCATAATGCAGGAGGGAATTAGAATGTGGGTTTGCAAAAAAATGGTGGAAGTAAAACTATGATTCTCTGTGCCTTTGGATATTTTAACATCCAGATAATACCACTCATCCTTATTAACAAATCACATAGTATTATAGTAAACAGTCAATATTAGACTAAATAAACATTTATTTCAGTAATTGATATCTCTTTGTAAGTATCATCTATAAGTAAGTCCCTCATTTTCCCCACATAGTCTCCACAATTATCAGGTTTCATTAGATGGATATTACTATTGGAATACATTGCTTTTAACATGTTAGTTTCACCTTTCTCCAACTTGAACTTGGCCCATAACCACATTTATCAAGTGACTAATTAAAATCAAGTGATGAATTAAAAGACAATATCACGTATGTCATTTTCACATATCTTTTCAAATAAAGCAATCACAGGTGAGGTGGTAGAAATAAAATACTAGGTTTACACATAGCACTGGGTAAAACATTTTTACCATTTATTAACTAAAGAGCCAAACTCAACTTGCATGTAAATAATCTAAAATCAGTAAGAGTGTTAACAGATGCAGTCTCTCATTGTGGAAATAAAAGTGTTACCATGTTCAAAGAAATTAGCATGTGCTTCCATAACAGGGCAGTGGCAGTCACTACACTTGAATATTTTAAAATTCCTACACTTATTGTGGATTATTACTGCCAGTTCATTCTCCTTCTCCCCCACCCTCTCACCCATTCCCTCCCTCGTGGTCCTGATGCTCCCCTCTTTGCTTAAAAAAAAAACACTTTCTAGGATGTATAATGTGATGACATGTTTTTGTTGAGGAGGGGTTCTAACCTCGAGGTGGTGTGTTTAAAGGGACAAGGGTGCTATTGTCCTCATTTAATGCATCATTAACTTCCTCTATTACGGGGAGATGGGATAGTGAATATTGAACTACTGGTCTCATACCCATATATTGCTGAGAAGGTGGAGGAAGTTATGCCAGTCCTTTCTCACAGCAATCGTGTTCCATTCTAATTTCCTAGCTTTTTTAAACGTAATGTTTTTACAGGTAAAATCCACATTTTTAAAAGCCCCTTCATACTTGACAGAATGAGTACTGAGCAATAAGTCTGACCTAATAGAATTATTTAAAGCAGTAATTCACTTTGACTCCTCCAGCATTATGAGGGCGGTCACCCTTTTTTTATCAAAAGAGGACTATAGCTAAAGGCCAAATCTGACAATATCATCATTCATATCGAGCTTTCTAGACTCATTGAAATGTTAAAAAGGCGGGGTTACCCCAACTCAGTGTTGAGCAGTATACAATCTGAGGGTGTAACCAAGAGAAGGGGTGGCGTATATCTCCCCTTGCTGGGTAGGTCTTTAGCAACATGTTATGACAACACCTGTTTTTGAATGTAATAATATGGATTCTGGCTTTAGTCATTCCATGATTTTAACCTTCACTCTAGATAGTCCCGCAGTCAAAAAGGTTATTTGTCACAACTGGAATATTTTCTTGACCAGAAACTTAGTGAATTATGTAGGACTAAAACCCTGCATTGTGTATAAGAGAGGTATCAATTTTAAGAATTTGAAGGAAAATGCACATCATCATCTTGTCAGTTGTAATAAGAAGTGAGGCACTTACAAGAGCGATAGATGTAACCAATGTAGATACATTACAGAAAGCGAATGTTTTCAATTATGGTAAGATTTATAGCAATAACTGGCATCATTGCAGTTGTGCCACTGAAGGTTTTTATGTGGCAACTTGCAATAACTGTACAGTCTTTTCTACTAGCAAGACAGAACTCCAATTAAAAGAAAGGCTCTACGAGCATGTGTATGATGTTAGGACAAAAAAACTCTCAGGAATGCTTTGCACAAACATGTGAACAACCAGCACAATGTCTGCAGTGAGAAAGATCACTACAGATGATGAAACAGTCCAACCAGGCGTTCCTAGATTTGGAAAAAAACAGAAGAAGGGTCCCAAAAAAACTGATTCTGGCAGTTCTGCAGTGGTTCTAAAACCTAGAATCACTGGTAGAATTTGTGGAGGCTATGTACAAGGACCCAATGACTTATGCTCGAGCAATGTTTGGTGCCACAGAAAGGTTGCCAGTGGGAGATGGTGTACAGCAGTGTTCAGCTCTCAGCCCATTGCTGTTCATACTGGTGACAGGCTGAATTAGCAATGAGGTTGGAGGGGACAGAGCAACAAAGATGCTGTATGCAGACAATATGGCATTACAGGCAGACTCTGAACAAGAAATTCAGCAAATGATAAGGGAATGGAATGCAAAACTGTAGGCACAAGGTATGAAACTAACTACAGGCAAGGCAGTTTTCATGACAGTAAATGGGGACAATTAGAAGCTGAAAATTAAAATACAGGGCAAATAGTGGCACAGGTTAACAGCTTCAGGTATCTGTGACAGGGAGCTAAGGATAAAGGAAGACTGTCAGTATGGTTTATTTTCATTTATATAAATGTAAGATGGTCTATGTCATATGTGACAGTTTAATAAATATGTTTCTTGTTTACAAAATGATAAGGGAATACTGAATGAGGAGGTCAAAGCTAGAATCAGGAGGGCTGCAGCCAGCTGGCACAGAGTGTCAGGGGTTAGTGTGTGACAGACAACTTCTAAACAAGCTGAAAAGTAAGGTGTACAAAACAGTGGTGTAACCAGTACTACTGTATGATACACAAACCTGAGCAGTGAAGGTGGAGCAATTGAGGAAGCTAGAGGTAATGGAACTGAAGTGCCTGAGATGGTGGTGGGATGCACACTATGAGAATGAAGATGAAGAAATTAGGATATCAGACCAAAAGCCAAAGTAGCACCAATTGCAGAGAAGGTTAAATGGAATAGAATAGATTTTGTTGGTTCAATCACATGTGCAAGACAGAAGAAGATAATTTGGTGAAGAAGATTTGGAGAAGACATGAAGAAGGCAAAAGGAAATGAGGGCATCCAGCAAAAAGATGGATTTCATGACAGATGACCTGCAACAGTCAGGCATGACTGCTGAAAACGTTAGGAGAGGGGCAATGCATTGAGAGAGATAGGAACAGCTGATGCCAACATCACATAGGAAATTGATAAAGGGGGGCTAATGATGACAAAGGAGGAGGAAGATGATGAGCACATGGGATTGCATTAACATTCACTTAGTCAAGTTAAAGAAGATGATAACCAGAAAACTGGTGAACTACAAAAAAGCTAAAAAGCAGTAAATAGTGTTTTTGCACTGGCAAGGTCTCCTGCACCTCCTTACTTAAAAATAATCTTTTGAGTCTGAAGTTATAAATCCTTTGGGTAAAGAACATGTCTCCATCCTGAAGTTAGACAATCTTTAAGTCAAAATACAGAATGAGATACCACCTGTTAAGTTTGCTGAGATGACTTAAATGTCAGCATGCTGAGGAATGGCTGCACAAATGGAATCCACTTACAAGCATCAGCTTTCTTAAATTGGTGGGCAGAGCTCCAAACAACATGTACACAGAGAAGTAAGCAGGGGTGGCTCGTGGTATCAGGCTGCTGGGCTGCAGCCCCTCAGTTTTCTCATTAAGAAAAAAGTTTAAATAGTGCTTTTTACCACTAGTAGCAGTTCAAACTGCAAACTAGTGTGTAAAGTTGAAGATGCAATGTTTTGCAGAACTCGGAGCTAAGCACATGCCTGCTCGAGTTCCTCATTAGAGAAAAAAGAAAAAATTTTTTTTGGAGCCGGACTGTTTTAAAACAGTCCTGATTGGGAAGACTGCAGGCATCAATGAAGATGCCTAGAAGTCATTGTGGTTTTAACTAGAGTAAATTAGAACCCGAATGGACTGTTAAGTCAGCAGCGACATAATGTAATCAGAGTATGTAATGTGACTGTTGATTAATCCTGTTGCTCTCACGTTCTCTTCTTGCACTTTAATACAGTTAATTTGTGAGGGAAAGAGCAAGAGAAATGGATGAGCATGAGAGTAGGAGAAAAAAAGTTTAGTGGATTACTGAAATTTGTCCACTGTTCAGATTACTTGTTAGGTAAGTAAGAGAAGCTAAGGATTCCTTGGCAAGGAACATTTTTTTTAAATGAACTCCCTCTAAAAAAATCATTGCGTTCTTTTTTTTGGCACAGCTAATCAGATGCTTTCTGCACTTTTTCCTGGCAGGGTCAGCCAGATGCTAGTAGGTGGCATGTGTATTTTGGGGGCTGTTGATGACTTTCTGTTTTTTTTTTTAACATAACATTCTGGCAGGGTTTAGATAGTAGGGAGGCAATGTGTTTTGGGGACTGTTGATGAGTTTCATTTTTTAACATAATACACTGGCAGGGTCAACCAGATGCTAGTGGTCTGTGTGTTTTGGGGTTTTTCATGACTTTCTTTCCTTCTTTTTTAATATAATATCCTGGCATGGTTAAAGAGACAATGTGTTTTGAGGACTGTTGATTTTTTTTAATATAATACACTGGCAGGTTCAACCAGATACTAGTGGTCTGTGTGTGGTCTGTGTGTTTTGGGTGCTGTTGATTACTTTATTTTAATATATTATTCTGTCAGGAGTCAAAAAGATACTAGATATGCAATGTGTTCTGGGAAGTCATTTGTGGATGACATGCCCTTTTTTAACCAGATATCTTTTTGCAGGGTTATTCAAGATATATTAGGATGGTTTGTCAATGTTTTGTTGTTGAAACAAACTCTACTCCTGCATGAGTAAAGTGTGTATGGGTGAAGTAAGATCACGTGCAAGTTCCTGGCTATGTGATGTGAAAGAAGTACAGTAATGTAACTGTGGTCTTTTATTTTCATTATTTTAAACCTTGCAGGCTCATAGCAGATTCTCTGGGTAGGCAGTTGAGATGGGGGCAATGCCAACATGTGAATGGAATGACTGCAGTTCTGGTTTGCTTTGCAAGAGTAAAATGCATTTGAGTGAAGTAAGATCGACCACAAGCTCTGAGCTCTTAGTATTGTTTATGTAAAAAAAAAGAATACTTACCTTAATGATAGTGTCATCCTTTTTGTTTTTAACCTCACAAGATCAAATCAGATACTGTGGGTGGAGTAGGCAATAGAGATTGGGGCTATGTGTGAATGAAACAAATGGCCCTGCTGTTTACTGTTGTGGTAATTCCAGCTTTGCAAAACTGTAACACTTTTCTGTCTGTACTTTAAGCTGAATGTAAAATAATTAGCAAGTTTATGAGTAATTCTTAATGTATGTTATTTCATATATGTTCATGTATATAATAAATGTTTGTTTAACATGTTTCTAAGATCCTGGTAGATAATGGAGCATGTGCAATAGTGACTGAGCACTTATTTTATGTAAACTGGTAAGCATGGTCAGGGTTGATCCCACTGTAACATAGCTTTGCCCCTTTGTAGTTGACCACATCCCTTTCTAGTTGGCCATGTGCATTCAGCTGTCGCCTGCAGCCCCTCCTCTGATTTGAAGTCACCAGTTACCACTGGGAGTAAGTCTCTGAACTGTTTAGGAATTGCTTCCTTAAGTCAAGAGTACAGGGTCTGGGGCTTCCAAGATGGCTGCACACTGAGTAACAGTTAAACTTTAGTTCTCTCAATGTGAAGACAGAAACTCAGAAAAGACAGCCAGTGAATGTGTCTTTTTGGGTAAATTTCAGTAACTGACTAGTAAGTGCACTGACTGGATGCCAGCAAAAAAGAAATTCAGAGAACCTGAAATAAAAATCAATTTCAAAAGAGAAAACACTATCTGGGAAGACTCCTACAGCTGCTCAGCAAAAAGCAGTTCAAGCTCCAGTTTGCATGCAAGGGGAAACAATAAGTCAAATGTGCTCAGAGCTGATTAAAATAAATGAAACATTGAGGGTGTATATCAACTCAAATAACAAAAGGCTGGAAAAATGTAAGAAGCTTTAAACAGATATTCAGATGAGTTGATAAAACTGTAAAAATCAGAGGTAGAAATGAAGAAAAGGCTGCTGAATATCAGTCTACTTAAAAGACATGTTTCACAAAAATGGTAGCATTATAGGACAGAGAACATGTGGAAAGCTGAGATTTTCTGCTGTACCAGAGAAGCTGGAAGGAACAAATTGTATTAATTTTATGAAAGCACAAATAAGCAACTGGACTGGCAAATCACAGCAGGAGTTATTAATTGAAAGGGCACATCATGTGTATGCTCCAAACCTGGCCATGAGAAAGCAGTACAGACATTTAATAATAAAGATGCAATCCTACCAGCAGAAAGAATTGATTCTGACAAAACTTTGCAGAAGGCTAACATACTAAAAGTGAAATATTGCAGAGTGTTTGTTGAAAATGATCACTCACTGTACACTCAGCAGAAGAGGAGTAAATTTATTTCAACAATCAGGGAATGTCGAGAAGCAAGTGTGAGATGCAAGCTACTGTATCCAGCTAGGGACAAATAATTTTTTGACGCAGAACATGCTAAGGAGGAAATGCAAAAGTTTTTCCAACAAAAAGTGAGGTCTCAAACAGAAGGGGATTCTGCTTTTTATCTCAGATAAAAAAGGCCACAGAGAGACTATGCCAGTGAAACTATTACCAATGTTCCAAAGGAAAATGCTAGAGAGAGACAGAAAAAAAGCACAAGAGTTGTCTAGAAGACACAGATGTACATTGGGAATGAACCAGAGACTGGATTTGGGAGATGGAGATCAACAGGAAGTAAACCTGCTGGTTGATGAATAAATCAGGGATTACAAAGCATAATTACATTTGTGAAATATGATGGAACAAGAAAACCTGGAAATACTGGAGGCTTTTTTTGACTTTGTAAAACTTGTAGGAGACTCCAAAGCATATGCCCTACTTAATCTCATTAATGTTTGAAAGAACATTTAGGAGGGAGGAAGAAGAAGGAAAGAGTTAACTTTAAGTAAAACAAAATTTGTTCTTAATAGTATTTTTATAATACATGATATATACTGCAAGCTATAAAGTAAAGCTTTTTCAGTTATTTTTGTGTGTAATAGGGATACTAAAGAAATCAGGTGCCCCTGTGTTTTTTTCTTCTTGATCAGTTTCATGAAATGTAGGCACTGCAAAGTAAAAAGAGAAGAAAGCAGAATATAAGAAAAACTGATATGCTTTTCTTACTTTTGCACAGAGGAATGACTGGATTATGATCCTTTGCTTGATTTAATAACAAGTTTTAAGGGGAGCATATAAATAAAAAAAAACACTAAATGTAATGAAAAGTTTCCCTGTAGCACACAAATGTTCACAGTGCTATATGAATAGTTTGTACTGGAAGGTAACTGTGTATCTGGTTCTCTTGCTTTTATGAAGACAGTCAGACAAGGAGCAATAAAAGCAGACTATTTCTTTTTTCCAATGGATAGTTGATAATGTTTTCTGAAAGCATTAAAGTTGTTTTCTACATCTGGGGAAGGAGAAAAGTTAGGAAAAAAACAGACAGCACTTCAGCACTCAACGGAAGTAGTAGCACAGGCTGTATAATGTGTCCTAGCATGGATGACCTTCCTTATATATTAAATCCAAGTCTGTGAGTATGGCTGTCAGTCTGGAACAATTGATCCTGTTAAATGGTTAAATGTCATTATTTGAAGATGTACACAGTCTTATGAGTTAGTATTAAGTTAATAGGTTTTGGAAATTTGGAAATGTTGTGTGTGTGTGTGTGTGTGTGTGTGTGTGTGTGTGTGTGTGTGTGTGTGTGTGTGTGTGTGTGTGTATTTTGAGGATTTTCATTAAAACAAAAAGTCTTGTAAGATGTGACATAGGTTCAAATGGATATGACAAGAAAAAATTGCATAAAACATTAACCAGTGTATGCATGTAACACAAAAGTTGAAACTAGATATTTAAAAAAGCTATTATTTATATATATATATATATATATATATATATATATATATATATATATATAGATATATATCTAGGGTCTATATCATATTGTTGAACTTTTAATAGTTCGAATCACTAAACATTGAACACAAGTGATCGAACTATTAAAAGTCCGAATTGCTATTAAAAATATTTTTAAACAAAAACAGAAAATCTAAAAGGTCTTCTGTTTCCGCATTGTATTCCACTGAAGTGCGATCTTGGAGTTGGTATATTTAAGTAGCGGGGGAGTGCAGGGGTGCTTGCCCCCCTGCTTACACCCTTTAGAGTTTCTGTTTTTTGTTAAAAATACTTTTAATAGCGATTCGGATTTTTAATAGTTCGATACACCCTTTAGTTTTTTTCTTTTTTCATTTAATAATACTTTTAATAGCTCGATCACTTGTGTTTGATGTTTAGTGATTCAAACTATTAAAAGTTCAACAATATGATATAGACCCATATATGTATATGCAGAATGCAAATAGCTAAGCCACAGGAAACAAATTTAGAAAGAACTAAGCATGTGAATTTGATAAATAAAGGATTTCAGGATGGTTGTTTGGTGGAATATGTGAGACAAAGAAAAAGGGAATTACTTATATTAAATGAGAGTGGAGCTCCAAAAGTGATAGAAGGAGAAAAGATAATAATGGTACATTTGTAGTAATAAGGAGCTACTGGGAAGGGAGAAGGATTATAATGGCATGTATTTATATTCTACTCAAACATTCTAAAATGGGCTTAAGAAAATTCTGGGAGAAATAATCAGCTTTCAGCATGGAATATTACTTACAGGTGGGGACTGGAATTTGATGTATAACAGTACGAATGTAAGGGAGGCCTAGAAGGGAAAATATAACAAAAGAGGGTAGAGTTCTGAAGAAATTTATGAAAATATTTTGTATGGAAGATGTGAATGCAGTTGTAAGAGTTCAGAGAGAATTTACATATTATTCCCCAAGGTACAAAAATTGGGCTAGGCTAGACAGAAATTATCTAAAATTAACAACTATTCCATGGAGTTACCATGCCAAAAACAGCAGCAAGAGCCAGTCCATTAAAAACAGCACGGAAAGGCAGCAGCAAATGTCAGTTCAGGTGAAAAACCAAGTACTTATATAATATAAAAACTCAGGTTTATTGTATACAAATGGTAAGCGCTTTCACTTAGGAGCTTCTTCAGACCAAAAGATTCGACTGAGCAGAGAACCACATTAAATAGAAAGAGGACCCACCCCCATCAATTATATAAATAAACAAAGTTAAAGGTACAGCCCGACATAACTACAACCATCTCATTCTAACTAATAAAAATCTAACTGACATAAATCAATATAAATCAGAAAAACATATACATATGTTAACATCTTAAAATATATATAAAAAATATATATATATATATATATATATATATATATATATATATATATATATATAAACATGGCTCTAAAAATACCTACATGATGCCAACATATAAAATAAAAACAGCAAGAGAAGGAATATTATTTATGTAACCTCCTCGTGTTCAGGGCAGGTTAATGGAGACCCTCTCATTTAACCCTCTGCCTCTATCTGCCTGTAAAATGATGATCCAATTCATCTCTCTATACTCAGTGTAGCTTCTAATATTGCCTCCCCTAGGACTGGAATCCACTGCTTCAATTACCCTAAACCTAAATGTGTGTTGAATTCCTTGTTCTATCACATGTTTAGACAGTGCATTATTAGATGTTTCTTTCCTAATATTATACAGATGTTCCCTCATTCTATATCGTAGAGGTCTATTAGTTTTTCCTACATAGAAAGCCCTACATAAGTCACATACAGCTAAATAAACAACGTGGGAAGTCATACAATTACGGGTCCCTCTAAACCTAAACTCCTTATTCAGGTCTGGATGACAAAATATCACATCAGTGTCAATGTAGGGACAAAAATTGCATGCACCACATGGTTCCATATATCCATAGTCTATCCATACTGAACTATTTTTCCTGTTACATAACAACCTCTTTAGGTTCTTATGGTTCCGAAAACGAAATTTAGGAGCTCCACCCACTATATCACCAATATTATCATGTACTAGCAAGATGGGCCAATATTGTTGGAATAACTTCGTAACATATCCAGTGTCACTAGAATAATAAAGGGGAATCTTAGTGACCCCAGTAGTATTAATATGTCCCTCTTCACTTGAACATAATGGGCCAAAATAAGGATTAGCTCTAGTCTCCCTTAACACTGTCAAATCTTCCCATTGTTTCTCTAATTCCTTATGCGTGTATCCTCTATCCATAAGTTTTTTTTTCAAGACTAAGTAATTCAGCATGGAATCCCACCTCTGTAGGATTCATCCTAGAGGCCCTCATACCTTGTCCTCTCACTAAGTTCTTAAAAATATAACCAGGATGCATACTTGATCTAAAAAGGAACGCGTTCCTATGGCAAGTTTTATGGAAAACGCCTGTATTGATCATCCCTCCATCAAGTTTTTCTACATATACATCTAATTATTCTATACCATTGTGTGAGAATTTGTAAGTAAATTTCAAACATTCCAATAAACCATTCATAACTTCAAAAAAACTATTAAACTGAACTTGAGGTCCTCTCCACAAAATAAACAAATCGTCCACAAAACGCCTATAAAATAAAACATGTTCCTTAAACCTTATCAGGGGGAACAACAGATCTTCTTCCCATTGAGCAAGGAACATATTGGCGTAGCTATAGGCACATGAAGTGCCCATAGCTACGCCATGTTTCTGTAAGTAAACTTGTTCTCCAAACATAAACACATTATTATTAAATATAATTTCTAGAAAGAAACATATTAAATCAACCTGTGTTGTTGAAAGTTGACTATGTGTGTGCAAGTACTTCTGAATAAACTGAATACCAAGTTCATTCGGTATCATAGTAAACAATGATTGCACATATAGTGTAACAAAAGCCACATTATCAAGTTCTCTTATTCCTTTCAGACTATCATATAAATCTACTAAAAATTGTTTAGAGTCTCTTATTGATCACAGGATGTAAATGTTTCTCTTCTGGGGTCACTAAGATTCCCCTTTATTATTCTAGTGACACTGGATATGTTATGAAGTTATTCCAACAATATTGGCCCATCTTGCTAGTACATAATGATATTGGTGATATAGTGGGTGGAGCTCCTAGATTTCGTTTTCGGAACCATAAGAACCTAAAGAGGTTATTATGTAACAGGAAAAATAGTTCAGTATGGATAGACTATGGATATACGGAACCATGTGGTGCAAGCAATTTTTGTCCCTACATTGACACTGATGTGATATTTTGTCATCCAGACCTGAATAAGGAATTTAGGTTTAGAGGGACCCATAATTGTATGACTTCCCACGCTGTTTATTTAGCTGTATGTGATTTATGTAGGGCTTTCTACATAGGAAAAACTAATAGACCTCTACGATATAGAATGAGGGAACATCTGTATAATATTAAGAAAGAAACATCTAATAATGCACTGTCTAAACATGTGATAGAACAAGGAATTCAACACTCATTTAGGTTTATGGTAATTGAAGCAGTGGATTCCAGTCCTAGGGGAGGTGATATTAGAAGCTACACTGAGTATAGAGAGATGAATTGGATCATCATTTTACAGGCAGATAGAGGCAGAGGGTTAAATGAGAGGGTCTCCATTAAACCTGCCCTGAACAGGAGGAGGTTACATAAATAATATTCCTTCTCTTGCTGTTTTTATTTTATATGTTGGTATCATGTAGGTATTTTTAGAGCCATGTTTATATATATATATATATATATATATATATATATATATATATTTTTTTTTTTTTATAGTTTAAGATGTTAACATATGTATATGTTTTTCTGATTTATATTGATTTATATCAGTTAGATTTTTATTAGTCAGAATGAGATGGTTGTAGTTATGTTGGGCTGTACCTTTAACTTTGTTCATTTACATAATTGATGGGGGTGGGTTCTCTTTCTATTTAATGTGGTTCTCTGCTCAGTTGAATCTTTTGGTCTGAAGAAGCTCCTAAGTGAAAGCGCTTACTGTTTGTATACAATAAACCTGAGTTTTTATATTATATCAGTACTTGTTTTTTCACCTGAACTGACATTTGCTGCTGCCTTTCAGTGTTGTTTTTAATGGACTGGCTCTTGCTGCTGTTTTTGGCATGGTAACTCTGTGGAATAGTTGTTAATTTAGTTACTTTTGCATTTATTACCACAGAGTTTTTACCCCCTGGTGTGCTGGTTACCTTGCTACTTTTTATAGACAGAAATTATATTTCACAAGAACATATATTTGTTTAATTATATATATATATATATATATATATATATATATATATATATATATATGTTTAATTGAAAGTTTTGAGATGCATTCAATAACTATTTTAGATCACACTCCAATAATAACTAAAATAAAAATGTAGGGTAATGAAATAAAAATGAGACACTGGTGTTTCCCTACCTCTCTGTTAAAAAGAGAAGAATTTAAGGAATGGATAGTGGAAGTTATTCATGAGTTATTTGAGAAGATAGAAATTCTGTCTGAAAATATATCTAGGGAATGGGATAAAATTAAAGTTGAGATTAAAAATAGGGTGGAAATAAAAGAAAAAGAGACATGGTTAAGAAGTAACAAGAATTATTTAGAGGGACTACCAAAGATTAAAATATTGCAGGATAAGGGGAATCTCACAGAACAAAGAAAGGTACAACTGCAGAGTACTAAAGAGCAAATATGGGACTAGCTCAATAATATGCATAAGTTTAGTAAGATGTAAAAAGAAAATACTGGTGATGCAAAAAACATTTTATTTTTGGACTGCAAGTTTAGAAAGATTCCTGTTAAGCAACTGTTTTTTGGTAATAACTCCAGAGCACACAAACTTTTAACACAACAGCTCAGGCAACAGAAAATAAAAAGGGTTGTTGCCAAATGTAGGGAGCCTATAACAAGAAAAATACCCAGGGATCCTGTTATGGTATTACAAATATTTCAGAAATTTTATGAAAATTTGTATAATGCAAGGAAATGTGAAAATCAAGAAAAAGTCCAAAAGGGAAATGTGTATGGAAGAATTAAGCATGCCAATGTTAAAAATGGTGATGTATACCCAATCTACAGAAAATTCCTCAGGGATAGATGGTATTCTTGTGGGAATTTGGATGCTAGGCGCAAAGAAGGTGATACAGATCTAAAAGGTTTTGTTTAATAATATTTCAAAAAGAGGAGATGTTTCAACATCCTGGATGAAAGTGTTGGTGACTGTAATACCTAAAGATGGTTAAGACCCATCAGATCAAGCTTCATATAGGCCCATTTCTATTCTAAACCTTGATTATAAAGTGTTGATGTCTATAATGGCTGAAAGAATGGTAAGGGTGATGCCAAAATTGATATATAAGGAACAACGCAGTATTGTAGAGAACAGGCAAACAACTGACAATGTTAATAGAACAATGATGATCCAGAGGAAAGCAGAAGGCATGAATATACCACAGCTGGTGGGTCTTTATGCAGATAAAGCATTTAACAGAGTAAGCCGGGATTTTATAAATAGGGCGATGGAAGCATTTGCACTCCCTGATAAAAGTATAATGTTGATTGGGAAGATATATGAAGGGCCGGATCTGAAAATTAAAGTATGGAGGGGGGTCCTCTTTAATAAGTCTTGTTTGAGGAGAGGAACCAGGCAGGGATTTCTTCTTTCCTCTTTATTTGTGTTATATTTAGAACCATTGGCAAAGAAAATAAGGGACTCAGAAATTCAAGGATATTAATTAGTAAGGTAGTCAAGAAAAGCTGGATTTATTTGCAAATGATATTATTTGTATCTGATAAAACCAGAAAAGGACATTTCAGGTTTGTGGAACATTCTGAGACAGTTTCATGTCTTTTCAGGATACAAAAGTAATGAATATAAAACAAAAGCAATAGGGGTAAATTATGTACGCATACACAGTTTGGTTCAGCAATACTGATATTTATGGGGACATAATAAAATAAAGTACTTAGGAGTATGGAGTAAAAGGATTCTGTTATGGTAGCTAAGGATATGTGGGAAGAGACTTAACAAAAGAAAATACACAGACTGAGAAACTGGAAAAGTGTAGCAAAATACTAGCACTGAAAATGTTTTTAGTTCCTTTAGTTTTATACATAAGTCAGGCATATTTTTATCAAGCAGAGGAGAAGTTGTGGATAGCAATTTATAAAGAGTTGAAGGATTTTATCTTGGGAGGGGAACAGGGCACAATTCAAGTGACATAAGTTGCTTCTTTCAAACAGAATAAGGTGGTTTGGAATTACCTGATTTGAAGGGATATTTCAGAGCTACACAGTTAAGGGTCCTATACATAGCACAAGCAGAAATACTGTAATTCAAAGTGGAAAGGGATGATGATGAAACAGGGGGAAGCTCAAGAAATAATAATAACATGTGATCTTGGGAGGGGAACAGGGCACAATTCAAGTGACATAAGTTGCTTCTTTCAAACAGAATAAGGTGGTTTGGAATTACCTGATTTGAAGGGATATTTCAGAGCTACACAGTTAAGGGTCCTATACATAGCACAAGCAGAAATACTGTAATTCAAAGTGGAAAGGGATGATGATGAAACAGGGGGCAGCTCAAGAAACAATGAGAACCTGTGATTTTTGGATGCATATCCTTAAGGAGTAGAACAATAACCAGAGAGAATATTAGAAGAAAGTATTATAAGATCTAACCAAAACATAGGGGTGGAGAAAGGTGATTCTTCCAATAGGGATGACTGCAATTAGGGATACAGAGAATAGTCAAGAGGGAGCTAGAATTAGCTGGAGAAATCTGGTAAAGGAACCATGGTATTGGGAGCAATTAGTTATAGAGTAAAAGGTAATAGAATGGGAAGAGGCCAGGAATTAAATTGGACTGCAGGCTAGAGAGTGCCTTCGTTATCAAGGATTGATAAAGTATAGGCAAACAGAAAAAAATAGGCTGATCCTAAGCAAAAGACCAGCACTGGTAGAATTTTTAGTAGAATCTAGAACAGATGCTGCTATTAAAAAAATGGGATAATTAGTAACGCATATAAAAAAATTGCATGATAACTATAGGACTCAATCAGAGGAGGCTTGAAAGGACTGGAAAGACAGATTGGATAAATAATTCACAAAGAAACAATGGGAATATACGTATGGCTCCAAAAAAAGTCTAGAAGATTTAGGATCGTTGCTTGGAAGTGTTTGCACAGGTATTTTTATACCCTAAGAAGTCTCCAAAGAGTTTTCCTCAAGTAGACTGCAAATGTTGGTGGTGTGATAAGGAAGAAAGAAGTAATTGGAAACATACTTTTGGGGAGTGTAATAGGTTGGCAGACTTTAAAAATTCCTTGCAGGCTACTCTAACAGAAATATGGGGTTGGCAAATTGGTATAACAAAGGAAATTACTTTTGAGCTATGATACAGAATCAGCATTGCCTACACAAAGTACGGCTTTGCTGAGTTCATTTCTGGTGGCTGCCAAGACAGCAATTGCTAAAAAATGTAAATTAAAGTCTAAGCCAACTATACTAGAAGTAGTGACTATAGTAACTGAGATAAAACAGCTGGAAGTGGGATCTTTAGAAAAGGATAGGAGCAAATTACATAGAAAAAGTGGGAACTGTGGGAACAATACATGCAGAAAAATGTTTTGGAAGAGGAATGATGTTTAAGAGAAGGCAGGAATTGAATGAGCATTGTAATGTTTGACTGACAATGTCTGGATAGATTATACGTGATGTATTAATATTTGGAACTGAAAATATGTCACTATGATTTTTTTCATTTTTGTAAATGTATGTTTGCCTATGTCATAAGTGATAGTTTCTTGTTTAAAAAAAAGGCCCAGTATCTGATTTTTTCCACATCCATCTGCCTACTGTGAGAAAGACATTTGACCAAACAGTACTTCCAGGATTGTCCTTGACTAAGGACATTCATGCATAGAGGGCCTACCTGGTTAACATGTATAAAATATAAACAATAATGGTATCTTAGTAGTCAGCAGAAAGAACCAAACTATACAATATATTTTATAACCAGAACAAGAATTTGCATTTTGTCTAATATGTACAGAACTGAACATTCAGTGAGTTAAGTTGTCATTATCCGCTCCCATATTTCATATCTCTAGGACGCTACAGTAATAATCTTATCATGAACTTAAAAAGTCAGCCATGCATATTGAGAGATAGTAATGACTGTAACACAAACAGCAGCACATGATATATGCAGTGTACAGCACAGAGTTATACATGGTGCATGCAGTGTACAGCACAGATTTATACATGGTGCATGCAGTGTACAGCACAGTTATACATGGTGCATGCAGTGCACAGCACAGAGATATACATGATGCAGACAGTGTACAGCATAGAGATATACATGATACACAAAGTGCACTGCACAGAAATATACATCATGCACACAGTGTACAGCACACACAGCTATACAACATCCATCTCCCCTACAATGCACATTGCAACAAATGTGTTTATTCTCATACTGAGTATCTCTTTTCATACCCTGAAAGGTTATGTCAGAAAAGAAACCAGTCACTAGTGCCCAAAAACTCAGAACTTTACATCACTAAAAATAAACAAATTTGTTACCTCTACCAATATGGTGTGGTTCGATGAAGGAGTGAGATTTTGCAGTGAATTTCTTCCATAATTCCTTTTCAGATTGGATGCATCCTCACCTAAACAGCTCTTGTCCATGTTCTTACTCCATAGTTCTGTCTTGTCTGTTTGTTGCTGGGCAGTCATACTGTCTGCAGAACTCATAGTATGTACTCCCACTGGATGAGTCATCATTTTCGGTGCATCTCTTTCAGAGCTGGTCAAAAAACTCTGTGAACTACCACATTCAGGCCACTCTTTTTTGACTGAGCTGCCATTATGGGAACTCTTACTGATTTCAGAACTTTTAGTATGTTTACTCTTTGGTTGAATTGTTTTCAGTGTATCTGTCTCATTACTGGAGCTGGCCTTTAGACCATACTCTAAGCATTCTTGTACTCTTGAGCTGTTCTGCTGATTATGTTTGTAAGCCATCCTCTTTGAACCTTGACTAAAGAGATATTTCAGTGTCAGTATCAAAGTTAGTAATTCACATATGCCTTAGTACAATATATTCCTTTCATTATAATTTAAACATTACTGAAACAAAGGAAGTACAAACTAAGTAATGTTTTACATTTACAGCAGAATATCACTGTAAGGGTTTCTGTAAAGTAGAATCTCTTCACTGGCATAGCATCATACACAAGTGTTCACAAACAATACAAAAGAAGTTATAAGAACAGTCTTCAAGAGTGACACTTGCAGTAGTTACCAGATATCAGATTGAAGTCTGCAGATAACTTGAACTAATAACAGCCTGTTCTAAAATTCTGTGTGAAGTGGGGAGCTCATTTATTTGTTCATTTATGTTTCAACACTTGCTTTATGCTGTGACACCCGTGCCCTGGCCCAGCAATTAAGGAGCCGCAATCCTCACCACTAACACCAGTGAGGGGCGTCCATATAGGGAAAGGATAATAAATACACACACAGTAAAGTACAATTTCCCTTAAGAGCACACAGAGATCACAGTCAGTCTGGGGATGGTTTCTCCCTTTCTCTCCAGGTCCTGAATAAGACTCCCCATTGGCACAGCTATAGGGTCCAGATCGCAGTCTAGTGGGCAAGCTAAAACCTCCAGCACCTTCTCTGTCCAACCAGTGCTTCATGTCCCTGCCCAACTAGCTGACACACATACACACTTTAAAGCAAGAGTTATATACAACCACACAGACACTCCTGGGGAAGGCTGGCAAAAGTTCTCCAGGTGTGCCGTTTTTCTGCCCAGTCTAAAAGGTAGCACCAGCTGCCACTACCCACTAATATCAGCTACTCAAAGGACCTTCTGAAAGGGTGTCCAATTATTACTGTGCAATATTATTATCCAAATGGTAAGTGTGACTGAACAGTCAAGGATTATTAGAGTGACTTGGTACAGTATCACTATACACATGCAATGTACTCTAGAGCTTAAATTAACTCTACATAAAACATCCACAGTTGAAAGGTTTAAAAATATTTAATAAATAATAAAAACACAAGACAATACTTCTTACTACATAGTGCTAGTCAAGAGTTCAGAGATCACAGAGAAATAATTAAAATAACAGTAGCAAAAGTTCTGACATTACAGAAAAACAAACTAGTTTAATCTTACTATTTCCTAGCTATATCTAAGAGAAAACACAGTTCTAAAATAAACTTACATAAAGAGCAAAACTGTGCTGGTGATGTTGGATGTTCTCAAGACAAAATGCTCAGAGCTCTCTTATTCTCTCTCTTTAAATTGATAACACAGAGCTGCTTCACATGACATCATTCTTCACACTTCTCTGGTGTTCCCAGGCTAACAGAAATTACATTTACATTCTTTACACCTGGTCAGAAACCAGAGCAATAAAAGACATTTATATATGCAAATTCTAGCCATTAACTCTGGTCTTAAAACAACAGGCAGGATGCCGATGCCTCCCTCTAGACATATAGGCTCTGAATTTTTGCATCAAAGACAGTCATAAAATGCTTGACTTAGCTTTCTTACAGCAGAGTGCACTGTTGTTACAGTTTTACAGTCCAATATCCAATGCAGTCTTTTCACATTTAAGAGAACAAGCCCGTGGCTTACATTAATATTTACAAATGACAGAATTATCTAAACAATTCTATCTGGCTAGGCTGGCAGCCTTTACCATCTTCACATACGCTATTCAGGGTAACAGAGATGCCAGAACCTAGCAGAAAATGGTGTAAGGTACAGCACTATTCCTGGTTTGTGGGCCACCAGTCCATCACAGTATGTGCACTCAGAGTCATACACTTATAAGCTATTTAAGGATTGTCAATGTACCTGTCTTTGAGATAAGGAAAGAAACTGAAGCATCAAGCAAAAACTCATACAGATGCAGGAAGAAAATGCACACTTTGCACAGAAGGCACAGTAGCCAAGAACTGAAAGAAAACAATCAAGAACTGTTAAGTAGTAGCAATAAACGATATATCACACTGCTCCTAAATTGGATCTTCTGTAATACCCAAAAATGCAAGCATATCTTAAGAAAATGGAAGCAACTCTTCTGTGCGCACCCATTTTTCCTTCTGAATGGGAATCTCACAAGGAACTGTGAGTGGCACATGTGCGCACACACACACACACACACACACACACACACACACACACACACACACACACACACACACACACACACATATGGAGAACAATAAAATTATCTAAAACCACAGGAAAAAAATATGAAGAACATTACGGACCTAGAGGGAAAGTATCTATTAGCTACTCACTTCAAATGCACTTCTCACTACAAATGTACCTCTCTCTCATTCTCTCTGTGTCTCAAATATATTGCTAAAGAGCACTATTTTGCATGTGCTCCATCATGAGTATAGTATGGATATTATAGTAGGAATACCTTAATAGACATACTCCAAAGCAACACTTCACGCTTACTTCAGAAAGCACAGGACAGAAAACACACAAATAAATTGGGCCGTCATCAACAGAAGAGACCCAAAGCCATGACTGTAATGCAACCCACTCAAATATCACTCTAGGCTTGGATAAAAAAAATTTACTTTGAAATTTTAATGAGTCAAACAGACTTGATAATTCACAATTTTGAACCTACATGGAGAAACAACTAATTGAGAGAGCTTCCTTGCTTATACAGATGCCTATATGCATCTCCATGAAGAGTGTAGTCTCTCACTGAAGATAGCCAGAAAAAAGATTTTTCACGAAGTCCCAACACCTGCAAAGAACTTTATATAGACGGCATATGCTATAGCAGTCTTTTCCCTCAGTAATATCTAATTTCCTGCTGCAAACATTTATACATACATACCTACCTAGCTGCATGCCGTGGTAGCTGGAAACCCTGACATTAAAACACAGTGCTGAATATCTGCTGCCACTACCTGCAGCATTCACTGAAGTAACTAAACCAAATGCTGTACAGCAAGTGGAAATATAAGGAAGCAATTTCTCCTGCAAAACCTATGGCAAAAATGTCATCAGGTGAAACAGGCTTTCACCAGATGCCATACTGTACAGACATCACATTATTTATTGGTTTACCTTTAAGAAGATGCCTACAAAGTAAACAAATAGGTACCTGACTTTATGTTTTATTTCAAAGAATGTCTAATCAGTTCATGTAAACAGGTACCTATGAGATAATACTTGCTTCAGTGAGGTTCTTTTATGCAAATCTTGATATCCTGTCTACAGCTGGTGCAACCAAAATCTGATTTTAGTAAGTATGGGTTACAAGGGGTAGAATCCCTGCACAAGGGGTTGTAGCCTGTTAAAACAGTCACTTTCACTGAATCAGGGTGTTGTTGAATTAGGCTTCAATTATGACGACCACATCCAAATAAATATTAACTTTCATTAAAGTATTTAAATAGATGCCTAAGAAATTATGCATTCATCACCCAAATAATTGTTAGTACTTTTTTTAGCTTGGTTTCCTGAAATCTGCACTACTAGCGGAGTTCTTTGTCCTCTTTGTAAAATTAGACTTTTAATAAAAGACATGTATTCCAGGCAGCATAGGTATGAGCATCAAGCTTAAAGTAAAATGCAGAAGTTGGTATATACTACCTTCAGAAGACAGAAGAAGAGAGGAAAAGATCAAGCCGGAGATGCTGACCCTGCTGAATATTGTTGAGTTGTCTTGGTTAAAGCGCATTTTCAATGCTGCATGGAAAACTGGAGCAATGCCACTGGACAGCAAACAGCAGCAGTGGACCATATTTTCAAAATGAAGGACAGGAGTGCTGATGCCAATTATAGAAGGATCAAATCTCTCAGCATTTGGGGAAAACACATCAAGAAGACTACCTTACAGGTGGGAATTAGAAGGAGCAATATGGCCTTGGAACAATGAAACAACTCTTTGTACTTGGATATTAGTGGAGGTGGTGGGAGTCCTTCACTATGGTGGACATGTGTTTTATGGACCTGGAGAAGGTATATGACTGTGTACTCTGGAATGTTTTGTGGAAGGTGCTAACAATATGGGGGTCCCATATCTATGCCATTTTGTCCCTGTATTTGAGGACCAAGACCTGTTGTCCACATTCTCCTACATTAAGACAATTGCATTCTAATCGAGTTCTGGACTCTGCCATGAGTGTACCTTGCCTCCTGACTTTTCACTGGCATGATATCAAGGCTCAGGCAAGGCCTGAAGAATATCCAGCCTGAAGACATACTGTTACATCTTTGCTACCTTGTTGATGATGTTGTCTTCCTGACCTCAAGCATTGCAGCAATGTGCTGCTAATTTTGATTTGCTAGAAGGAAGGCCAGCCCCTCCAAATTAGACATCAATGTTTTATGTCAGAAAAGAGTTAACTATCTCTGTAGGTTGGCAGGAGATCAGCAAACCACAAGTGGATGAGTTAAAGCACTTCAGGAAAACATTCAAGAATAAGAGGGGGGAGGTGGGAAATTATTTAGTGGAGTACTGCAGTACCAGAAATACTGCAGGCTGGGTTCACTCTCCATGACAGACTAAGGAAAAAAGCAATCTCAGTGGATATCAGAACAAAGCCATAGATCATCCGGATTGAGAGAAGTCAGTTGAGGTAGTTTGCATGCTCAATGAGGATGCCTCTGGGTGTCTCCCAAGGGAGGGGAACCAGGACTGGCACACTAGAAAGAAGACCTAAGGCAGATCTAGGACATCCTGTTGAGACTATCTCTCATCTTATCTTGCCTGGGATCAACTTGGGATCCCACAAGATGAGTTGGGGACTGTTGCTGTGGACAGAGAAATGTGATTTGCGCTGCTCCTCTTGTTACCCCAATGACCCTCACCAGCAGAAGCAGTTTAGACATAGATAGATGTTTACCTTCTTCCACTGCCTCCATCTGATGTGTAAGCTCACCCAGAAACCCTGCACAAATGATCTTTCAGATGATCAACATTGTATACAGTCTTCCTCCATCATCCACAGCATAAGAAACGGAGATGTGGGGTATGATTTAGAAGCTCAGTGAGAGTTGTCATGATTCCCAGTACTTTTTCTCATTCCTAACTTATGTTTTACAAAGACAGCTTCAAAAAAATCCACAGAAATAATTAATTAATTAGGCAATTATTCAATATGCAAGACTGCTATAATCGATGTGTGAATAACCATAGCAATCAGACATTGCAGAGATGTCAGTCTGGCAGTGTGGGCATACAATCAGCTTTATATATGGCTAAGTGAGTAACATAAACATACATCTTTACAGAAACAAAATGCAGGCTGTAAATCTGTGCAGCAGTACATAGCAGCTAGAGTACGTACATGGAGAGCCCTCCATGCAGTCTGTGGGAAAAAGTGCAGTGTTGCTGCATGAATCTCAGCTCACACTGCTGAGATGTAAAGCACCCATACCTGTGGTGTAGCAGTACTTTCCTGTGTCTGTGAATTTCTCATTTTGTCTAGGTAGGATGCTAAGCTCAACCAGCTTGTGTGTAGCTGTTACACACTTTTTTAAATTAATGTCCACCATCACACCTTGAGCTTATCTGTAACTATCCCTTGCTTCTAAAAGCAAAACTGTCCGATTCCCACCTAAGGCCTGCACCACACATGCCCAGTCCGCATACAGAAATACAATGAAAAGGCTACATCATGATGGAGAGACATCTGCACAGTAAGGATGCAGAATCTACATGTTACTACACCCCAAGCAGTCAGCTGATGCACAGTAAATATGCAAATGAGCAACAGCACAACTACTAGTACTAATGCAGTTTGGAAGGAGCCATACTTTATATTAAGGTTGTCTGCAGAAATGTCTTTCTACTGCAGAAGGCAATCCATTTGTGCTGCTGTAGAAGCAGACTTTGTGATCCTCTACTGGTTTAGTAGTAACAATTTTACTGCCTGAGCTATTCCTTCAAAATTATGTCCAACCAGGCTTAATGTTTAGATGATGCATTTGTCTTCCTTGACAAAAATATGTATAATATTCAGAATATGTATCTACATCTATCTTTCTTGACAAAAAATTAATACCTCTAGCTGATGATAACCTGCAGTGTAACTTCAATGCTACGTGGGAATGGGCTGCACCTAAACGATTACATCTCAGCACTGGGGAAACAGATGTGCTCTCGCAAGCACTGAACACTTGGAGATTTATCAGCCAGTTTATTTTATCATCAACAGATAGGCTTAATGGAATTACCTCTTTCCATATCTCAATTACAAGATTAGTCGGATCTACTAGATTACTGGGTGTAATAATAGATAACCGGCTAAGGTGTGATGTCCATATTAATTGGGTCCTGGCTAAATCCAGTTAAAATCTAGGTAACCTATAAAGGGTTAAAACGTTCTTCTATTAAGTGCTTAGATGAACCACTCTGGTTATTTATTTTCATCTTGCACCACTCTATTCAGACACTTATGCAAACACTTAAAATTACTTTTTACTTGCACCAATCTATTCAGACACTTATGCAAACACTTAAAATTACTTTTTACTATGCAGTCTTGAGCAAGGACATAAAAAAATATCCAGGTTTGCTGATGCACAGTCCAGAGGCCTACATAAAGGCATATCTTTTGTAGTCTAAAACATCTGCAATTTATATTGCAAGGTTATGAGCTACAGTGCGTGTGTGTGTGTGTGTGTGTGTGTGTGTGTGTGTGTGTGTGTGTGTGTGTGTGTGTGTGCACGCGTGGGTGTCTAGTCCTGACTCTGATTTCCTCATTCTCCCCTTGCATAGTGTGCAACTTTGGACAAATCACTTAATCAGATAGTACTCTGTATCGTAAATTACTAAAATTACTTGTGCTTTGTGGGTCTAATCCATCTAACAATGGAACAAATACAGTGCAATATAAAACAGTGACCTCCAAGTACTTAGAGTAGGGTCTAATGTAGGGAATATTAACCGAAACTGGAAGAAGTAAGTAGCCAGATTTCAAAACTATGCAACCAGAATGGCAGACTAGCCATAGTATTAATGCACATGGCAGGAGAGCAGGTGCATGATATATATGAAACCAAAGCAGGGCCAGATGACAGACTACAGACATGCTAGGCAAACTAATAAGTCATTCTGAGGTCCCAGAAAAATGTGGAATATAAAATGTACAAGTTCAGAAGTGCAAGACAGAAAAATTATGAGTTCACACTGGAACTAGCTAGGAATTATGAGTTCACAGACATTAATAGAAAAGTAAAATACAAAAATTATGATGTCATGTAGCAGTGGTAGGGTAAGGAGGAAAGCACTGAATGAAACAGAAGTGGCCTCAGAAGAAGCTGCTGCATTTTCCAGATTCCTTGCTATTTTGGAAGGAAGTGCAAAGACAATGCTGGGGTATGAGGAGAAAGAAATTAGTAAAACAAAAGTAGAGAGAGAAACAGTTAATGAAGAAAAACAAAGTGAGCTAAGCAAAGCAGATGGAAAATAATACATACATTCTACAGAAAAATATGAAAAGCAGCGTAAATGACAGTGAAGACACTATGGTAGTAAATATCTTCTAATGGGTCAATGGTCAGCCTTAGGAAAAGTATCTGCAAAATGCAAAAAGCAGACTCGTTTTAAGAGATTTACTATCAAAATGTGGAATGGCACTTATGCAAAAGTGGGATGGTCGAATGTGCCTTTTCCAGTTTCCGTAACGCCGATCCAGAAGTGTTTGATTCCTCATTAGCAAATGGTAGTGTGCATTCCCTAATGTGGGATCGATGTTCTGATAACAGACTGCACTACAGTGAGGACTGGGAAATTTATCCTTTTGTCACTGTAGTGTGATGTCGGAGCTGGAATATATAACATATGGGGATGCATGGGGGCTTGTCCCCCCTGCAAAACTGAAAAACTTGTGCTGTAGACATATAATTGCTATGGCAGCTTCAGCACAAGTGCCTGAGGGTCTGACATCACCTCCTGACATTTTGAGTAAGTGCGAATGTGGATGTCGAGCTGATGATTTCCCACATTTTGTAAAAGTGACATTTACAAATTTGAAAAGTCAGTTCAGGCAATTAAACAGATTTTGTGAGATTCAACATTCATTTTGATAGTAAACCTTTTAAGAGTATATAGAAGTATGAGTGAATGGTAAAAGTGCAGAGAAAACAAAGTTCACGTTTCTAAGACATGGAATTCCAACAGAATACTTCCTCCCTGCACTGCCTTGCTACTTTTGGCAGGCTTCTGCTTAACCAGGAATACCACTGACCCAGCTCAGACCCCCCCCCCCAAGATGAGCTCACTCTCCTCACATGCCTGCTCCATCATATTCTTAAGTCACTACTGACCTCAGGTTACCTGGGCTGTATCTTTATTCCCTCTATGCTACAGAACTGTCATAACTGAAACCAGTCAGGACTAGCTGACTATACACATCTTCATTTACATTTGTATGACCATCATAGCAGACTTACCAACTAACAATCATTAGGAACTACAGCGCTATACACTGTTATGAGTAAATATAGGTGGTAGCATTATCCTCTAGTTCATTGCTGCACAAAAGAAACAGCAACAAAATGTTCTTATCTTTAGGACTCCTTGCTATAGTAAGAGACTATTCACTTGAAGACCATTGACTATGTTGTTCATGACAAATGGGCTAAGAAAATTATCAATAAATATCTGAATACTTCTTGCATCACCAAACACTATGCCGTAAGAGCATATTCCCAAAGATCTGCTCTTATACATGTACATTATAAGTGTAATGTCTTACTATCACTGCTGGTAAGACAGAATGGAGCAATGATACAGCAAATGGAAGTCCTGTAAAGAATTAACCTATGATAGCCTATAATACCATGAAGAACACATTGCCAAGTGAGATTCTCATGCTTAAAAGTTCCAACATTTAATAATATTGTGAAACAGGATTTAAGTAGCACAGCACAACTGTCATATATGGGAGCAGTTAATATTGCCTAGTGTAGTAATGATTAAGAAGGAAAAAAAAATATATATATAAACATGGTAATACATATATATATATATATATATATATATATATATATATATAAACATGGTAATACATATATATATATATATATATATATATATATATATATATATATATATATATATAAACATGGTACAAGGTAACACCCTCTAACAGACATTTGATAAGGCATTATTTAGTGTCCTTTTTCAGTTTTTTGTGGCTATAAAAAGTCAAAAACCCTTATTGAAACTTTAGCCTTTCAAATAAAACCCAAGTTCTCTATGAACATCCATGGTATGAAGACCCTTTCCCCATTCATTCCGGTTATTTAAAACACGAGGACATAATACATACATTCAGATTCTGAATGAGTCAGTTGAAATGCAATCAAAGTAACACGTGAACATCAGAAAATAAAAGAATATGTGCAATGCATTTTTTGTTTATTTATTTATTTACATACCTATTTGTTTGTTTATCGGATAGTGCACTGATCACAACTGACCAGTTTCAGGTGAATGCAAAATTGTTTAAATAGAGAATACAAAAAAATACAGAATAAATCAGGATGATATCAGTGCACAATGGTTCAAGCATTAGTAAACAAAGCATGCAAGTTTAATAAATCATGTACAAATTTGCAGACAAAGGCTAATAAAAGTGTATCAGCTACTCTAGTTTAAAATAACAGGGGTTGGTATAATTATTTTGTGTACAATACATATAATAAAAAACATGCAGGAACAATGAGAGATAAAGGAGAACTGGTTCAGAAGTTTATAAGCAAAGAGATGCGGAAATTAAGATGGTGCTAGTAGTCTCTGAACAGGTGGGAAATATCTATTTGGATGTGAGTCAATGAGAGTATGGGGAAAGAGGACATTGATAACTGAGGAGGATGGTAGGGGAGAAAAGATCACAATGCATAATAGAGGTAACATTCAAATGTGAAGAGTAGTTTTGCTCAGAGATTTATAAGGAGTAGTTCTAAATTAACATAATTTGTTTTAAGTAATATTATTTTGTTTGCTGTCAAATTGGAACACTTAAGATGGTGAGAACTGGAAAGCATCTTATATCAAACTCAAACAATTTTTCATCTAGAATTAACACCAGATGTAAAGGATGATTTAATAGGGTCTACATTACATTATCAAAAAATGAAACATGTCTTCAGTGATCAGTAAACAGCTAAACCACAAATCTCCGAATGTCCACTTCAGCAAGTTTTTTCCCAGGGGAAAAAAATGCTTGGCCATCATCGTGAAGTTGCCCTTTTCCCCACTGTAGTGCAATCTCAGAGTTGGTATATTTAATTAGGGGGATAGGGGACACAGCCCCCCACATTGGGGGGTGTGAAGCCTCCACTTTGTAGGGTTTGAAAGTTTGTTTTGTTTTTGTTTGGCCAAGCAATTTTTTCCTCTGGGAAAAGATTCGCTGATGTGGCCTTTCGGAGATTTGTGGTTTTGCTGTTTACTGGTCGGCGAAGATGTCTTAGATTAACACGTTTTTCGATAATGTAATATAGACATGTTAAACAGACTACTCCTACATAACTCCTTGATCAATGCCAAAGAATCTACTCGGTCTTTGAAATACAGTTGTACATTCAATTTTCTTAAAAACAATTTCTTAAAAACAAATCCACCATTCTCTTTACAACACTAGTTGTATGGTCAGGAACAAAATTAAATCCTTTAGATAATAAATTTGCCACTTCAACATCTATTTCAAAGTCATTGTAATTAAATAATTTAAAATCCTCATTGCTCTATGTTCTAAAATAAAATAACTTGATCAGGTAATTACTACCGACTTGATTTTCAAGAACTATGAAAACAAGTATTACAAGATTTTTCTAGATATTAATAATCTTTAAGACATATGTGTGCATAAGTACAAAAAAATTTGAGAGGGATAGAAATGATTATACCAATTTGAAAGCTTACCCTAAACTGCCTTTTATTTATGAAAAAAAAATTGTGAACAATGTGGTAACTGGAGGGATTTTAGGGGAAGTTATTTCAGCTGAAGATACTTCTTCCCCTTTAGAGGAACCTACCCTAAGGAGATTAGAGAGACTGAGGAACCAGAAGTGACGACCAGTCGAACAATGGGGGGATGTACTGGACATATACTCAACCCAGGCTGTAGTTTTTGAACCGTCTAGTGAACAACATGGGGGAGAACTTAATGACAGAAGGAAATCTGAAAATCATATTTAACCAAAGAGGGGATTTTAAATTATTTAATTACAGTGAATTTGCAATGGATGTTGAAGTGACTAATTTACTATCTAAAGGTTTTAATTTTGTCACTAACCATAGAGCTAGCTAGTATTGTAGAGATGATAGTGGACTTTAAAATTTTTTAAAGAAAATTGAACTTATAACTTATTTCAAAAACCGAGTAGATTCTTTGGACTTGAACAACGGGTTACATGGAAGTAGTCTGTTTAACCCTCCTTTAGATCTAGTGTTAATTCTATATGAAAAATTGTGTGTTTGATATAAGGAAGATGCTTTCCAAGTCTTACCATTTTAAGTGTTTCAATTTGATGTCAAATGAAATAATATTACTTAAAAATTATGTTCAGATAGAACACTGAGAATAATGAAGCCAGATAAGGGGGGTGGGGGAGTTATTATGAATTGTGATGACTATATTAATAGGATGAATCTATTACTATGCAATGACAATGATGAAGAGGTTTCTAAGAATATGGTAAATATTGCTATTTCAAAAATTTATTTTATTGTAAGTGATCTCTTTGCTCAAGGACAAATTACCAAAGAGACATATGTACCTGATTATATATTTACCTATTATACCAACTATTTCTGGTATACCTAAGACACATAAGTGTAAGGATAATCCCCCACTTAGACCTACAGTGAATGCAGGGAGGTCCAGGACCCATCCTCTGGCTAAATATATGGACCTTAGACTTAAACATGTTTTTCAACCCTTTGAACATTTATTAAAAGATTCATGGGATTTTTTATATAAATTAGGACAAGGTAAGATATGATAAGAAAATAATATTCTGTACTATTGATATAAAGGATTTATATGGTGTGATACCACATAATGAAGGGCTGAATTGGTTTAATGAATTTTTGATAGAAAGTACCGGATTTTCCCAAAATGAGATTTATATTTTTGGTACTTTAATGGAATTAGCACTGAGAGATTTATATTTTTGGTACTTTAATGGAATTAGCACTGAAAAATAATTGCATATTATATATTTTGAAGGTCAGTATTACTAACAATAGAAAGGAGTCATAATAGGTGCGGGCTGTACCCCGACATTTGCGAACACAGTGATGTTACAATGGGGAAAAAAGATGTGTTTTTAACACTAATTTTAATAACCACTTTTATACACACATGTTCCTGATAACAAATTTATTACTTGGGATGGGCTCAAGGATGATTTATTGGGATTTATTGACTATAGTAATACAACTGATGTACCTCCTTTTTAAAATTTACTTATACTACAGGAGACTCTAGTATCAATTACTTAGATTTAGAGGTGAAAGTTAATGCTGAAGGATCAGGTCTATTATTTATAGGTAACCAACATTTTCCTATACAATGTTACACTATTCTAGTTACCACTCTGGGTTGCAGAAAAAAGTTATAGTTAAAGGGCAATATGTTAAGGCAGTTAGGATGGTGTCAGAATTTCAGATGTTTTTGAATGAATGTGACAGATTGAAGGAAATGTTTTAAATGTGTCTAAGAAAGTAATTTGTAAGAAGGAAGAAAGGTTTTACAGACCCCTCTATACAATGAGTTAAAGACTGACAACTATTGGAAACAAGAATGATAAACTCAGACTTTTAATACAGATAGTGATAATATAAGGCTAATTGTGCAAAAGAATTAGGTAGTGTTCTCCATGGACCAGGAAGTTCTGCAAGTAATTAGTGTTAAACTACAAGTTGTGTATAAGACAGGGAGATCATTTAAAACTCTACTGGAACTTAATGAGAGTAGGGATGTTTTCATATTACATTTATTTTTTATTTATTTATTTATTTATTGCAGTTGGTTTACCAGGATAGTCCACTGGGCCTTAAAGAACCCGTTTTCAATGGAGTCCTGGGGAGAAAAGCTCCAGAAAAAAAAACAAAAATACATATAATATTCGACAGAGACAGTCTAGGGACAGAACGTTATTATTACAATGTAGTCAGAATAATGTGAAACTATTCAGATATATAATAGCAGTCATAACAATTAATACATTGAGAGAAAAAATATGTTAGCAATAGAACAATGCAAAAAATTAATACAAATTAGAGAACAAGTATAGTAGCTAAAAGAAGGATGTGATATTAAAGTACATTAAGTAGAGTTAGTTATGTGGGGTGGGAGCAAGAGCATTCCCACTGTGATGCTAGGTGTAGGAAAAGAGACTTCTTAAAGGTAGAATGGTTAGAGGTGGTGCGGATGTTTGGTGGTAAGGAGTTCCAGAGGCGTGCGAGGCTGAATGAAAGAAGTTTTTTGCCTGGGGATGAGTAGGTTTATGCACTTCTAGTAGATTTTGATTATTAGACCTTAGAACTCGGTTAGGTAGGTGCATTTTAAAGGCAGAGGAAAGGGAGGGACAGAGGGAAGGGTTTAGAATAAGCTTATGGGCTAGAGTTAGTTGAGTGTAAGTTAGTTGTTTGGGAAGTTCTAGCCATTTTAGTTTATGGAGGGAGAGACAGTGGTGAGTGGAAGACTTATGGCTGGTGGCGAACTTTGCAATTTTGTTATAGCCGGAGGTAAGCTGTTTTATTTGTGAGGACTGGAGATTAGTAAGTAGTGGGGCCCCATAGAGAAGGGAGGGGATAAGGAAGGAAGTAGAGAGAGTGATTTTAGTGGCGGATGTGAGGTAGGTATTCTGTCTATAAAGCATGCCAAGTTTTTGATGCGTTTTTTGATGTTCGTCTGTAGGTGGGAGTTAAATTTAAGTTGGTTGTCGATTTGGACCCCAAGTAGTTTGGTCTCTGACACTGTTTCGAGAGGTGTGTTGCTTTGACTAGTAATTAAGAATGAATTTATGTCGGGAGGAGTAACTTTGGAGGGAGTAAATAACATTAGTTTGGTCTTGGTAGCGTTTAGAGCTAGATGATTGCTTAGCATCCATTGCTCTGTGGAGGAGAAGGCATCTTGAGTAAGTTTTTGTAGTGAAGTGATAGAAGAGGCAGAGCAGATGATAGTAGAATCATCTGCGTATTGGATGATGCTAGAGAAAGGGATTGATTTGTGGAAGTCGTTGATAAAGATATTGAAGAGAAGGGACCCAGTATGGAGCCTTGTGGGACTCGGTAGGGGTACTAAGGAAGGAGGAAGTGGCTTTTCCATTTTACAGCTTGATTTCTGTTAGATAGATAACTAGAGAACCAGTTCAAAGAGGAGGAGGATAGGTAGAGTTTGGAGAGTTTAGTTAAGAGCAGGTTGTGTGAGATAGTATCAAGGCTTTGGACAGATCAAGGAGTAAGGTGGAAACAATTAGTCCAGAGTCGCGGGCTTTATTAACGATTTCAAGGAAGGAGAGAAGGGCAGTCATGGTGCTATGATTAGGTCTGAAACCGTGCTGTGTGGGAGTTATAAGATTATTGTCTAGGAGGTGGGGAAGGAGTTGAAGTTGCAAACATTTTTCAAGGATTTTAGAAATGGGGCACAGGATGGCTATGGGACGGAAATTAGTGACATTATTATTGTTACCACCTTTGTGTAGTGGTATAATAAAGGCTTGTTTCCAGATTTGGGGAACTATGCATTCTTGTAGGAGCGGTTAATTAAGATGCTAATAGGGTAGGCAAGACTTTCAGCAGCTATACTAAGAAAGTAAGAAGGGATATTGTCAGGAGCATTGGTACATGGTTTCAGTTTCTGAAGGAGTTTCTTGATAGTAGATGTAGGTATGGGATTTAAAGAGAAGAGAGTGCATTCTGGGGGGGGGGGGATTTTGGGGAGGTGTTGATGAGGATAGAATTTGTGTAGAAGAGGGGGTAGTGAAGTTAGTGGGTGGGGAGTATGGTGTAGATGTAGAGGCAGTGGGGGTGGGTGTGGGGGTATTGGATGAAGGTACTTATAAATGCGCTTCTTGACCCCAGTGCTGGCATATTTTGGTGAGCGATACTGTGTTTGTAAATTATACACTGATAAAAACTAATTTTTTTTTTAATTGTAATACTAAGGGCTAAGTTTACTTAGCTATTTGTCACTGTTGCCCATGTTTTTATGTTGGCAAAACGAAACGTAAATTTAAGAAGCACATATACGAACATATGTATAATATTATTCGCAATAATAAGAATAACACACTAACTAAGGATATTGATAAGTTTAATAACCAGTACTTTTTTATTTTATGGTTTGGAAAGGACTAATATAAGTTTGAGGGGGACCTTTGGCTGATTTAATTGAGTATGCTGAATTGAAGTGGAAAATTAAATTAAATGCATACTGTCAGCCTAGTTTGCACAAAGTGATATCCATTGAGAGTATTTTAAAACTTAAACTATATATAATTTAGAAGGGGATTATTTATGGATGGGTATAGAAAGTATTTTCCAATAATATTTCATTTTAACAGTACTTGATTTTAATTAGTAGTTTTAAGATTTCCTATATGTAATAAATGGGGAATGTAGGGGTGAGTGGTTTCTTTAAACTGTTTAAGTACAATTCTTAGGGTCTATGTTTGGCTACTGAATACTATAAACCTCAAATCGCAAAACAATGAAATTAAAACAGTGAATGGGACATTTATTGACCAACAGCAACATAAAAAAATACATTGAATGGCCATAGTCAGCCAACATTGCGCACATAATCAACCAAGGTGGGGGGCTGCACCCCCCCACACCCCCCAACTATATATACCAACTCCAAGATTGCACTATAATGGGGAATAGGGCAAATTTAAAAAATTTTTTTGCCTTTTTAAATTTATTTATGAAAAAAAAATTGTGAACAATGTGGTAACTGGAGGGGTTTTAGGGGAAGTTATTTCAGATGAGGATACTACTACTTCCCCTTTAGAGGAATCTACCCTAAGGAGATTAGAGAGAGATCATTGAGGAACCAAGTGAAGCCAGTGAACACAATGGGGGATGTACTGGACATATACTCAACCCAGGCTGTAGTTTTTGAACCGTCTAGTGAACAACATGGGGGAGAACTTAATGACAGAGGGAAATCTGAAAATTATATTTAACCAAAGAGGGGTTTTTAAATTATTTAATTACAGTGAATTTGCAATGGATGTTGAAGTGACTAATTTACTATCTAAAGGTTTTAATTTTGTCACTAACCATAGAGCTAGCTAGGTATTGTAGAGATGGATAGTGGACTTTAAAATTTTTTAAGAAAATTGAACTTATAACTGGTTCAAAAACCGAGGTGATTCTCGAATTACAGGCTAGCAGTTGCGTGGAAGGTGGTCTTGTTTAACCCCTCGCTTTAGATCTAGTGTTAATTCTATATGAAAAAATTGTAAAGTGTTTGATATAAGAAGAAAGATGCTTTCCAAGTCTTACCATTTTGTAAGTGTTTCAATTGACGGTCCGTTGGAAATAATGGTTATTTAAATAATATCATTCAGATAGAACACTGAGAATAATGAAGCCAGATAAAGGGGTGGGGAGTTATTATGAATTGTGATGACTATAATAATAGGATGAATCTATTACTTATGCAATGACAATGATGAAGAGGTTTCTAAGAATAGTGGTAAATATTGCTATTTCAAAAAGAATTTATTTTATTGTGAAGTGATCTCTTTGCTCAGGACAAATTACCAAAGAGACATAATACACTGATTATATATTTACCTATTATGCCAACTAGCTTCTGGGTATACTCTAAGACATTATAAGTGTAAGTGATAATCCCCCACTTAGACTCACACACAGTGAATGCAGAGAGGTCCAGGACCCATCCTCTGGCTACAACATATGGACCTTGAACTTAAACATGTTTTCAACCCTTTGAACATTTATTAAAAGATTCATGAGTTTTATATAAATTAGGACAAAGGTAAGAGATATGATAAGAAAATATTATTCTGCACTATTGATATATAAAGGTTATATGGGTGTGATACCACATAATGAAGGAAGTTAATTGGTTTAATGAATTTTTGATAGAAAGTACTGAGATTTTCCTAAAATGAGGTTTATGTTTTGGTACTTTTAGTAAATTGGACCAACTGAAAAACAATTATATATTATATATTTTGAAGGTCGTGTGACATTAACAATAGAAAGTTGAGTCATAATGGAGTTACAGACTGGCACCCATGACATTTGCGAGCACAGTGATGTTACAAAGGGGAAATCAATGTGTTTCTAACACTAATTTTAATAACCACTTTTATACACATATGTTCCTGATGACAATTTTATTACTTGGGATGGGCTCAAGGATGATTTATTGACTATAGTAATACAATTGATGTACCTCCTTTGTAAAATTTACTTATACTACAGGAGACTCTAGTATCAATTACTTAGATTTGGAAGTGAAAGTTAATGCTGAAGGATCAGGTCTATTATTTATAGGTAACCAAAATTTTCCTATACAATGTTACACTATTCTAGTTACCACTCTGGGTTGCAGAAAAAAGTTAGGAAGTTAAAGACAATATGCAGCAAGGCTGATTGGAGATGGTGTCAGAATTTCAGATGTTTTTGAATGAATGTGACAGATTGAAGGAAATGTTTTTAACTCAGGGTTATCTTTCTACTTTGGTTTTGAATATGTCTAAGAAAGTAATTTGTAAGAAGGAAGAAAGGCGGCTACAGACCCCTCATACAAATGAGTTAAGACTGAGCAACTATTGTAAACAAGAATAATAAACTCAGACTTTTAATACAGATAGTGATAATATAAGGCTAATTGTGCAAAAGAATTAGGTAGTGTTCTCCATGGACCAGGAAGTTCTGCAAGTAATTAGTGTTAAACTACAAGTTGTGTATAAGAAAGGAAGATCATTTAAAACTCTACTGGAACTTAATGAGAGTAGGGATGTTTTCATATTACATAATAAAAAGGTACTTATAAATGCGCTTCTTGACCCCAGTGCTGGCATATTTTGGTGAGCAATGCTGTGTTTGTAAATTATACACTGATAAAAACAAAATTTTTTTTTAATTGTAATACTAAGGGCTACGTTTACTTAGCTATTTGTCCCAAGTTGTATGTTTTTATGTTGGCAAAACGAAACGTAAATTTAAGAAGCACATATACGAACATATGTATGATATTATTCGCAATAATAAGAATAACACACTAACTAAGGATATTGATAAGTTTAATAACCAGTACTTTTTTTATTTTATGGTTTGGAAAGGACTAATATAAGTTTGAGGGGGACCTTTGGCTGATTTAATTGAGTATGCTGAATTGAAGTGGAAAATAAATGCATACTGTCAGCCTAGTTTTCACAAAGTGATATCCATTGAGAGTATTTTAAAACTTAAACTATATATAATTTAGAAGGGGATTATTTATGGATGGGTATAGAAAGTATTTTCCAATAATATTTCATTTTAACAGTACTTGATTTTAATTAGTAGTTTTAAGATTTCCTATATGTAATAAATGGGGAATGTAGGGGTGAGTGGTTTCTTTAAACTGTTTAAGTACAATTCTTAGGGTCTATGTTTGGCTACTGAATACTATAAACCTCAAATCGCAAAACAATGAAATTAAAACAGTGAATGGGACATTTATTGACCAACAGCAACATAAAAAAAATACATTGAATGGCCATAGTCAGCCAACATTGCACACATAATCAACCAAGGTGGGGGGCTGCACCCCCCACACCCCCCAACTATATATACCAACTCCAAGATTGCACTATAACGGGGAATAGGGCAAATTTAAAAAATTTCCCTTCACTTACCTTATGCATCGTATTACTTCCTGGTTGTTGGCCAACTATGGCCAATCGATCTACTTTTTTCCGAAGTTGCTGTTGTTTGATAAATGTCCAGTTTGCTATTTAATGTTCATCATTTTGCGGTTTGAATTTTTGGGATTCGGCAGCTAAACATGGACCCCAATTCTTAATGTAATTGGTTGATTACTACATACTGCCTAGTTTACATAACATATTTAAAATGTGTTGTTTTTTTCTGTATTTAGTTCTGAAGTTCCTACATTGGGGATGAAAGCACTAACAGTTTTACTGCTTTTATTACATAACAATAGTCTTACTATTATTTTTAAATAAAAATTGTTTGGACACTTCAGTGACTTTGCTGTGGTGAGTTGTCACTCCTGTTAACTATCTGGGTTGTAGATTCCTGATGTCAAGTTATCATTAGAATAACAGCTCTTTCTGAGTAATACAGATGTGACCATGTACCTTTCTGACAGGAACACCCCCATCTGTAGAGTCCAACTCCCAGGGTGATCTTTCTAGGTTTAACCCAAAATTAGCCCTAAAGTGAAGCTATTTGATTGACTAAACTGTGTCTTAGCTATTACCAGGAAAACACATTTCAACTAATGTCCATTATAACACAAATGGCAAATTCATCAAAAAATAACAAAAGGGAAAAATGTATTTTAAGACTATACATCGCTCACTTTTGCCATCACTGTATACACTTTAGATTTCACTGCTAAAGAGTATAAAAAGTGAGTCCAGACATTATGTCTAATCAATGCAAAATCAGTACATTTAAGGCAATATCACTCGTACGTCTGCATGGAGTAGACATACACATGCGTAGTCCATGTCGCTGGTCTTATGAAATGACAAGAACAATGAGAACCTTAAAGTAAAGAGGTTCTTAGATTTAAAGGCAGTTACTAGGCTTGCAGTCCAGGGGACTACTGAGGAGCCTAGCATGAATTCCGAGGTGCCCCCGAGCTGTGTCTGGTTAAGTGACATGCTCAAATTTGCACAGTAGGCAAATGAGGGCTGAGAGAATCAAACCCTATACCACAAGAACTACAACTCACAACCTTAAACCTCTGCATGAACCGCCAGAGTCTTGTAGAGGGGAAGATGCAAGGGGAGACAACAGGACAGGGAAGGGACAAGGCTATGTCTATGTAATACTTATGTCCCCAAGTCCCCTTTCACCACCCCCTTCTGACAGGAGGAAGACTGACATTTTTCCTCAAAAAAATGCTGCCAACTAATTGATTTCAAAAGGAGAGAAAGACATTTGTTTTTATTATTTCAGATTCATCCTTGCTTCAAGAAAGGGTGGTCTGTACAGATTCATCTTGAAACTTTCAGAACTAAACAATTCTCTAGTAGTAAAGAAGTTTAGGATGTTCACTTTTTAATCTCTGCTGCCATTTTTATTACCCAAACCATATGCTGTTCCAAAATATATGTAAATGGGGTTTATCCACAGATCACCAGCCCCTGACATGAAAGAAATGTTGATATGGGTTCCTGAACAACTTCAGGCTGAGATGGCAGGACATGTAAAGCAGAAATTATTTATATGTTTGTAAGATCTTAACAGAAAGACTGAGATTGTTTTGACGTTGACCCCGCTGGATGTTGACAGTTAAGTGAAGAAAATACAATGGAGTTATGTGCACAGAGGCTGTCACAATACCTACTTGGGATGCTGAGGCACAGGGAAAACATTGACAGTTGGTGAGCTAAGTAAAACATTTAAAACATTTTGTAGAATGAGGAAAATGTTGCACTGAACATTGTCCCCAGGCATCTTAACACTGGCTCAAAACAGGAAGAGGATCTGCCCTAGCCCAACTTATGATGCTTAGGCTCTTAAACAGAAGCTCCATGACATTTCCAGGCTGACTAAAATCAGTAATGGAAGATGTTATCTGCTCGTAATGGCTTCCTACTGTCTGCATACTTATAGTTTGTAGTGAAAACAATTAAAAACATTACATAAAAATGGCTCCCTATTGAAATGTTGGCACTCGAAGTGTTGAGTGCTGAAAATCTGAAAAATAACAGGCTGAAAAGAAAATCTCTTTTTATTAAAACTTTTTTGCAGTGCCCCCTGCAACCCTCCATGTGAGGAGCAACCCCCCCATCCCTTGAACTTATATACACCAACTCCAAGATCACCATACCTCGCAGAAGGGCGAATATTCTGAGAAATGGCATCTTGGACTTAGTACACATCAGTCTTTTCTTTTGGCCATTCAGTCTCCATATTTCAGGACTCGGTCTAGCTGGTTCCTGACATTTCAAATGGCTACCTGTATAAACACATATTTTTTTTTTTCAGGAGGGCAAAGACCAGTGCAGCCCCTAAAATCACTGATTCATACACTTGGACTCCACAAAACTCTGTACTTCCTGGTGTCAGTCATCCTTATGGGAGAAAGTTCTAATGAGCAGATGCCAAAAAATAAGCTGTGATCATGGCCATTTGTTTTGTTTTGTTTTGAGAAAATGCAAAGAGCAGGAAAAAAGACAGTCTAAAACTGGTAATTAATGACGCCTAAACAGAAATCTATACAACTTTTGTGACACTTTATCTACTTTAAAGGTAAGATTTTCACTTTGTGAAAAAAGTATGGCAGTTCATTTTATAGCTTGAATTAAAAAGAGAATTGAGATGTGTGTAGAAAAATGTATATACGTATGTAAAGTGTTTCCATTTAATGTAAAGGTGTAAATACAGTACACCAATAAGGAACACCAACTCTTTGAAAGTTGCTGTGGGATCTTTTACTGCCACCTGGGGTACCACCAACTCTAGTAGAAGGGACCTTTTATACGCCCAAAGGAAGGCACACTAAGGATTACAACACCATCCTTATGCAGCACTGCAGTGTCAGGAGACAGGCTGTTTTTAAAACACTAGTGATCGACACTCATCTGTATGATTACTAGTATGCAACTTCATGGCTTTTTCCTGGAAGGTCAAGTTGTCCAGTATACTGAGGATTTCCTTTTGCCTTGAGCTGGTCCAATCTCAGAGTTTCTATATAAATAAAACGGGTACAGGGATTGCGGGGATACTTGCCTCCTGCAAAAATACTTTTTTCTTGTGATTTGTTTAATCCTGACTGATGTTCACATTTGCGATATTTCACTCCTCTCTGATCACACTTGTGTGAAGTGATCAAAAATGAATGAACACTTGTCATGGAGGCAATATGTCAATACTGGAAAATGAATTCAAGTCCCTGTTGTGGGTGAGGAACATACAGCTCTCTGATATTCCAGTGTCAAAGGTGAACATGCTTCTTCTTGAGTCAGTGACACTGTCATGTTCACTTCAGCTTTCTACAGGTTTAAAAAGCACATCCATACCTTGTAAAGGCGGTTCAAAACTAATTTAGGCAGTGGAGATAAATAACCTGCAGAAGTCTAGAATATGGCTTAAATCCTCATATTTTTGATGTGAAGCAGCAACTGGAATAAAGTCCTTGCTTATCTGATCTCTGTAAACTGTTGAGAAAACTTTCAAGTAAAGTAGCACATGCATGTCTCTCCTCATCCATCAATTATGAAAAGGACCTTGCCGACATTGCCATTATTGTACAGAAGGCTTAATGATTTTGATTAGTTTCATTACTAGATTCAGTTCCTTTGAGATAATGAATAGGTAGAGCAGCCCAGAGGAAGCTGAGTTTTTAATTTCCATAGTTTAAAGATAATGGCATTAAAATCATTGCTGAATCACTCTGCTGTTTGGTTACTGATGTCAAGCAACTGGGCTAGGAGTAACACATTTTTTAAAAGAAGTTAAGACATCCCTTGCTAGAGCTGCTTTAAAGAGTTTACAGATTCTGAAGTTTATTGAAATATTGCTGCTTATTTATTTAATATTTCGCTTCTCCGACCCCTATGGAATGTCCTACTGTTCCTCTGGATTCTGTGTGGCCACTCTACCCTGAGCCCCCAATTATTTCTTGCCAAGTACCTCCAGACATAATCCTTCACTGCCAGTGCCTTGGCCTAGAGAGATAAAGCCCTGATTACAGCTCAGGCAATCCAGGTTTGATTTGCAGCTCGGATGTCTGAGGCTCTGGCACAGGAGGATGGTTGTGCCCATCCTGGGAACATAAGTTCATTCTAGTGCAGGTCACAGTGGCTCTCTGGCAGAGTCTGTGTACATGGAGCAGGCTGTTGTCCAAGGGATGCAGAGGCAGTTGCTAAGCCACTATTGAGGTGGGATGGTATGGCAGCACACCTTATTACATATCCGCTCTAAGGATCTAACAGGTGTGAGTTGAGAGGTCGGGGAAAAGTTAGAGCATTAAAAAAAAATACTCCTGGCAGTACTGTGATGATGGACCAGGATCCTTGACTTCCTCACTGGCCTGAGACATGGGTCAGGATTAGCCTGGCATCTGGTTGATCTGGTGAATAAGGAGAAAAAAAAAAGATGTAACCTTCAATAGGTGAGCCTCCTACTCCTTTGGGTATTTGACCTCTGTGGTAGCTGAACTGTGCCCCATGAAGTAAGAGATTTGATGGGCAGTCTTAGATGCAGAGCTGGGAGCCATCATACAGATATTGGCTGGTCAGAATCCCTAAAGTGGGTGTAATTAGTGCAATGACATCATAACATCACCACCGCCTGTAATCTGATATGATGTCCAGGCCTCTGGTCTCCAACAGAGGCTGCACAGGCATATGTGTTTCCAAGACCTTCTCCCAGGATACGAGAACTGACTACTGACCAGTTCTTGTATCCTGGGGAAGCGCTGTTTAACCAGCCACTTCATCCCATATCTCCTGGTTGACACAACGCAACCTAGCAGCCCAAGTTGAGTCTGAGAAGTCAATTTGCTGGCAAGCTTTACAAATGGACACCTTGTCTCTCACAATGCTTTCCTTGGAATCCAACTTAAAATAGTTGTGCTTATTTCTTTCTGATCAAGAGAACTGCAAAATTTGATTCCCTAATAATCCCATATATTTTATCAAGGTTTCCAGTCTTCTTTGTGAAGTTAAGACACCCATCAGCCATCTGACCTTTTTTGCTGTTGCCTTCTTGCTAAATCGTGACAGTCATTGCTGGAAGTTATATACACCTTTCAACGCTTCACAACCTGCAGTCAGGTTTTGTGCCCAAGAACTGGAAAGATGACTACAGTCATTCTCTCTTACAAGGAGATTAACCACCAAACCCGGGTATACTTCTGGTTTATAAGATCTGATGAGCCTCATATATGTAAGACCATTGATGAAAGAATCATCACTGATTATGATAAATGAAGACATAGGTAACCTGCAAACACTGGACCCATCACAGTTAGATTTTTGCATTAAATGAAAGGGTCGCTATGTCTATTAAATCTGAGTGGACTTCTCTGGTGGGTCACTAAAACAATGACTGAGGGCAGGGACTGTGCACAACAGCTTACCTCAACTTGACCAAGGGTTTTTTGATACAATACTCACTCCGAAAGGCATTTACATAGACAAGTGCAGTAAAATTAAGTACTCGACCCTCTTCTCACCTGCTGGACAATAATTGGCTCCTGGTGGGACCCAGGGAGGTCCAATAGGTGAGGCCACCTCCACTAAGAGGTTCTGTCACTAGAAGAAGAGATCCCACTGAGGGCTCTGCTACTGGGCCGCTCCTTTTGGCATGTATTTCTCTGACATTGAAAGCAGGTCTTACCCACATTACTTTCAATATGTGCAGGATAGAAGGCTAAAATTGTACAATAAAATTGATACACTGGAGCTTATGCGGACCTTTCACCATTCTTTAGAAATGTAAAACAAAACATGCACAACTAGCCACTAAAAGGCCACATTGTACTCAATATCATCTAAACAATTAATGTCTGTCATAATCAGATCACCCAATTTAAATTACCATTAATGTTAATTTTTAGGTACTCCTTCAGGACAGAGCTCACCTAGACCCTTTTAAAGAATTACATGACTGGATTGCTTTCAGGTTTTGAGAGGATACATAATTTGGGGCATATGGTACCACCTTTGCACTGCTTTAGTTAATTATTTACTTTTGATTATCATTTCCTCTGCGTAGGCACAGTAAAACAAAACAAACAAATCAATAATCATGATTGCAGTTAAAACTGTAAAATAAACAACAGCCTACAAAAGTCAATAAAACTAACATACAAGATCATAAAGGTTGCAATAAAAGATGCTAAAAATAATTGGATGAAGCACTGAAGTATTGTGGAGATGGAGATGTGTTTAAAGGTATCTCTGAGAAAATTAAAAGTATTCACAAGAACTAAGCCAGCATAGGGGATGGAGAGAAAAGAAATTCTGCTTTGATAAAGGATGACTGCAGTAGAAATTTACAGAGAATAGGCAACTAAGGGTCACAAATTCACTGGAGAAAGAAACTGCCCACAGGAATCAAGGTATTGGGACAGCAAATAAACAGCAGAGGGAAAAGTAATATAGAATTCACAAGAGGCCAAGAATTAATCTAGTCTACTGCACTAGAGATTGTCTTCCTATACTCGAAGATTGATAGAGTGTAAAGCAAATAGCAAAAAAAAAAAAAAATAGGGGAACATAAAGCAAAGGGATCAGCAGTGATAGAGTTTTTTAGAAGAGGTCCTAGGAACAGAAGCTGCTGTTGAAAAAAATGGAGCATATAAAATATTGCATATGATAACCAGAGGAATCCAATCAGAGGAGGTTAGAAAGGATTGAGGAGAAAAGAGATTAGAATAAGCAATTCCACAAAGAAACACTGGAGATATATGTATGAAACTTTCAAATATGCAACTCACGGAAGTCCTAGAACATTTAGGATTGTTGACTGGAAATGTTTGCATAGGTATTTTTATATTCCAAGCAGACTCTAAAGCATTTTTCCTCAGGTAGATTACAAATGTTGGCAGTATGATGGGGAAGAAAGTGGTAATTGGGAACATATTTTTTGGGAGTGTAATGAGTTTTCAGACTTTAAAAATTCCTTGCAGATTACGCTAATAGAAATACTGGGTGACCAAATTTGTGTAACTAAGGAAATTACTTTTTGAGCTATGATACAGAATCAGAATTGCCTAGCCATAGTAAGGCCTTGTTGGGTTTAATTCTGCAGGCTGCAAAAAAGAAATTACTAGAAAATGGAAATCAATGTAGTGAATATAGTAATAGAGATAAAACAACTGGAAGTGGGATCTTTAGAAAAGGGTAAGAGCAAATTACATAGAAAAAATGGGAATTGTGAGAACAACACATGCAGAATGTTATGGAGGAGGAATGAGGTTTAAGGATAGGCAGGAAATGAATGCGCCGTAATTAGTCACAATGACATCCTTAACATCACCACCGCCTGTAATCTGATATGATGTCCAGGCCTCTGGTCTCCAACAGAGGCTGCACAGGCATATGTGTTTCCAAGACCTTCTCCCAGGATACGAGAACTGACTACTGACCAGTTCTTGTATCCTGGGGGCGCTGACTATTGGCCACTTCATCCTATCTCCCTGGCCAACCGCACTAGCAGCCCAAGTTGAGTCTGAAAGTCAATTTGCTGGCAGCACAAATGGACACCTTGTCTCTGTGCTATGGAGTCAGCAAAATAGTTGTGCTTATTTCTTTCTGATCAGAAACTGCAAGTGATTCCCTAATAATCCATATATTTTTATCAAGGTTTCAGTCTTCTTTGTGAAGTGCATTCACCATCTGACCTCTTTTTGCTGTTGCCTTCTTGCTAAATGTGATCATTGCTGGAAGTTATATACACCTTTCAACTACAACCTGCAGTCAGGTTTTGTGCCCAAGAACTGGAAGATGACTACAGTCATTCTCCTGCAAAAAGGAGGTCCAACCACCAAGCCGGGTAACTACAGGCCTATAAGTCTGACCAGCCTCATATGTAAGACCATTGATGAAAGAATCATCACTGATATGATAAATGAAGACATAGGTAACCTGCAAACACTGGACCCATCACAGTTCGATTTTGTTAAATGAAGGTCATGTCTATTAAATCTGGTGGACTTCTCTGAGTGGGTCACTAAAACAATGACTGAGGGCAAGACTGTGCACACAGCTTACCTCAACTTGACCAAGGGTTTTGATACAATACTCCACTCAGGCATTATAGACAAGTGCAGTAAATTAAGTATAAACCCTCTTCTCACCTGCTGGACAGCCAACTGGCTCACTGATGGGACCCAGGAGGTCCAATAGGTGAGGCCACCTCCACTAAGAGTTCTGTCACTAGAAGAGTCCCTGAGGGCTCACTACTGGGCCCGCTCCTTTTTGGCATGTATTTCTCTGACGTGAAAGCAGGTCTTACCCCATTACTTTCAATATGTACAGGATAGAAGGCTAATTACAATAAAATTGATACACTGGGCATTATGTAACCTTTCACCATTCTTTAGAAATGTAAAACAAAACAGCACAACTAGCCACTAAAAAGGCCACATTACTCAATATCATCTAAACAATTAATGTCTGTCATAATCAGATCACCCAATTTAAATTACCATTAATGTTAATTTTAGGTACTCCTTCAGGACAGGCTCACCTAGACCCTTTTAAAGAATTACATGACTGGATTGCTTTCAGTTTTGAAGGATACATAATTTGGGGCATATGGTACCACCTTTGGCTTTAGTTAATTATTCTTTGATTATGTTCCTCTGCGTAGGCACAGTAAAACAAAACAAACAAATCAATAATCATGATTGCAGTTAAAACTGTAAAATAAACAACAGCCTACAAAGTCAATAAAATAACTACAGATCATAGGTTGCAATAAAGATGCTAAAATAATTGGATGAGCACTGAAGTATTGTGGAATAGATGTGTTTAAGGTATCTCTGAAAATTAAAAGTATTCTAAGAACTAAGCCAGCATGGGGATGGAGAAAGGAGATTCTGCTGATAAGGATGACTGCAATTAGGGGTACAGAGAATAGGCAAGAAGGGTCTAGAATTCACTGGAGAAAACTGCCACAGGAATCAAGGTATTGGGAGCAAATAAACAGAGAGGGAAAAGTAATAGAATGCAAGAGGCCAAGAATTAATCTAGTCTACTGACTAGAGATTGTCTTCCTTATCGAGGATTGATAGAGTGTAAGCAAATAGCAAAAAAAAAAAAATAGGGGGAACATAAGCAAAAGATCAGCAGTGATAGAGTTTTTAGAAGAATCTAGAACAGAAGCTGCTGTTGAAAAATGGAGCATATAAAATATTGCATGATAACCAGAGGAATCAATCAGAGGAGGTTAGAAAGGATTGGGAAAAGAGATTAGATAAGCAATTCACAAAGAAACACTGGAGAGATATATGTATGGCTTTCAAATATGCAACAAAGTCTAGAACATTTAGGATTGTTGACTGGAAATGTTTGCATAGGTATTTTTATATTCCAAGCAGACTCTAAAGCATTTTTCCTCAGGTAGATTACAAATGTTGGCAGTATGATGGGGAAGAAAGTGGTAATTGGGAACATATTTTTTGGGAGTGTAATGAGTTTTCAGACTTTAAAATTCATGCAGTGCAGCTAATAGAAATGCTAGGTGACCAAATTTGTGTAACTAAAGAAATTACTTTTTGAGCTATGATACAGAATCAAGTGCTAGCTATAGTAAAGGCCTTGTTGGGTTTAATTCTGCAGGCTGCAAAAAGAAATTAGAAATGGAAATCAATGCAACTTAGTGAATATATAGTAATAGAGATAAAACAACTGGAAGTGGGATCTTTAGAAAAGAGATGGAAACAAATTACATAGAAAAATGGGGTGTGGGAACAACACATGCAAGAATGTTATGGAGGAGGAATGAGGTTGGATAGGCAGGAAATGAATTAGTGCAGTCGACATCATAACACTACCACCGCCTCTGTAATCTGATATGATGTCCAGGCCTGGTCTCCAACAGAGGCTGCACAGGCATATGTGTTTCAAGATTTTCTCCCAGGATACGGTGAACTGACTACTGACCAGTTCTGTATCCTGGGGCTGGATCATTGGCCACTTCATCCCATCTCCCGCCAACCGCACTAAAGCAAGCTCAAGTTGAGTCTGGAAACAATTTGGTTGCAGTACAAATGGACACCTTATTCTGCAAGCATGGAGCTGCAAATAGTTGTGCTTATTTCTTCTGATCAGAAACTGCAAGGATTCCCCAATAATCCACAGGCCTTTATCAAGGTTCTGTCTTCTTTGTGAAGTGTATCACCATCTGACTTTTGCCAAGCTGCCTTCTACAATGTGACTGGGTTGCTGGAAGTTATATTACACCCTTCAACTACAACCTGCAAACAGGTTTTGTGCCCAAGAACCAAAGATGACCACACTGGTCTCCTGCAAAGGAGGTCCAACTACCGTTCGGTAACTACAGGCCCATGGAAGTCTGACTAGCCTCATATGTAAGACCATTGATGCAGTGAACTAATACTGATATGATAAAATGAAGAGACAGGTGTTCAAAACACTGGACCCATCAGAGTTCTGATTTTTAAGTTAAAAATGAAGCTTCTGTCTATTTAAATCTGTGGACTTCTCTGAGTGGGTCACTAAATAATGACTGAGGCGTGACTGTCAGCCAATTTTGCTAACTCTGACCAAGGGTTTGATACAATACTCCACTCAGGCATTATAGACAAGGGCAGGTAATTACATAAACTCCTTCTCACCCTGTTGACAGCCAACTGGCTTCACTGATGGGACCTAGAGGTCCAATAGGTGAGGCCACCTTACTCAGAGAGTTCCGTCACTAGAAGAGTCCTGAGGCTCAACAACATCAGCCCGCTCCTTTTGGTATGTATTTCTCCTGACGGAAAGCAGGTCTTAATGCATTACTTGCCAGCAGGATATAGAAGGCTAATTAGCAATAAAATTGACAGCACTGGGCATTGCGTAACCTTTTCACCATTCTTTAGAAAAATGTAAAAAACAAAACAGTACAACTAGCCACCTTAAAAGGCCATACATTACTCAATATCATCTAAACAATTAATGTCTGTCATAATCAGATCACCCAATTTAAATTACTAATACTGCTTAATTTTAGGTACTCCTTCAGACAGGCCTACCCAGACCTTTTAAAGAATTCATATGACTGGATTGTTTAGTTTGAAGGACACATAATTTGGGGAAGATATATAACCAATTTTGGTCATGTAGTTAATTATTCTTTGATTACGTCTCCGCGAGTAAGGCAAAACAAAACAAAATAAATCAATAATCATGATTGTAAAGAAATTGTAAATAAATAGCCTACAAAGTCAATAAAATAACTAGACCATAGTTGCAATAAAGATACAAAATAATTGGATGAGCAATTGAAGTATTGTGGAAATGTAGATGTACGTAAGGTATCTCTGAAAATTCAGTATTCTAAGAACTGGCCAGCATGGGATGGAGAAAGGATTCGCTGATAGATGACTGCAATTAGGGTACAGAGAATAGGCAAGAAGGGTATCTAGAATTACCGAGAAAAATCATTACAGAATCAATATGTACTGGGGAGCAAATAAACAGAGAGGGAAAAGTAATAGAAGGGAAGAGGCCAAGATTTAATCTAGTCTACTGACTAGAGATTGTCTTCCTTATCGAGGATTGATAGAGTGTAAGCAAATAGCAAAAAAAAAAAAATAGGGGGAACATAAGCAAAAGATCAGCAGTGATAGAGTTTTTAGAAGAATCTAGAACAGAAGCTGCTGTTGAAAAATGGAGCATATAAAATATTGCAAAGGATAACCAGAGGAATCAATCAGAGGAGGTTAGAAAAGGATTAGAAAAGAGATTAGATAAGCAATTCACAAAGAAACACTGAGATAGGATGGCCAAATATGCAACAAAGTCTAGAACATTTAGGATTGTTGACTGGAAATGTTTGCATAGGTATTTTTATATTCCAAGCAGACTCTAAAGCATTTTTCCTCAGGTAGATTACAAATGTTACAGTAAGGATGGGGGAAGAAAGTGGTAATTGGGAATATATTTTGGGAGTGTAAATATTTTCGACTTTTAAAAATTCCTTGCAGATTACGCTAATAGAAATACTGGGTGACCAAATTTGTGTAACTAAGGAAATTACTTTTGAGCTTGCTATGTGTGAATCAGAATTGCCTAGCCAGTAGTAAGGCCTTGTTAATGAATTTGCAGGCCAAAAAGAAATTACTAGAAAATGGAAATCACGGCGGAATATAGTAATAGAGATAAAACAATGGAAGTGGACCTTAGAAAAGGTAAGAGCAAATTATATAGGAAAATGGGAATTGTGAGAACAACACATGCAGAATGTTATGGAGGAGGAATGAGGTTTAAGGATAGGCAGGAAATGAATGCACTTCGTAATGCTTGACTGACAATGACTGGATAGATTATAGATGATGTAGAATGTTTGCAACTGAAAATATGTCAATATGGTTTGCTTTCATTTATATAAATGTATGACTGGCTTATATCATGTTTAACGAATAAAGATGTTTCTTGTTTAAATAAAATAAAAAGACAATCTAGAAAAGGCAATTAATATTTGTTTTTGTATGTCAGTCTGTCTCCATGTATCACTCTCAGATTCTGCACTTTAGACACAAACTCTAGTTTCATTATTTTGTGAAAATGGTAGATTGAAGATGAGATGAGGAAGGTATACAAGTAACGAGCACACAAAACAGGACAAAGAAAACCCAAGGCCGTACGTGGTAAATGAATATTCCAATTGCAAACAAAACAACCACGATGGCGACCACGCTGAAAAGCATCCACCAAGCACTGTAATAAAAATTACTTTTAATAAAAACGTACTTAAAACATAACTAAACTTCTACATGAAATATATTAAAGTAAGGATTAGTGCTTTCAGGAAATACCCTTCATGAGATCCTGTCATTAAAAAATGATTCTTCGTATATAAAACACAAGTAACCAATCACAATGACTATGCTAACACATTTCATCAAAAATCAACCAATCGTAAAGGTTCATTCAAGCCATACTATTGGTCAGGCCCAGATATGAACTAATAAGGTTTGCATTTCAGTCCTATTTTACATTCCATTTTCTTTCAATAACCAATCAAAATTGCAAGAGGTACGCATCTTTAGAAATAGTCCAATCAAAGTCATAGCAAGTCCCAGAAAAGTACAATCTTAATACGAGGCATAGAAATGGTATAATTGACCAATACATATTCATAAATACTACTATTGTGAATATATAGCTAAAAAATATGATTATTCAAAACTTCAAGATGCAGACAGCAAAAGCTGCTTACTAAACGGATCATACATAAATGCAAAGGTACTTGATCATATACCATATATACAGACAAGTTCCCTTGCATGTTCACAATCTCTAAAAATAGAAAATGAATCAAAGCGACTTCAATCATTATATATATGTAGCTGCACGGTATGAAAATACTAGTTGACATAAAGCATTATTTGAAGAAGCGCCTGTCATGTGTAAACACTTTCAGAATGAATCAAAGCATTTAGCTGTTATAAATCCATTGCCTTTATGATCCTCTGTAACATAAATACGACCAAAGTCAACATAAAAGCATGGATCAGCGCCTTCATATGCTTCATTATAACTGTACCTTACTAGCTTAAAATTAACTGTCCAATTAGGTTCTAAAACTTCAACCCCAATTACAAATTTTCATTTCCTTTCATCTTTCATGTTTCAGTAATAATGCAACAAACTAATGTTTTCCAATGTTGGACCGTAGTCAAAACCAACGCCCAGGGTATTTGTCAGCCTGAAGGTCTGCTATCCAATGTGATTCAACCAATTCAGTTCTGTTTTTAATTTCTCCACACCTCTTACTTTCTTTAGCAACTTGTAATACAAGAAAGCTGAAATTATGCCCTGTGTGCATCCTCACATGCTGTGCTAGTGCAATATGATCAGAGAGCAGCTTTAAATCTCTCATGTGCTGTAAGACACGATTCTTTAACATTCTATTTGTTTTGCCCACATAAAAACATGGGCAAAACAACATCTTGCCAAATATATCACATTAGTTGTCAAACAGTTGACAAACAAGTTGGGATGATATAGACCTTAAATGTAACAGGGCGCTGGAAATTATTTTCTTTATTAATTCACCCACAGGCCTTACAATGTCCACATGGGAAAGTTCCTATCTTCTTCAATATCTCCCTTCTCACAGGCTTTGTATCCATGCATAATAAACATTTCAGATTTAAATTATTTCTGAAGCAAAATGAGGGAACCTCTCCTACTATTTCCTTTAACTGACAATCAGACAGCAGAATCTTCCAATTGCTTTTAATGATGTTACAGACATTGCCGATTATCATTACTATATTTCAAATTAATTTTAATTTTGTTTCCTTTTCTGAAACATTTGTTCTTCTCCTTGTACTTGTTCATTATCTGGAGATCTCAATTCAAGTCAGGGTCATGTTCGTGCCTCTATAAGATTATTGGCATCTGTAACCACTAAATCCATGTCTCCTCTTATATCCCCTTAGATGTAAACGGGAGATCAAGTCATTTAATTCATGTTTAAACATCTCAACATCAGTGCACAACCCCTCGATATCTATATAATCTTGCTTTGACAATGTTTTTAAAACTATGTAAAAGTATGCGGCCCTGCTAATAATTTTCTTTCCAACTTTGATGGACCAAGATCCTTGACTTCCTCACTGGCCTGAGACATGAGTCAGGATTAGCCTGGCATCTGGTTGATCTGGTGAATAAGGAGAAAATAAAAAAGATGTAACCTTCAATAGGTGGGCCTCCTACTCCTTGGGTATTTGACCTCTGTGGTAGCTGAACTGTGCCCCATGAAGTAAGAGATTTGATGGGCAGTCTTAGATGCAGAGCTGGGAGCCATCATACAGATATTGGCTGGTCAAAATCCCTAAAGTGGGTGTAACTAGTGCAATGACATCATAACATCACCACCGCCTGTAATCTGATATGATGTCCAGGTCTCTGGTCTCCAACAGAGGCTGCACAGGCATATGTTTTTCCAAGACCTTCTCCCAGGATATGAGAGCTGACTACTGACCAGTTCTTGTATCCTGGGGGCGCTGACTATTGGCCACTTCATCCTATCCCCCTGGCCAACCGCACTAGCAGCCCAAGTTGAGTCTGAAAGTCAATTTGCTGGCAGCACAAATGGACACCTTGTCTCTGTGCTATGAAGTCAGCAAAATAGTTGTGCTTATTTCTTTCTGATCAGAAACTGCAAGTGATTCCCTAATAATCTATATCTTTTTATCAAGGTTTTAGTCTTCTTTGTGAGTGCATTCACCATCTGACCTCTTTTTGCTGTTGCCTTTTTGCTAAATGTGATCATTGCTGGAAGTTATATACACCTTTCAACTACAGCCTGCAGTCAGGTTTTGTGCTCATGAACTGGAAGATGGCTACAGTCATTCTCCTGCAAAAAGGAGGTCCAACCACCAATCCGGGTAACTACAGGCCTATAAGTCTGACCAGCCTCATATGTAAGACCATTGATGAAAGAATCATCACTGATATGATAAATGAAGACATAGGTAACCTGCAAACACTGGACCCATAACAGTTCAATTTTGTTAAATGAAGGTCATGTCTATTAAATCTGGTGGACTTCTCTGAGAGGGTCACTAAAACAATGAATGATCTCAATTCAAACCAGGGTCATGTTCGTGCCTCTATAAGATTATTGGCATCTGTAACCACTAAATCCATGTCTCCTCTTATATCTCCTTAGATGTAAATGGAAGATCAAGTCATTTAATTCATGTTTAAACATCTCAACATCAGTGCACAACCTCGACATTCATATAATATTGCCTTTGACAATGTTTTCAAAACAATGTGGGGGGTGCATGCTGTCTCTTGCTAACAATTTTTCTTTCCAACATGATTTTCTATGTATCGAAGTGCTCAGCTTTCCTTCAGTTGATTTCATCAGATTCACAACTAAAAAGTCAATTTTCTGGTCTGACATATGCAATTTTCTGGTCTGACATATGCAATGTAAATCTCAGAAATGTAGTACTACTTTCAAGGTATGAAATAAACTCATTCAGCTCATCTTTCGTACCTCTCCATAAAATAAAAACATCATCAACAAATCTACTGTAGAAGGAAAGGCAGTTATTCCATCTATTCCCAGGACCCTAGATCACATTTTCTTCCCAACTGACAAGGCATCGATTTGCATATGTGTTTGCACATGGGGTGCCCATTGTGACACCCCATCATTGCCAATAATATTCCTCATTAAATATAAACATATTATTTTCCAATGCAATACATAATAAATCAATTATTACATTAATGGTTTCCAGATTATAATGCCCATGTTTACTCAAGAAGTCTTTGATTGCTAAAAGACCATATTCATTTGGAATAACCGTAAAAAGGCTATTCACATCAAGGGTAACAAGTAACAGTTCATCACGTGAAACTATTTGAGTTATAACTGATTTCAAGCTCATTAGAAACTGTTGAATCTTTTTGAGACCACTGGAGCTTCATTCAATAAACTCTTTAGTTTCTTCTCTAGCCATATAGATATTGTCTCCGTGCACCATCCTTCACCTGATACTATTGGTATATAGGGTGGATTGGCCAAACGTTTATGTATTTTCAGCAGACCCTTTATACTGGGTATGGTTGGAAAATTCACTTGAAAATATTTGTATAAATTCTCATCAAGTCTACGTTGCATAAAGAAGTCCAATAGATTAGCATTTAGATTATTTATAATCATTTATACTTTCCTCTTATTAATATTGAGACAGGTGGAGCTCTCTAATAGCATTATTCCCATATTCTCAATATATCTATCAGAATCCAAAATCACTATGGCTCCATCCTTATCCTCTGGTCTGATGGCGATGTCATTATTCTCAATTAATGCTGTTAGAACCTTTCTTTCATTCATACTTAAAAATTGGTACGATGTCTAGAACCAAAATAATCAATAATCTCTTTCTCACATGTCTTAATAAATTATTAATAATCATCCATTAATTAATGTGAGACATTTGTCTGTATCCAGGATCTGCCAGATTATGCATGCACTTAACTCTTTAAACTACGAGTACCAGTATGACATGGTCATAGTCCATGTGGATATAAACAACCTAAGATGTACCTCACAGGACTATATGAAAAGAGACATGATGGAGCTCTCTACATGTGTGCCCCAGGTGGTATGAATCTAATCTTGACTAACGTCCTACCTTCACCAATGTTGATGTCACAGTAGTAGCAAAAAATGATTGACTTCAACAATTGGCTTAGTTTCTGCTGTCACAACAAGGGGATCCAATATCTGTCAGCCTGGGGATACATGATTGAAAAACCTCAATGCTTTGCCAGAGGTGGTTTGCAGTTGTCATCATTTTGGTTCCGGACTCTGGCAAAATATGTATCCCCATAGTGTCTTTTTAAGGCCATGCCAAGTTGTTAAAACTTCCAACATAACAAAAATCACTCATGACTAAAGGAACTGCTGCTCAACGCTGAGTTGAAATAAAAAAAAAAACTGCACTCCCTGGAAGCACTCCTCACGCTGGAGAATGCAGACAGATATACAGTCATGGAAACATGATTCAAAACCAAGGAAATCACCCCGACTATCAAAGGCAACAATGTCTTTCATACATTTAGATCCCCCTCAGCTCAGGAAAAAACAAAGGAAGGAGATGTCTCAGTGTGCATAAAGGACAAGTACACTGTTAGACTGGTTTAACAACATAACTCGCTTGAGATGTTCCATACCCAACTAATCACAGGTATGACCCCTATCATATCCTTGCTAGTTACAGATCCCCTAACATGAGTTTTGAAAAATAAAGCCCATACCTAAACCTACTGGAATCCCTAATATTCAGCCTAACTCTATACTTATGGGTGACTTCAACTACCTCTCCATAAACTGGGAGACTTACATGACCAATAATTCATTTGCTCAGAGGTTTTGGATTTCATCAACACAAACAGTCTGGAACAACTAGTTAGCTCCTCAACTTGCAATACAAATATCCTAGACCTAGTACTCATGAGCATGGGGAGATGCTGCTCCCTCCCATGCATTAACTCCTCCCTGGTAAGTTGACCACAAAATGATCTCCTTTAGTATTAAAACTAACCTAGAAACCCCATCAACCTCCAAACTTGTTAAGAACTTTGCTAAGGCCATTTACTTCAAACCAATTGACAGCTTATTAAACTTCCAAGTCCCTCCAAACCTGGATGACATTGAGGTGTACTCTGAACTGTACACAAAAACACTGTAAAACCACATTAATAGCTGCATACAGGAGAAAGTACCTGTACGAGTCAAACTTATGACTATTGGCAAAAATGAACCATCATAGCAGACCCCTAACACAAACAAGCTATTCAATGAAAGGAAAAAAAATCCTTTGCAAAGCAAAGAAGGAGCAGGTAAAACAGTGCAAAAAAGACACTCACCATTCTAAACATACAAATTAGAGAGCTGATCAGATCTGTGAAGGCAAACTATGAGACAAAGATAGCCGCCCAAGTGAAAGATACCATGATGCTTTTTTAATTGTGTTCATAACCGCAGTGGAAATGTTCAGCAATGTGCAGAATTAAACATGAACGACATCACTTGCACCCAGTCTAAAACTATAGCAAACCTGCTGGCCGACAAGTTCAGTTCAAACTTTTCTCCCCCATTATCTCCTACCACACCCAAAGAAATACCCGCAACCACCCCCCTACTGGTCATTACGAGGGAAAAGGTCCTTACTGAACTTGCTAAAGCCAAAAAACAGCCTCCATGCATCTAGGCAACATTTCAGGATGCTTCTTAAATAGCTTAAAACAAAATTTATCAGAGCCACTAGAAACCCTCTTTAACCACATCCCCTGGACAGGCTTTGTCCTAGATGAAGAGAGGACTGTAACAGTTGTTCCTCCTGTACAAGGGGGGCCCATCGACTGACCCAGGGAAGTAAAGACCCATAAGCTTGACCAGCTTACCTGCAAGGCTATGGAGATGGTTTTCATGGATCTGATTAATAACGACATAGGAACTGTCCAACACTGGATCAGACCAAATTTGGTTTTGCTGCTCAGTCTGGTGGATTTCTTTGAGAAAATCACCAGGGTTGTGGACAAGGGTAAAAATAGTACACACCGCTTATCTAGACCCAGTCAAAGATTTTGATACAATCCCCCACTCCAGGATCATAGATAAAAACTTATTCAGTTAGGCATAAACCCCTACATCATCATATACACAGCCAAATGGCTCATTGATAGGACACATGTTTTCTAGATAGGTGAATCCACTTTTAATAAGAAACCTGTTATTAATGGTGTCCCACAGGTCTCAGTGTTGGGACCCCTCCTGTTTGGTACATACTTCTTTGAAGTGAAGGCCCATGTTGGGGGCCTCTGGCTCACCAAGTCTGCTGATGACTGTAAGCTGGGAACAATCCTTTTATCTCCAAATGATACTGACATCCTGCAAACAGGCCTAAAAATGGCAAATGACTGGTGCCAAAAACATGGTCTGAGACAAAATGCTAAAAAATGCATAATCATTCCCTTCAGTAGATCAGACATCAGTGCAAATTATAATATTGGATAGCACACCCGTAAAAGTAGACCTAGTGGTGAGGGACCTAGGAACACAGATAGATATTAACCTAAACTCTGACCTCAAGGTACCTATGGTAATGAGGAAATCCTTCTGTGTGATTCAACTTATAAGTAAAGGCATTTCATCAAGATCAAAGGAAGTAAAAGTGCCATTGTACTCAGCCTTCATCGTGGTCATAAATGAGTACAATGCTTCATTCTGCTTGCACCTAACTAAGCACTTACACCAAATGGAGCAGCCCCAAAAAATACAACACGTAAGACACATGTCTTATGCAGACTGACTAAAGGTCCTATCCCTTTACTCCAGTTCATATCGAGAGTTGACTTATGCCTGACCTACAAGACATTCTTTTATCCAACCCTGATGAAAATGTTACATATTCACAAGAAAACATATACGAGGTTTACTCATTCCATGGACCTGAACCTTATTTGTGACTCTAACAGAACTTGCTCGAGAGAGAGATTCATATCCCAAAGGCTACATCATTTATGGAATAAACTTCCCATCTTTGCAAAATAAAGCCCGACCCTCATTGTCTTCAAAACTAATTTGGATAAAAGGATGGGGAACCATAAATTAACTCCCAGGGTACTGCATGCGTTCTTTATGGACAGAGGCAGTCTGTAAAATGACTCATGGCTCCAACATCCAAAGACCCAGTACCTTAATACTACCCCATCCCATATCTGGAGAATTAAGATATAATATTGTCTTATCCTGGGTATAATTAGCTAGGCCTGTGACGGCTCTTGTGCCATTAGCTTAGTAGTCACCTATGAACCTATAAACCTATGTCCTGACATCAGTGGAGAGGGCATCTTCTGCTCCAGGGGGAAGGGGGAAAATCTCTGATATTCAGGCCAGCTGAGGGCTTTTAAAGCAGGAAATTGCAAAATATTCTTACTGTAATACTGAAAGCATGATGAACATCAGTCTGATACCACACAAGGAAATGGACAGTATATCCAAACATACAACAACTGTTGATGTGCTAGGCTGCATTACAAACCATGGCAAAATAAATCCTTTATTGGTGAATGACAATGCAAAGCTGAGTTTTAAGCTGGAAAATAAAGAACAAAACAGCAGGAAAAGTGAGCCTGAGTTCATTCTAGCACAGTTACACATAACATATGCTGTCCAAGCTATAGAGAGATGTCAAACAACGGAAGCTGATACTGAAAGTATAAGACAGGATATGTGATGTTTGCACACAAGTGGAGTCAAATTTTCCAAACCACATGACATGAAAAGCATATAACAAAGCATTCTAATAAAGCGAAAGAAGAGCTATACCAACTTAAACTTTCTCTAACAGAGTAAAATAATATTGTTAGGCATTATTCTAAGACAGTAGCCTGTATAAATATAAAGTTGACTTGGCAGGAACCTTAATGCAGCCAGAAAGATTAACACCTGATGGGAGACCCCTGAATAATGGTATTAGCAAAGCCAAGGCTAGTCTTTTGAGTTTACTGTAACAAAGTTTGCTAATTATGCAAAGACATTCTTGATGCCTTGTCGCTCTTCTACTTTGGACACAATAGAAGAGTCTTTGTGGGTTCTGTTCAAGCAGCTTTATTTTATACGAACACATCACAATAGAAGTTTACTGACTTTAACTTAAGTAACTTATACATAAAGTAACTGCTGTAATCGTACATGCTTACTCTCTGGCTGCACTAGGAATGGCATGTGCTTAAAATTTATATGTGCACGCTCAGTCTTTGACATGCTACTTAAAGACACAGCACACAGCACGTGCTCTCTGATCTACATACTCCCTCTTGAAAAAACAAAACATGCAATGTTATGAAACTTTTGGCATGTAGATATCACAGACAATTATCAGTCATTCATTTATACAAGATATGCTACATATATACAGAGTAAAATCCATGTTGCTACATATTTCACACTGGGCTTAGATACTCATCCATAACGTGTGACATAAAACTGGGAATTAGGCTTAACGATTGGAGGTGTCGCTGAAAAATGTTCGATCTTTCATTTACTTGGAACATCTTCAGGAATACAATCAGAGGTAGGAACACACTCTGGGATGTAAACAACATTTGGTTCACTCTGCAATTTAGAGTCTAAGTCGCTACAACAATGTTGTGATGATGATTCTGGTACAGGTAACAGATGTTTACGGTTTTGCCTGTACTGCGTATGTTCTGAGTCTATAAGGTAGGATCTCGGTTTAGAACATTTGCCAATAACTTGACCTATGCGGTCAAAATCTTTTTCTGTTTAAACTCTGACCATTTCTCCTTCCGTTAATGAGAAAGAAGTTTGCTGGACTTGTCATATGATGACTTCTGGATATAATGCTTCTTAAATAATTGAGCCCTGATGGTCTTATTATTCTTGGCTTTAGGCTTTAGTACATTAGTAGTAATAGCTAGCATAGTTCTTGTTTGCCTGGAAAGAAGTCGTTGAGCAGGAGATCCGAGAACATTGCCACGTGGTATATTCCTAAGGTTAAGGAGATTTAAAAAACAAGTCTGAATTGTCACATCTTGACCTGTAGTAGTTTCGCACTCTGCACAGCATGCTCAGCTAGGCCATTTGACTGAGGATACTCATAACTTCTGGTAATATGTCGAAAGTCCCATTCTCTTGCAAATTTCTGAAACAACTGGCTAGTAAATTGAATACCATTGTCAGAAATGACTTTGTGTGGACTACGATGGACTGGGAAATGACATTTCAGCTTAGTGATAACAGTAGTAGATGTAAGATTAGTTAGCAGATCAATCTCAAACCAATTCGAATAAGAGTCTACCAATACCACGTAGTGTTGACTGTTCCACTCGAAGATATCAGTGGCTACTGTTGACCAAGGTAGTTCAGGAAATGGATGGAGCTGAAATGGTTCTTTTTGTAAATGCGGTCTAGTACAATTACATAGTGAACAAGAAGGAAGTACTTTATCAATGTCTTTTAGTAATGCTTGCCAAAATACTAATTCTCTCATTCGCCTCTTAGTGGATGCGGAACCTGGGTGACCACGATGCAAATCTGGATGTACTCATGTTGTAAGGACCTTTAAAAATAATGCCATCTTCCATCAACATTTCATCTCTATATGGAAAATAGGTTTGAACTTCTAGTGGTACACTAGATTGCTATGAAGGCCATCCAACATTAAGGTAGTGATTGAGCGTTTGCAAAACTTGAATCAGTCTTTGTGTGATCTCTCAACTCATTAAGCCTGGTGGTATAAAACTTATGCACTGCCATCACACCAAATTCAAAATTCTCTGTGTCAAGCTGCTCTGTTGTATTCCTGGGTGATCTGGATAAGATATCAGCCAGATAGAGTAGTTTGCCTTTTGTATAGACCATTTTGAAGTTGTACTTTTGCAATTTAAGCATCATGCTTTGTAATCTTGCTGGAGCTGAATGCATAGGCTTCTTTAGAATAGTAACTAGAGGCTGGCGGTCAGTTTCACTCTGAATAGCTCGACCATAAATATAATCATGAAACTTGGAACTTGCAAATACTGTTGCCAAAAGTTCTTTCTCAATTTGAGTATACTACATCTCTGTTTGGGTAAGTGTTCTAGATGTATAGGCTACTGGTCTGTCTTCTTGAAGTATAACTGTGCCTAGACCAAATTTTGAAGCATCACAGCAAAGAGTAACTGGTTTGTTCACATCATAGTATCTTAATGTAGGTGGGGTGGCAATTTTCTGCTTGAGGTCTTCAAACGCTTTCTGGTGCTGTTCTAACCAAGACCATGCAACATCTTTGTGCGTTAGTGCTCTTAAAGGTGTGTCAACTCATTAAAGTCTGGTATAACCTTGCCTAAATAGTTGACCATGCCTAAGAAATGCTGTAGAGCTTGAACATTGTCTGGTGCTGACATCTGAAGAATAGCAGCTTGCGTGGTTGGGTCTGGTCTCAAGCCAGTATTGGTAAATAAATGACCTACATATGTAACTTCTGGGAGTCTGAATTTGTACTTCAGAGGATTGAGCCTCAAGTTCACTTCATGTGCTCTGAATAGAACTTTCATTAGGTTTCTGTCATGCTTTGCATCTCCATTGCCTCCATCCAGTAAATCATCTACTATTATGGCACAAGGATAACCCAAAAAAAATTGCTCCATTGCACACCGAAAGATTTCACTTGCAGAATTTATTCCAAATGACATCCTTAGAAGTCTGTATTTGCCAAACGGAGTACCAAAAATGGTTACTAAAGAGGATTTATGATCAAGCATCACTTGCCAAAATGAACTGTTTGCATCCAAGACAGAAAAAAGTGGCATTCGGTATTAGGGCTTCGACTGTGTGCATTGCATGATATGGTCTTTTCAATGCTTTGTTCAAATCTCTTGGGTCAATGCATATTCTGATTTCGTCTGAGCCTTTTTTGTGAGCTGCTACCATAGACGATACCCATTCACTTGGTTCTGTCACTGGACAAATTATACCTTGCTGCACCATTTTATCCAACTGAGCCTTAACTTTGTCCTGCATAGCTATCGAAACTCTTCTTGCTGGTCTGACTACTGGAGTGATCTCTGGGTCTAACTCCATGGAATACACTACTGGAAGTTTGCCCAACCCATCATCGAAAACATTAGCATATTCTGAGAAAATGGCTTCAGAAAAATTAGAACTAGGAGATGCACATATGTGATGAACTTCTTTGATAAAAGAAAGCAGATTCATTCTCAAACTATCTTTGAGACCCAATAAAGACTGTACTGGTATTCTGACATATAACCTATAACAGTTTTTGGCCAAATAACATGAAAGCATCACTGAGGCTTCAGTTTGAATCTCTTCACCTCCATATGCAACACGTTTCGCACTACTGGCCACATTGAGTTGCTCATTAGTTCTCACTCTAGCAAATTTGTCTGCTGATATAACATTACACGTTGAACCAGTGTCTAATTTAAGCTCTGTGGATTTACCATTGATCCGGACAGTACAGAACACTTTGCTTTTTGCCAATAAATTCACTGCATCAACTCTTTCACCAATTACTGACAGACCACCACATGGAAAGCGAACTGCTGCTTTTTTGTGTGACCTTTCTTTATAACTGAGTTTACCTGATTTGTAACCTTTTTGGAAATGGTTCCATTTTTTACACTTGTAACATTGCTGACCGAATGCTAACCATTTCTCTCTTTTAGACTCATGATTTGCACCACAATTGCGACAGTTAACAATAAAGCTGGACTTGGGTTTTACTAATTCATATTTGTACTGTGCTGAGCATGCTCCTTTAACTGAACGGGTCTTAGAACTTGCTGGAAAACTATGTGGTTTCCTTGATGACCCAGCAGGGATTGTGGCTACCATGTACTTAGTAGACCTGTTTCTGTTTGCCACGTGCTGCACACTATCTACATTTGCTCTGGAGCCTGCTGAAACCATGCTCTTGTCACTTGCAAGCATACTTGTGTGTTTTTCTGTCACTTCATGGATTTGGCAAATTTCTATGGCTTTATTCAACATTAAGTCACTATTACGAAGCAAGATCTTTCTCACAGCAGCATTATTAATACCACACACAAGCCTGTCCTATATTAACTCATCTTTTAGCCTTGTTTCTCAGACCAGTTATATAAGCTGCAAAAGATTTTCCTGGTTTCTGATCTCTAGTGTAAAACAAATGCCTCTCTAGTGTAATACTTGTCAGGGGTTACACATTTCTCTAAACTTGTGCTTCAAACACTCAGGGGTCTTCCCTTGACTCGGACTGTACAACAATACAATGGTTTTCTCCTTCTCCTTCATATACTGCTGATGAATACACAAATGAACACTCTCTTTCTATGGCCTTTGACCCAGCTAAGTTTAGCAAAATGAATGCCCTGGTGCATGCATCTTTGTCTGAATAAGCTGCTTGTATAAAAATATCGTACTCTTGCTCAAATATTCTCCATTTCTCTGCAATATTCTGATCAAACACAAAAGGTAAGGGCTTTTGAAATCCATCTACCATATTAACGCATACCAGTGAAGGGTTTTGAAAATAAGCATGAACACACACATATGACAGAAATTTATGCCAGTACTTGTAACTTTGCTCAATAGCACAATGAGCCTTTATATAGCTGAACTTTGTGAAATAAGTCTCTCTTAGGCACTACAATACTCTTGAAATTACTGTATTGCACAAAATCACCTCTTAGTATAAGAAACATGTCAAATAACTGCATGATGCAAGCCTCTGTGTAATTGGACTTTGCGAAATAAGTTTCTAGGGCACCGTAATACTCCTGAGATTACTGTATTGCTAAAGTAATTTATCATCATTTTAAGAAACACTTTAAATAACTGCAAGATGCAAATGAACTGGGCAGGAGACGCTCAGAGTCAATAACATTTCAAAGTAATGGCACTCTGTGAATAAACTGTACACAACACACTGAAACTTCCCCAAAATGGCAGTACCTTTCTAGACAATTCTCTACAGTGCAAGGAACACTCTGTAATGGTGGCACTTTGTGAATTGACACACCCAGCCAGCACAAGAAACTTTTCGAAATGGCTATACTTTGACTGCACATCACAAAATAGTTGCACTTTGCATTGAAGAAAACTCAGCTCTATTCAGTCGATATACCGTCTGCTCAGGAGGTGACATGTGCCTATATATGGCCATGTCCAACCCGAAGAATTAAACATGCTCCACCTCAAAAAAAAAAAAATCCACCAAAACCACTAGAAACAGCGACTTAAACCTTAAAACTGATATAAATAAATACATACTGGAGGAGGAGATATATCTCAGAGACTGAGATTCTATGTGGTGGAATAGAGTCCCCATCCATGGAGCAGAGCACCTCTCGCTGGCTCTGTTCAGAAATCCTGACCTGTGGATGGGAGATGCGTGGGTTACCGAGATCATCTCTGTCGTGTCACTGCTGGGAGGCACAACAACAAAATGGGTACAAAGTATTTTTTCATATAAGAAGGTAAGAAGCCATTAAAAAATTCGAACTAGGCTTATAAATGCCTTGGGGGCATAGCCCTAAGTAATGAACAAATAACTCTTAGAAATACATGCACAGTAATAAGCACACACTGTATGCACTTTTACACACTTTGAGATACTTTGAATAACTGTAGTTATGCCCTTGATACAATATGAAGCCGTAGTTATGTTAAAATCACAGCACTTTGCCAAAACACATGCAGTTGCCTTGCTTAATCTACACTTAATGTGCCCCTTTTGCCCTTATTATGTTTGTTTTGCTCATTTAATCTCATGCCCACTGTATTTTTCTTGTGCTTGTTTTACACTAAACATGCCCGTTTTGCCTTAAGCATACTAGTTTTTCCTTTTTAAAAATGCTTGTTTTATTATTCTGTTAATTGTTTCATCAGACACCTTTACTTTAAACATTTCCTTTAGTTAATAAGCCTTTTATGCCTCCTGCTTGTTTAATAATACATTTTGTGACCTTGTAATACCCTGTTTTGTCCTTTTTGTGTGTATTCTCATTACCTTTGCTTCTTTTCTGGCTCTTTTTTGTGTTCATTTCTCTTAGTTTACCTTCACTGTCATCTCTGTACCTCATGGCTCTGAATCTTCTTCTCTGTGATCCCGGTTCTGACACAATGTCACTCTCCTACTTTTGACACAATAGAAGAGCCTTCATGGGTTCTGTTCAAGGAGCTTTATTTTACACAAACACATCACAATAGAAGTTTACTGACTTTAAGTTAAGTAACCTATATACAAACTAACTACTGCAAGCATACCTGTTCACTCTCTGGCTGCACTCTCAAAATGGCACTAGGAATGTCATGTACTTAACATTTACACGTGCATGCTCAGTCTTTGACATGCTTCTTAAAGATACAGCACATAGCAAGTGCTCTCTGATCTACAATGTCCAAAGCTTCGCAGGGGGCAATCACAAGATACAAATGGATCTGTAAATGAAAGAAATGCATCTGCAAATGAAAAAGAGGGCAGTAGAAAAATCAAGAGCTAGAAACCAACATTATAGACTATGAATAAAAGATTGCATATTATACTCAAGTAAATAATGCTCTTAGATGGATAAAGAAGGATCAAGTAAACTGATGAATCAGAAAGAAACAGTGAAGGACAAGAAAGTTAAGCAGTTGATGGAAAGACTGCAAAGGAGAAAAGCGCTAGTGTGAAACACTTTGAGCAGTTCAAGTGAGAGAAAGGAAACAAGTAGAAGACATTGAGCAAACAAGTCAATAAGAGGAGAGGAGAGCAGGGTATTAAAGTAGTGTTTCCATCCACATATAGTAGGAGAATGATGGTTTCCTTAATGCCGGGGTCATCCATGCAGATGTTCAGGTTAATTTCCATCCATATGTCCACAATAGGTTTGCCAACCAGCAACCCTTCAGGAACAAAAAATTTAACTTTGGATATGAATTCCTACTGTACTTCACAGAAGTTAATCTAAAATAACTGAACAAAAGTGTGCAGAGCTCATTGTTAATGGAGCCACCAACACTGAGTCAGAAGATATAGCAAACCTACTGGCAGACAAATTCAGCTCCAACTTTAACCCCTCAGCCACCTCTTAGGAAAAAACATCAAATACCATCAAATATAACTCCCCCTACTATCATTAGGGAATAGGTCCTCAAAGCTCTCTCTAAGGCCAAGAACAATGCATCCATGGGCCCAAACAATATCCCAGGATGCATTCTAAACAGCATGAAACATGATCAGGCCACCTGGAACTGTTATTTAACCGTAACCTCCAAACAGGCTTTGTGCCTCATGAATGTAGAATAGCAACAGTCATCCCTCTGCACAAAGGTAGGCCATCTACAGACTCTGGAAACTACAGACCCATACATTTCACTAGTCTCATATGCAAAGCTATGGAAAGAATTATCATGGAAATGATCAATAATGACACAAGAAATCTCCAGAAACTGGACCCAACCCAGTGTGGTTTCTTAAAGGGGAGGTCATGCCTACTTAACCTTGTGGACTTCTTTGAGAAGGTTACCAAAGTAATGGATGAGGACAAAACAGTTCACACTGCCTACCTTGACCTGGCTAAGGCATTTCACATAATACCCCACTTGGGCATTGTTGATAAACTCAAGTGATTAGGTATGAACCCTTATCTCAGCCAGTGGATAGCCAGCTGACTCACAGGTAGAATCCAGGAAGGTAGAATTGGGCAGTCCACCTCTACAAGGATGGCATTCACGAGCAGGGTTCCTTAGGGATTGGTCTTAGGACTGCTCCTTTTTGGCATTTACTTCTCTGAAGTCACAGCCAACGTTAGGGGCCTCTGGCTGACCAGATTTGCAGATACCCCACCAGCACTAACATTCTGCTGGAAGGGCTGAGACAGACAAATAACTTGTGTCAAAGCCATGGACTAAAACTAAACATCAAAAAATGCATAATAGTATCCTTGGGGAAGTCATCAACCCCTGTTAACTATCAGACTGACAACACACCCCTAAGAGTTGACCCAGAAGTCAGGGATTTGGGGGACACACATAGATGGCAATCTAGCCTTTGAACATCATGTCTACAGTAGTGAGGAAACCATTCTGTGTTGTGCAATTTATAAACAAAGGTATGGCATCTAGGTCCAAGGAGGTTATTCCACTATATTCAGCATTTATCATACCTGTCACTAAAGTACAATGCCCCATTTAGTATGTACCCTACCGGGCACATCTAACAACTGGAATGTCCACAGAGGTTCCTCGCTAAAATAATAAATGGCATAAATACCACATCCAATGTAGACTGCCTCAAAGTCCTATGACTGTATTCTGTCTCCTACAGGCTGTTGAGGGGAGATATATGCTGATGGACCTCCAGCATATCTGCAAAACAACCAAAAAGAGAATCTTGCCAAACAGAAGTGGGCCCTCAACAGCTTGGAGATCAAAAAGGCAGATGAATCAAATAATTTTAATGGTAGTTAAGCACTTTCATCCTCATGATACACAGTACTTTTACCTGATTTATGTGATGTCTTTTTAAACACCGAGCTACTAAGGACCTGGTTCTATTTGGCTGGAATATCTTTGGTTATTAGTTTCCTGCAATTCTGCTTGTTTTTGATATCTGCAAAACAGACAGCATCAGATTTACCCATTTTAAAGACATAAACCTTGGCTGTGATATACATAGGACCTGATGGAGAGACAGGTATGTATCCTAGAGACTGTCCCTTTTCTGGAACAGGCTCCCCCATCCATGTGAAGAAGAGTCGCTCCCTAAACCAATTCAAGTGTAACCTACACAACTGGATGGGGAGTAGGAAATTCAATCCTGATTTGGCACCTATGTCTCTAATGGACACAGGCAACCTGTAAATGTTTCATCTCCCAAGCCCCTACCTACACTTAGCAAGGGTAATAAAACTTGTCAGAGATTTGGGATGCATGGCTAGGCTTAAAAAGACCCTAGTGATCATTAGACTGGTAGACACACATGAACATATAAACCTACAAATGTTGTTTTGTATTTAAGAAAATATATTTAAAACATATCAAATTGAATCTACACAAACATTCAAAATGGCACAAGAAAAATCAAATTGGAGCAAGTTTTTTTTCAACAGGGACAGACAGGATACTCTGAATGTACAAACTACAGTACAGTAGAAAGTAGATAAATTTTAAAGGATTTTGAGGGTGTAAACCAAACAAACAAAAAAGATGGACATTAAAAACCATATAAAAACAAGAGGTCATCATTTTTAAGGTTAAAGGAGGCCAGATTGTTTAGTGAGAAATCATTCATTCACATTAAGAAATAATGGAAAAGTGATGTACTGTGCCACTGACTTGGATTCAGGCACAAACCTGAGCTACTTGGAGGAGGAAAAGTGAATCCAGCAGCCAGTGAGCTGTTTCTCTTAGGGATGAATACAATCCATACAGCAGATTACGGAGAAGACACTGTTAAGCACAAAGTTCCTTCTCATCATAACTTTCTCCAGGTTTTAAATTATGATCCTGTTTAAATCCTTAAGTTTTCCTGCAGCCACCTACAAGAAGATGCTCCTTTTCCCAAACAGCATATTCTCTGTAAGTGGAAAGAATGCTGAACTACAAGAAAAACAAAGTGAAATCATTAATACCTTCCTTCCTTTAATATTCATTCTCTGATATCTACTTCATCATTTTCAGGGCCTCAGGATAGCAAGACCTTGTTCTGACTAATAATGGGCATAAAGCAGAAAACTAATCTTTGGCAGATGTTGGTCTGTCACAGCACACATGTACCCAGTCACTTATGCACTGCATATATCTATGGTCAGTTTACAGGACCACTGTTCTCTGAGGCAAGGTGCATCCAGCAAAAACCTACTTTGACAGTGGGAGGACATGTAGACTCCACACAGAAGAGACCTCAGCTAGGAAGAAAAATGGAAAAGCAAGAGTTGTGAAACAGATAAACCACTATACCAATGCACCACCCAATCCAATCATGCAAATGAAAAATTCAATAAAAATTCTTAAACACTTTGAGAAGTATATCCCCAAGAATTTACTGACCTCTTTAAGACACGACTGTATGAAGTTTTTTTGCCTTCAGGACTGATCACCGTCACCTTTGTGCAGGTAATGAGTGTAACTTTTCTTCGCTGTCAGATTAACAGAATAAACACAAAGGTAAAAAAAAAGGATCCAAATATTAGTCTCATGTTACATGCACATTAAGTTAGTATACTGGAACATGACTAATAGAAACTCATTGAGGTTTGGAGACTAATATGCCATAAACGCATCATGCAAATCTGCAAAGTTTTGAAAATTCTGGTCGTTTCACACATATGGCAACATTAATCATGCTAACACATCTATGTGCCATAGATCCACATGCTGGGAATCAAAGGGCGTACTGCTGGAAGAAGGCCTATAGGCTTGCATTATTATAATGGAATTAAATGGAAGGAATTTACAATGGCACCACAGTTAATTTTTTTTATTTGGTAAAGTCAAGAAGTATAACATCAGCACAATCTTCGGAAAACTGGTGTCCAGTAGTACTGAGTCTCACACAGACACTATAAAAACAGTATGGCCAAGATGGGTGGGACTTATTTGGCAAAACAGAATCACTGTAATCGAGGTCCATAAAATCCTGATGTTTGCTTATTTTCTGCAAGTACTTATATGTTCTTTTTATGTGTGGGTGGGGTTTCCCTAGATACTCCAGCTTCTGTGCATCATACAAAAAATGCTTACAAACCGACTACTCCAAAATACCCACAAAACAACTGCAATTAATTTCTTTGGTGGTCGGGTTCTAATGAAGGCTCACTTAAACTAAACAATAGATAAACAAATTAACAACACTAGATCAGATAAGCAAATTAACACTAGATCTTGGATATTTATCTCTGAGACAGTACTTTAATAGTGCTATGAGCTCATATGGATAACAAAGACACTGGTGTTAGGGCCGGTTTTAAAATGAGTATCAGTCTCTCTCTCTCTCTCTCTGTGTTAAAGGGGCATTCAAACACATGTTACGGAATGGTTATAGGGCAACAGACATTTGACCAAATGTGTCGAGACAGGTCTGGGGCAGTAGAGCTCAAAGAAGCCCACCTACAAGTGGATCTTGTGTGTATCACGACATCACAGGTGGGGGGATTCCTTATCCTTATATAAAGACCAGAAAGTAATTTTCTACCAAGCTAATGCTCACAAGGTTACTTCATAATTATTATTACTGCACGTTTCTTTAGTATATTTTTTTTAGCATCTGAATTGTGAACTTGCACAGCAATGACAATATTTCATGAGGTATAATTCCTTCTTTTAACTTTGATTTCTGTACATGTCTCAAAGTATGCAGCTTCCCAGCATCTGTTCTATTTGCAGTCATGCCAGGCCAGTACATGACATCGCTAGCTTTCTGCATGTACATTGACATTTCTAATCTTGATTTGTGAATCTCTATCATCATCTGGTTCCTTAGCTGACATGAGATGGTGACAATCATAACTGTATAAGAGACGTGTATACAAGAAAATTCCTTCCTGAAGCTACAGTATGGTTTGATTAATGTATAAAAAGATGACTTGCACTGACTGCCCACCATGACATTATGACACGTCTCAACAACTGCATTTTTGAGTTGTCTCTTTCTGCTAGTTTTAGTTTATGCAATTTCTCAGGTATTACTGGAATTTCTGTCACAACTTATAAAACTTCTAGATCCTCTTATAGCAAATCTTCCTTGCACTCATTCAGACAAGTTCTGAATATGCATTAATTCCCTTGGTTTGTTTTACACTTTGACATTTTTCTGAAGTGTGAACAGCTCATTGGCAGTTAGAAAACAAAAATGTATTTTAAAAGTGACACACTAACCTGACACGTTGTCAGGCTTCTGGAACTGATGAAATACCAAATTGTTCTCCCTGGAATCCATATTTGCCTAGGAGTGTATTGAGGGTACATAGCTTACAACTTAAATTCCAAAAGACGTTTGGTTGCCTCAAATTAAGCTTTAAATAAACACTTTTATTATATCACAAAATAAAAACAAAACTAGTGCCTCAGTTTTTGCCTTCAATGGTTTCATTTTAAAATGAAATGAAATCACTGAAGATGTAACACTAGTCTTGTATTTATTTTGGTCTTTATGTCTCTGCTTCCATCCTGGATTTAGCCAAGCCCTCTCATCAGAATAACAGTGGACAAGGCAAACATCATAAACTTTATCTTTTATTTATTACCTGGAAGACTAATAACTTCATTTTACCACTTCAGTCTCACTGCAGCCCTCCATCTTTGTCTTACCCTGTGGAGCAAATTTAGTGTAGCTGGTGTAAAGGGCTAATGCCTTTGTCTTTCCTAGCTGTACAGGGCACATGACTTTACAGTTGTGAGATACTCCCATCAGTGTTCCCTTTCGATGGGGTAACTCAGACATTCTTAAACAACTTTTGAACATAGAGGAACATTTCCATTCAATATCTTGACTCAACCACCATCAATAAGTCAAACATTCTCTTCTATTAACAAGCATCTACAAAAACAATAAAAGTTGTTTTATGGTTCGACTGCTGCCTGGTTGCTTCAATGCTATACTTATTGCTTTTTTCCTTGGACTTATTTACTTTAGCAGTGTTGCATTTATCCTGAAGGGTGCTATCGTTTGCATTTCAACAAGTTGCTATTAATATTCTCTTTTACTCTCACAAGGAAACTGAAATATTTCATGTAAGTAAACCACCCCAAATCTAATCAGAATCTCTGTTCCTCATAAGGGACACCCATCCCTCATTATAAATATAAAATTTAAAGAAAGATTATAAAGTATAAACATTATGAGTGCACACTATACAACATACTGTTTGACTTCTGTGAAAATTCTTTACTTGTATTCACTAATAACTTACCAACTAGTGCCTCTTACAAACTTGAACTTTCATACACATTTTTCTTTGTTTTGCCCACTATCATTTCAATTTAAAGTTAAATCTAGTGAAACTTAGCCAATGTCTCCAACAGAAACATATGATCTTATTAAACTATAACACACCCATCTTTGAATGATTAGCATTACATCAAGTTGCATTGTCTAATAACCACATATATCAGTCATATATCTTTTTGATAAATGACAGGGCTAGCTATCTTGACTTTCAAAAGAATCATTATACATTTAAAAGATGAAGAATAACCCTACTGAAGCACAATTAACTGCAGCTATGAAATGTGAAGCAAACCACATGACTATTCAGCTGGTATTTAGGAAGACGTAACGTAATGGGATGCCGTAGGTTGGACATTTTCCCCAATGCATTAAGTCTTTCTGATTCGGAGAACACTCTGCTGCTGTAGTTCTCCTTAGGGGAGGAGCTTCAACATGAAGGGCAGTATCATGGGAGGGGAGGGGCTTCAGCATTGAGGCCAATACCATGGGAAGTGATGCATGCTAAGGTGACAGTCTGGGGGATTCGTTAATGCTAATTAGCATGTGCTCTTTCCAGGAAATGGTTGTGGATCCTGATTCGCTCATCATCAGCTAATCATTCAGCCAACATCACTGTAGTTACTGATTCACTCCTATGGAAGTAATAACTGTGGTGCAGGTACCTTTAGTGAGCATGTAGGGGTGGTGAGATGTTTAATGTCTTTTAACTGTGTAGGCGTGTGTGTGCTTGTCTGCAATGCAATGAATGAAGCTACATGGATAACTTTTGAAAGGTATAAAAAAGAAATATGGACATGTGAAAGAAAGAGAGGTCTGATAACGGTGCAATATTTATGCAAAGGAGAAAGCCAAATTAAGCAACAGAAAATGACAGCCCCAAAGATATTCAATGAGAAATACAGGCAAAGGCATCCAGATATGGAAAATTTCTCAATAAAAAGTAAGATCATAAAAAGGGAACAATAACATAAAACAGAAGATTAGTAAAGTGGAAGTTAAAAAATAGAGGCTGAAGTTATGGAATACCTGGGAAGTAAATGATTTAGTGTAGAATGTCTAACACAGATTATATCACAGCATGACAAAACAACAAGTCCCCAGAATAAGGAGAAACAGGAGGAACAGGATATATCTGATGAAGAACTATGGACATCGGAAAGAAAAAGAGATTTAATATGGTGCAATATTTATGCAAAGAAAACACAAAACTAATCAATACAAAAAGAGCAGCACCAAAGATACTTGAAGAGAACTATAGGCAAAGGCATCCAGACATGGAAAATTTTACAATACACAAGATAAAACAAGAGGAAAAGTAACTGAGAAGTTAAAGAAACTCAAACTAAAGTTATGGAGTACCTGTGAAGTGAAGGCTTTAGTGTAGAAAATCTAACTCTGAAGACATCACAGCAGGATAGAGCAATGGATCCCCAAATTAAGGAGAAACCAGTGGAGCAGGAAACATCTGATCAGTTGCCATCTGAGGATATGTTGGAGCCTACCACAGGAAACCAGTACAAAAGTTCAGCTGGAGTTGCGCTGCAAGAGAAGGAAAAGGAAACTGTGGCCACTCTGACACAGTCAATATTATGGAGTGATAGGCCAGTGAGTTCCCATATGAAAGAGGAACGGATGACACAGGATGAAATTGAAGAGAACGTGGCACAGGAAGATGCTCTGAAATTTTATCTAGAATGCCCACAGGAAACGGAGAACAAAGAATGTACCTTCAGTTTGTAAGAAAATGATCTAAGAGAAGAGTTGCTTGTTTTAATTAAGATGGAAAGACATACTAAGATCAATGAAAAAAATAGACTGCAGAATGTAAATAAAACCCAAAAAGTTAGAAGTTTGACAAAACAAATGAATACAGTAATTAGGACTGTCCACAAAGATTCATGCAATATAACAAATAAATAGGATATATTACTGTAAATTAATAACAGATAATGTCTTACCACAAAAACACAGTGTATTAAGGGAAAGGAAGGGGAGAAATTGAATGCCATCATGGAAGTATTGAATAGAGAAAACTACAAAGCAATTAAGACAAGAAGTGTCACTGTTAGAAGAGTATAGAAGAGGAAACTGATGAACAAAAATACTCAGAAAGATTGACGTGATAAAAGTAATGCACATTATTAAAGCAGATCAGGATCTATCATGCACTATGGTAAATAAATTAAAAATATCAGCACAGGCAGAAAAAAATAGAAGATATGCAGATAAATATAAATGAAAAGTACAAAATAAGCAGTTTATAGATGACCTAAACCATTTTATGGAGAATGGGAAACAAGGGGAAAAGGAATTGTAACACCACCAAAAAAAGAAGAAATAGATACATTTTAGAGAAGTAACTATGAAGATCTTGTGGAACATAACAATGATGCTAAATGAACAGAAGAAATATAAGAAAAAATAAGAAGTTCAAATGTATATGATATGAAATGGGATGAAGTAACGGTCAGAGAGATTGGAGCAAAGTTAAGGAAAGCTCCTAACTGAAAACCCCAGCCTGGTTAACAACAAGAAAAAACAATACTTCTACTTAAGAGCAAACCTGCAAGCTATCCTAAAAACTATAGACCAATAACTTGCCTTGTGACGACGTATAAACTATACACTGGAATTGATGTCAACAGAGTTTATAGTCATTTATAAGAAAACTCAATCATGGCAATAGAACAAAAGGGTAATAAAAGAAAGGCATATGAAACAAAGCATCATTTAGTGTTAAATAAAGTCATAATGGCGTCGGCTGATGCCTTTATACCCCAGCAGCTATGACGTCGGGTGAAGTGCGACATCAGCCGAGGCCAGACCCAGACTTTGGAATCCGGCCGACCGAAGGGCTGCCTGAGGCAGGACAACCCATATGTTAGGACTGCAGATGCATCCTTGAAGGACATCCGTAAAAAGGCGAAGAATCTAAGTATGGCATGGATAGACTACAAAACAACATTTGACTGTATCCCATATTCATGGATAAAAGAGTGCTTAAAACGGATGAGATATACCCTACACTGATCAATTACATTACAGCGATCATGAAACAGTGGCAGACCACTTTGCAGTTAAGCCATGATAAAGGACAAATTATTATTCCAGGGATAAAAATTCAAAGGGGGATTTTCCAGGGTGACTCTCTGTCACTGCTGCTGTCTTGCCCTTAAACTGCCTACTTAACAGATTAGGTCATAGCTATAATTTGGCTCCCAGAAAACAACAAAGTGTAAATACTTTTCTTCTTTTTTTGTAGATGATTTAAAACTGTACAGTTCATCAGTTGAGGAATTGAAAACACAACTTCAAGTGGTCAAAGCTTTTTCAGATGATATAAGAATGTCATTTGGTATTGATAAATGTGCAAAAGCAACCTTTAAAGTAGGAAAGCTGCAGCACCAAGAAAACATTAGTTTGGGACAGGAATATAAGATTGTAAAAAACCTACCAAGGGTCGGAACATACTAGACTCGTGTTCCTAAAGAAATTACTGTTGTTTCAAGTCAAGTTTTACCACCATTGATGTGCAGTGATTATGGGGTTATAAAGGTTAATTTGTTGCTAGATAATTCTGCCGAACTGAAATGTAAACCAATGCACAGAAGGTTAATTACAGATTATATAGAAGTAAAACAGTCACTATGTAAAACTAACTGGAGTGACGTGTTTAGTGGAAAACTGCAGATGGAATGTGGAAAGTTTTGAAAGAGAAATTGTTTGAGTGCAAAAAAATCAAAAACATGTTTAAGATCAGGCTCTAGATATACAGCATCAGGGGGATATATTTCCATATGAACAAGATATCTGATTAAGATGAGAGACAAAAAATATAAGAAATGGAAGAGAGGTCAAACTACAACTTTGAAAACTGAAATAAACAAGGTGGACAAACAGATTAAGCACAGTGTAAGACAAGATCAAGAAAAAGTTGAAGAAAATGTATATAAAGATATTGAGCATAATAGGAAACCTTCTAGATACATAACATGTAGAAGGAGTAAAGACACAAATTGATAAACTGTGTACAGATTCTAAAATTTATTCTCAGACACAACAGATATATTTACAAAATCTTATGCAAAACAGTTTGGTTCCACAAAAGGGGTGATACGTTGTCCTAGTGACATCCAGGTAACCCTAGATGCTGGAATCAAATTAAATTATATTGAAAACGAACTGCACAAACTGGATGCAAACAAAGCACAGGGAGGATATGGAATTAGTAACAATGACCTGAGAGCACTTCAGCAAGAACATATGGTACCATTATATCTATTACTCACTAGGTCATATAAATATGGTCAAGATTGGAGACATGCGCTTATTAAACCTGTCTTTAAGGGAAAGGGGAGTAGGACAAACCCATAATCATATAGACCCTTAAATCTACTTTCATGTTGTGGAAAAATAATGGAGAAGGTAATACTGGATAAGTTGTCAGAACTGAATAGGTTCGGACTTGATACCATATATCAGCATGCATATGTTGAAAATAGATTTATTACCACCTGTAACATATGTTCGATAACAATATAATAACAGCTATGAATGAAAAATTGTGTTGATATGTAATTTATATAGATTTAACTTCAGCATTTGACAGAGTCAGACACAAAACACTGATCAATAAATTAGTACAACTAGGTATTGATGTACTCTTAGTAAGATGGACAGCTGCATGGCTTACAAATATGACATGGCAAGTATCATACACCAACTGGACAGGTGGAATCCTTGGTTACAGTCATGAGTGTCCCACAGGGCTCTGTCCTAGGACCTTAGTTGTTTAGATTGCATCTTTCAGACCTAACCTTTACATCTGAGATGTTCTACAGACCTAACCTTTACATCTGAGGTGTTCTACAGTCTATGTGCAGACAATCTGGAATTGGGTAAACTGATTACATGTGTTACTGATAAGGCATGTCTGCAAAACAACTTGACTAAAATGACAATCTGGGCACAGGAGAATAATATGTTGATAAATACATAAAAAACTATGCATATAAGATTTGAGAGACTTAAACTGAAAGGTGAATATTTAATATAGCACACAGTGATTGAAACTGTAAACTCATTTAAGGACCTGGGTATATGGGTAGATTCAGCTACGAGTTTTTCTAATCATATGAACCAATTGATTAATGATAGTTATAGAACTTCAGGTTGCATAAAAAGATTTATAAAGCCTAGGAAATCAAAAATGACACAGTCATTGTTTGTTAGTTACATTATACACAAACTTGAGTATGGAATAACCATATGGAAACCCTATAAGAAAACAAGCATGAGTAAATTGGCAAGAGTAGAGAGGAAATATACCCAGAGCATCCATGGATGTGAACATTTAAGTTATTATGAAAGACTAAAATATCTGAACTTGTACAGTGTCTCTTACAGATATCTAAGAGGAGATCTTATTCAGGTACATAGGGCATTTAGAGACAACTACCTCAAGGAATGTTTGTGGTTATCAAAAAGTACTAGAGAATCATCAGACAACAAATGTAGAAGATTCTATAGGAATGAGAAGTGTATTAATTGGTTCTCTGACAGAATAGCTGATGCATGGAACAGACTACCAAATTACATTAAAGCAAGTACTAGTCTAGGTATTTTTAGAACAGCCTGGACACTTAATATGGGAACAAGTGTTTTGGTACACTGGCAAGCTAGAAGGGCATTACTGCCCGTCCTTGAAATATTTGTAAGTATGCATTGTATGTAAAAGAACTCGAGCAAGAGGGAGTGTATAAATATTTCAGAACTGATGAAAGATCAAAGATAAATTTAGTAAGAAATATTTTGGAAACTAAAATTAATACTGAAAACACCATTGACATCTAGGAACAAACTCCAGGCTATAAAACAATTTGCTTTTCCTGTCCTAACTTACAGTCCTGGAGTGATTGACTGGTCCCAAAAGGTGTTGGATAGGTTGGACAGTAAAACAAGAAGGATTCTTCATGCTCATTTACAAAAATCAGTGTATACCAGGGGTGTAGCTAGGATTTTCAAATTTGTACTCACAGCTCTCAAACTGCTACCCCCCTCCCCAGCCAAGCTACGGCCATTCTCGTAATTCACGGTTCGCTCTTTTAGTGTCGATGAAGAGGCATTCGCTGTAATGTCTCTTCAGTAATATAATATAAATTCACTCAAACTTGGTTCTTTGAATTGAAAATTAACCTGAAATGTCAGTTCTTTGAAAAATGCAGCATGGTAGTTGGGGTAGAGAATTTATGCTTTTGTTTTCTGTAACTAAGGTACAGGTTTTGAGCTTGAGTAAATTACTAACCACCTGCTACCCCTAACTAGGATGTTTCATTCACACACACACCCCTACCTACCTCTTAGTGCAAGAAATATGGACAAAGCCTAAAATAAACAGGGACAGATATGAAATAATGCTCTCGTGAACTTAGAAAGTTGCTAGAATAACAGGATGTGTGCTAGTATGAGAAAGTTGCTAGAATAATAGGATTTGTGCTAGTATGAATTTTTCTAAAGGACATGAAGTCTGAAACTCAAATGTCTGTCATTATTTAGCAACTTCAGCCTTCAATGATTTTCTAGAAAATCACAAAATGTATGAGGAACAGACAAAAAATATGGGGCAAAAATATGGACATTCTGCAAAATTTGGACAGTTGAGAGGTATGCTACCTACCTACCACACAAACACACACACACACACACACACACACACACACACACACACACACACACACACACACCTCTCAACCTCTTAGAGCAACAAACTCATAAATAAAACTGAGGCAAAGGCCCAAAAATAAGGACATTTTTTTTTAAATATTGCTCTTATACACTTAGAAAGATAATAGAATAATAGTAGGTCTTGCATTAGTATGAATTTTCTCAAAGGTATGAAATCTGAAACTCAAATGTCTGCCATTATTTTCTAACTTCAGTCTTTAATGATTTGCCACTAATTTGCCAGAAAAACGCAATTTTATGAAAAACGGACCAAAAATGTTATGCAAAAATATAAAATTGCCAGACAATACAGCTGGGAACCTGTCAAAGAAGGGACACCATTTTAATATGAGCACAGTTAACTTAGAGCAGCTGACAAAATTAGAGAATCTACATGCATTTCTGAAATAAAAGTAATGTATAACTCTGATCATTACAGTTATTTATAAAAGTAAAGTAAACCCTCCACGTTTTCTTCCAAAATTGCTATTTTGCAGAGAGATTATTAGGGGGAAGAGCAACATTTTGAGCCAAAATTGGGGACAGTTGAGAGGTTTGGATATTCCTAATTCTATAAAGCAATTTATTTGCACATACCTCTTAATGCAGGAAATCTGGACAAGGCCAAATATATTGGGGGAACATACAAACAGTACTAAACATTGACCTTGTATAAACTTAAGACAGTTGCTAGAATATCAGGTCTTGCTTTAGCATGCATTTTTCTGAAGATTATGACGTCTGAAACTTAACGTCAGTCATTATTTAGTGACTTCATTCCTAAATGATTTGCCAGAAAAAGTTTTATTTTACATTTTACAGCACGAACACCAATAAATATCTGCTAAACAAAGCAATGCAGTCTCACAATGAAACTAGACTTAGCATTAAAACTTCTCTGCCCTTGAAACTCACATTCATTGAAACAGCATTGAAACCCACATTCAAAGAAAATACATTTTGCCAGTGGCAGATAAAGATTAACTTTGGGGCTGTTTTCAAATCATAGGCCCCTTGCACATGAAACATACACGTGTTCTTTGATACACCTTCCATCATAAAAGTCTACTCAAACTTCTACAGTCCACGAGTATCAGTAAATATGCACAATCTCTGAACTAGTAAAAGCCATCTACATAATTCCACATTAGAGAAATCTGCAACTAATGAAGAGGCTGCTGCTAGCAAACAACTTTATATTTCATGGTTTCATCTACAAATAATGTGCCTGTTGCCCTTGAGGAATAAATTGCCTATGTTGCATTAAAAACAATGATAAGCTAGTAATATTGCAATAGGGGATGGATTTCAAAACTGATAACAGGTTCATAGTTACTACTAGATATCTTCGCCAAAACAGACTATAGCATCCACCCCCCTTTACAACACAGTACAGTATCTGCAATGCATCTACCTACTGTGGGAGAAGAACCCACAGCCTTCTGCATCAAAAGCAAGTACACTACCTGTTGTGCTATTAACAGTACAAGCAGACCCTGCATAAGCAGCACTAAACTTAAGTTCCCCTGCAGCTCTCAGCTCCTTGTAAAATGTTGACACTCAGCTGTATCTCTGAACTTTGCAGCACAAGAAATCTGGAAAAAGCCAACATTTATTGGGGGGGAGGGGACAAAAGCCCAAAAAACAGGGACACATTTTAAACATTGCTTGTATAATTTTGAAAAGTTGCTAGAATAAAATGCTGTGTTATCACCATGCATGTCTTGAACCCAGAACCATATGCACTATAGTCAGTGCAACATATATACCACTATGCTAAATCAGCAGTTTGAAAAATAGGAAGACAAACTTAATGGCTATCATTTAGATAGCTCTCAACCTCTTAGCACACAAAACCTGGACAAATAAAGTCAATAATGAAGCTATACAAATTCAGTTCTCACTTCACACCTTAGCACAAAATCCTGGACAAACATCAAAAATAATAATGGGAGAAACACAACTTCAGTTCACACCATAGCTCATAACCATTAGAAAAGCAAATCTGAACAAAGTTCAGAAATGGTGGTGGTTAGGGACTTTAGGCTGTTCTTACCCTGAAGCAAAGGTACAGGGTTTGAGCCTGAACACCTATATCCAGCAGGTGTATTATGTGGGGACATTCACACACACACACACTGTTGATTGCCTTGAACGCCTTTGCTTCAAAGTTCACACACTTGCCTTCCCGCTCGTGAATCCATTGCTTGCCTTGAACGCCCTTACTTCAAAGTTCACACACTTGCCTTCCCACTCGCGAATCCATTGCTTGCCTTCCAAGTTCCAGCTCACTTCAATTGTTGATTGCCTTCACACACTTGCCTTCCGATAACCCATTTGCGATTGTTTCCCGCTCGCGAATCTATTGCTTGCCTTCCAAGTTCCACCTCAGATTGTTTCCCGCTCGCAGCCAGCTGGACATGATGTGAGCTCACTTCCGACCTTTAAGGTATCTTCCTTAAAGGAGCCAACACCCTTTAAATACGTACGTTTTTTTTTTTTTTTTTCAAAAAAGCTACCCCCCCTTCTAAAAAAGTTGTACTGAAATCAGTACAGTGCGTATGCCTCCCGACATCCCTGGTGTATACCAACAATATATGCTCCCCGTTCGGAAGGAGGTGTGGGCCTCCTTGAAATTGATTACATGTATAGATCTGCAATCATGCGACTGCATGCATATCCGCTGACCTCACCAGATTCAAATGTAGTGAAAGTTTTGAAATGTGATGATAATACTTCTAAGACAACTTCCTTGCTTAGTTTAGGAAAGCATATTGGTGTCAAGTGAGAATGGAAATCAAACCAGAAGTAGATAAAAATCAGGCGGTAACTGAATGCGTCAAAAAAAAAAAGAAAGAATATAAAGTGAAGGATGAGATAAGAAGGCAAGAAATGTGGAAAATGCATAAATATAGTTGCAAGTATAGAAAACTCTTGGAACAACTTTATGTTGTTCAGGATTGAATGAAAGAATGGTTAAGGAGAGGTGAATTTAAACCAAAAGACAAAAGGTTAATATTGGCAGTCCAAGATATTGGACTACGTACACACTGGTTTACAAAGTCCATTGAAGCTGTGGGAGAAACTGACAAATATAGGTTTTGTAAAACAGAATTGGAAACAGTCACATATCTTGTTGCTGGTTGTGATACACTAATGGGAAGGACTGTATACTGAAAGGTATAATGATGTGGCAGGACTGTTGCACTGGGGATTGTGCAAATGCTATAATACTGAAGTAGCTGAAAAACACTGGAAACATGAACCACAAAGCATTATAGAAACTGTTGAAGTTTATATAACATGGGAGCACCTGTTACCTACAGTTCAAAAAACACATATGAGAAAACCAGATATAGTAGTCCATGAAAAGAAGACAAAAGTGGCATTGATCATTGTAATTGCTACGCCCAGTGATTACAGTGTTTTACATACAGAAAGACACAAAGTCATATAATACCAGGATTTGTAGGCAGAAATGAGGGCAATGTGGAAGAAGGATATCCAGACAGTTCCAATAGAAGTATGAGCAACGGGTCTTATAAAAAAAGAATTTACAATCATACTTAAATACATTACCAATACACGTAACTCCATATGAATTTCAGGAAGAGTCAATATTGGTCACATTGCGAGTGCTGCAAAGACCACTTCTGGCTAACATCAAAGATTGAAATAATACTAATTTCACAAACTTTAATAATACTTTGACTTAGGAATGGAGTCCATTCCCATCATGGTATTAGAAACCCAAAAAACTTGGAGAAATTAAAAAAAAATAGTGTGTGTGTGTGTGTGTGTGTGTGTGTGTGTGTGTGTGTGTGTGTGTGTGTGGGTGGTTACACTAGAGGAGGTTAGCTATGGAAACAAGACTCTGGCTATTGGCTATATGTGTCTGTGTTGGAACATGTGAGTGTTTCTGTGAGTCTCATTCACTGTAGAAGGGCTTGTTTGTTGATGAGTGGATTTGTGTGTTTGTTGATGAGTGGATTTGTGTGTGTGTGTGTGTGTGTGTGTGTGTGTGTGTGTGTGTGTGTGTGTGTGTGTGTGTGTGTGTGGTTTGGCCATGCTAGCATGCAATCCACAGACATGTTAATGAGGCAGTAATGACGTCTTTCTCACTGCGTAATCATCTCTCACATTTTCTGGCTATCCTGCAAACTGACAACCCCCAATGAGCAGTTAGCATGAGCAGTGAGTATTTTTCTGAGTCCTAGTGTTCATTTTAAAAAATAACTTCACTCCAACTGCAAACAATGGAAAACATGGCTATGTTAAGCCATAGCATACTACATATGTCAATGTTTCATTTGACTGTAGCTAACTGAAAAATCAAACTGAAAATCAAATCCATATATTGTGTTAAAGATGCTAGTTAATTCACTAGGGTTGCCTAAATTGCAAATGACAATCTTACTAGTTTATCATAGATACTCAAAATCTAAAGGCATCAAAACTCTTTACTGAAACAGTATCAATACATTTAGTTCTAAGTCAACTATATGTATTAAAACTATATCAGAGAGTAAGTAGTGGTCTTAATTAGAAAAACAGATACGTATTATGTTTTATATAGACACACACACTCGAACACACACATACATATATATGATTACCTTTCAAATATCGAAAGCTCAGAATGCCAAACGTTAAAGCCCAGAAACACAAACTTTTTCCCAGGCAAGTAAACACTTGCCCCAAACTACACAGAACACAGTGAACTACCTGAAACCCACCTAGGTGGGGGGCTGTGCCCCCACATCCCCCCCAACTATATACACCAACTCCTGGATCACACTACAGTGGGGAAAAGGGCACATTTCCCCAGGATGGGCAAGTGTTTACTTGCCCTGAGAAAAAGTGTGTGATTCTGGACATTAACTTTCATTATTTTCATCTTGTGAAAATAACATTCAGGATTCTGGGCTTTTGATATCTGAAAGGGAATCCATATTATATATATATATATATATATATATATATATATATATATATATATATATATATATGCTTTGCCAGAGATGGCCTGCATCTGTCACCACTGGGTTTCTGGGTACTGGCTAAGGCTCTTGCCACCCCCTATAGTGCATTTTTAGGTGGTGTTCCAAAGACCAAATTACCACCATAACAGCTATAAATAAATGCACTCGGAGGGTGATGCTGCTCAACGATAGAAGTCTAAATCTCAAGATGAAATCGCTCGAAGCACTTCTCATAATGAAAAATATCAAAATTTGTGCTGTAACGGAGACCTGGTTGAAAGCGGCAGAAAGCACCCCTGCGCCACCAGGCTATAACTCATTCCACACCTTTCGGCCCCTAAACATGGACTGAAGCTCCAAAGGCAGTGGTGTCTCCATATTCATGAAGGATATGCACACATCCAGACTAGTAGCCCAGCATGACGCATTTGAGATACTTCAGGTACTAACACTGGGTAAGACAGCGATCCAGGTCATAGCCTGCTATAGGTTCCCAACCATGTCCCTAGACTCTTACTCCATATTCCTAAGCACCCTGGAATCTATCACGGTCCAACCCAACACTCGCATACTAGGAGACTTCAACTACCCCTCCATCAACTGGGAAAACTACTGAAGCACCAATACACTGGCACAACGCTTCCTGGAATTCATGGCACAACGCTTCCTGGAATTCATCAGTTCCAATGCCCTAGACCAGCTCATTCTGACCCCCCACTAGAGGAAGCAACATCTTTGACCTGGTTATTACTAACATGGGTGACCATTGCACTACACCAATAGTCAATCCTTCCCTGGTCATATCCAACCATAAACTAATCACCATGGAAATCCACATCTCACCCACACCCCCCGGAAAGATAACCACCTTGAAAAACTTCTCCAAAGCTGACTTTGGGCTCCTAAAAACAGAGGTGGCTAACTTCACAGCACCCATGCCAATGGAAAATACCTGCATGACTGCTGAATCATACACCAGGCTCTGTACAAACATGTACATAAATGCATGGAACTAGCCATACCCAACAGAACCAAGATGCTCTCCTGCAAAAAAATGAAGCCAGTCTGGTGGTCTGCTGCCATTAATAAACTCTACAACAGAAGGAATAAACTGTTGCAGAAAAAGGTGAAGTCCCAAGACTGGAAAAACTCCTTTATTAGCCTCAACAAAACATTGAGATCCCTCATCAAATCCTCCAAAGCCAGCTATGAAGGCAGAATTGTGGCAGACACTAAAAACAATCACAAAGCCTTCTATAGTTATGTCAAGAACCTCCACGGCAATACACAGATTTGCTCTGAGTCACTGCACTATGAAGCCAGTCTGGTGGTCCGCTGCCATTAATAAACTCTACAACAGAAGGAAGAAACTGTTGCAGAAAAAGGTGAAGTCCCAAGACTGGAAAAACTCCTTTATTAGCCTCAACAAAACATTGAGATCCCTCATCAAATCCTCCAAAGCCAGCTATGAAGGCAGAATTGTGGCAGACACTAAAAACAATCACAAAGCCTTCTATAGTTATGTCAAGAACCTCCACGGCAATACACAGATTTGCTCTGAGTCACTGCACTATGCTACCTCCTATACTGAGCCAACAGATATTGCCAACATACTAGCCAAATGATTCAGTGCCAGCTTTGGCCCTCTCTCTTCCCTAAAGGACCAATCACAACACCAGAAGAATGCCAGGCACCCAGCATTACTGCAGCATAGATTAAAGTCGCATTGTCTAAGGCCAAGAATACAGCTTCCATGGGACCCAATAATATCCCTGGCTGTGTTCTACATGAACTACAAAGCAAACTGGAACCACATCTGTGTGTCCTGTTCAATCACAACCTCACCTCAGGCTATGTCCCTACCAAAGAGCGCACTGCTACAGTCATCCCTCTCCATAAAGGGGTAGCAGCTACAGACCCTGGGAATTACTGCCCCATTAGCCTTACAAGTCTGACATGTAAAGTTATGGAGTGCATCATCATGGACCTGATTAACAAAGATATAGGAAATCTCCAAACTCTAGACCCCATGCAATTTGGTTTTGTGCAAAGGAGATCATGCCTGCTCAACTTGTTTGACTTCTTTCAGTCAGTCACCAGGGATGTGGATGAAGATAAGGCAGTGCATACAGCCTACCTCGATCTGGCCACGGCCTTTGATACCATTCCTCACTCGGGAATTATTGATAAACTCACCAAACTAGGCATCAACCCCTATATCACTAGGTGGGTTGCAAATTGGCTCACAGATAGAACACACAGTGTAAAAGTAGTGGACTCCAAGTCAGAGTGCCGACCAGTCACGAGTGCACACCCACAGAGATTGGTCCTGGGTCCTCTCATGTTCGGCATCTACTTCTCAGAAGTCCAGGCCAACACAAAGGGACTCTGGCTAACCAAGTTCACAGATGACTGCAAGCTGGGAGCCATTATTAACTCCCCAAGTGATGCAGACATCTTACAGAAAGGCCTCACTGAGACCAATGACTGATGTTAAAACCATGGCCTTAAGCTTAACGTCAAAAAATGCGTTGCCATCCCATTTGATAAAAACTCATTTCTCATTAATTACCACATCGATGGGAGCCCACTGAACACTGAAGGCATTATAAGAGATGTGGGGATGCAGGTTGGCAGCAACCTCTCCTTCGACCACCGCAATTGCCATTGTGGTCAGAAAGTCCTTCTATGTGGCACATCTCATTACCAAGGGTTTTGCATCCAGGAAGAAAGAGGTCATCATCTCTCTCTACTCTTCCCTCATTAGGCCAGTCATTGAGTATAATGCCCCATTTGGCATGCACCTCATTAAACATCTGCAACAGCTGGAGGGGCCACAGAAGTACCTCACGAAGAGGATCCTAGGCATTAAACACATCCTACATAGACATACTCAAAAGACTCTAGCTATTCTCTGTCTTATATCGCCTACTTAGAGGTAAACTCTGCTTGACTTACAAAGCCATATCTGACCCAGCTCAGTTAGAAATCCTACATCTAAAGAACATTCTGGAGGGACAGGCTCCTAACCCAGAGACTGCCCATGCTCTGGAATAGATTTCCCATACATGTCAAGCAGAGCACCTCACTGTCCCCTCTTCAAGAGAAATCTTAGCTTTTACATAGTCAAATCTATCCATTCACCCCGGGGATCACTCCAGTGGTTCTACTTGATAGAGGCACTGGGAACTCTGGGTGGCACGATGCCAGGGCACTTCTACGGGCTAGGCTTGTAAAGGCTCCAGGGCCATTAGCCTAGCATACACCTATGAACCTATATATATATATGTGTGTGTGTGTGTGTGTATGGATATATATATATATATATATATATATATATATATATATATATATATATATATATATATATATATATATATATATATAAAATCTTACTTCAGCACTGAAAATAAGTTTCAACATCAAACTCTACTCTTTCAACATGACCCTTTTATACCATAATTTTCCCCAACTAAGAAATATCATACATGACTCTATTAAGACAAAACTTTCTAAATCTACACACTAGCATATAATACGTCAGTAACTACCATTTCAAATTAGAACAGCAACTTAACTACTTGTCTGAAATAGAAGATACATAAACTTCTGACTTGAATTAATCCTCTAAATAATATTCAAAAGATACATATTTGCAGTTTAAGCAAACTATTCTTAAAGTAACATTGGTTCACTAAGCACCTCTTGAAATGTTATGTTACTAATAAGTCTGCTGCTCACCTCATGTAACTAGAAAATATATCCCCTTAACTTATTTCCATGTTTCACACCCTAGTAATATGATTTGCAGCATCTATTTTGAAATTAAAAAAAATAATAATTGCTTGTCTCTTAATACTAAAGTTCATTGAGCCAAAGCAATACTGTTAAAATAGTTCCATAATTCAGCCAATTTAACCATACAAAAATTTGCCTGATTTTTATCAGCAGTCATAGTCAGTACTGTATTAGCAGCCTATAAACTTAAAGTAAACTATGGCAACTACATCAGTACTTAAAAACTAATGTCTTCTTTACATTATTTTTTTATGCAAAGGGGTCCATCAGCTGGGCACATATTCATTCAGTACAACTTCTTTTCATACTCATGAGAAATGACTTCAAACAGCTTGTTTATATCATTTGAAAGTGCTGTACAAGGTATCCCTGCATACTTACACATAAACTCAAAATGCTTGCATCCTATTTTATAATGTTTCCCATCTTCTCTTACCTGTAGTCTATTGCTCTATTACAGAGGTATAACAAGCCTTTCTGGTGCCCGGTGCTGCCCCCCAATCTGGTGCCCCCTGTCTTAAGTTGAAGAGCAAAGAAAAAAGCTTTTATTTCATTTTAAACTATAGCAAGCTACTTGATACAGCTGTAGCAAGCAGCTTCTAGAGTTAATGCACATATGGAGTGCTAATGCAAAACCAGCATTCACTGAAGAGCGGCTTGACAACTGCTGATCACACCCCATAGCACTTTGCCCCACCCTAGCTACACTTCTGTTCCATTGCTGAAAACATATTCATCCCCAAAACTGACTACAGCCTTCCATTACTAACACTGCATTCCTGCCCTAATGCATACAGACTTCAAAACACTGAAAATAAAATATGTTGATTTGACTAGCTAGATGCAAACACACATCAGTACAGTCTTCTTAAGGGCCTTGACTGCTTTCTTGTGAAAAACTGAGCCATATTACTTCTCGGTTTTCTCCCTTACAAAATCCTTAAAGAGGGCCAGAACCTTACCTAAAAGAAAAAACTCCAACTCAGGAAGCACGGTTACTCCCTAAGAGAGAATTTGGAAGACAGCCTGCCCCTCATTAGATCCCCTTGAAAAGTTCAATAGGTAAAAACCCATTTTTGAAACTAGGCCTCTCCATTTGGAACAATCTCCTACGATACATTAGACAACTACAAAGCTTTGTTGATTACAAATCTAACCATAAGAAGTTTTCAAATGATGCATCTTGCAAATAATTCAAAGTCAATGCCTCATTTATTCTTACATCTTTACACACAACAGAAATGTATACTTAGGTTCATAGGTTCACAGATTAGTACTAGGGTAACTGCCCCTGTGGGCCATTTTAAGCCTAGCCAATTACCCCATGTGAGAATTGAACCCTGCACACCTTGTGTCTGTAAGGTGAACACCTTAACCATTATGTCAACCCCCTCCCCTAGTTCAGTTGTATACCACTTTCTTCTCATTTTCTTTTGCACTGCTGGAGATTTTTTTTCTTTTTTCTCTCTGTTAAACTGTACCGATTGTAATGTTTTATGTGCTTTTACTTTTGTATGTGCAGCTATGCTGCTTTGTTCATTAGTATGCCTTCTGAGCACATTATTGATATTAAACTTAAATCTTCAGAATGTCATATTTGTATGTCAAGTATAACTAAATACGTACTGTACTGTATTGATATATATATATATATATATATATATATATATATATATATATATATATATTTATATTTATATATATGGGTCTACTGCTTTTCATCAAATACCAAGTATTCGAAAAAGAGCAGTAGACCGCTCAGTTACACGAAAGTGCACTTTCGCGAACTCAGCTTCTACGAACGGATTGCACCACAGTGGAGGACAGTAGGAAAACGTGCTATGTCCTCCACTGTGGTGCGGTAGTCATGGACCTTAGGGTTAGGGCATGGGTCATGGTAAGGGGATAGCCCTACTAGCTATCCCCTTACCATGGCCCACGTCCTAACCCTAAGGTCCGTGACTACTGCACTAAACGGCAGTATGTAGGCCGTTCACTGAAGCGGGTTTCGTGAAAGTGCACTTTCGATTAAGTGCACTTTCGCGTAACCCTGAGTCTATTGTGCGAGTTCGAAGTGTATTTTCAAACTTATACAGTAGACTCATATATATATATATATATATATATATATATATATATATATATATATACACATTATCCTAACATACAACAACTTTACTAACAAGGCACTGATATCACTTTACTCACTTTTGCCTTTATGGCCTAGGTTGTGGCTGGAAATGGTCCGCTGTCCAGTTCAAACTGAAATACATAAACAGACACATATTTACTGCAGCCATCATTAATGTACTCTTGGCATGGAAAGTTTCAGATCAGCTGAGTACAAAACACTGCTTAATTAGTCCAGCTGCATTTATGTATAAATGCTCAGCCTCTCCAACCATTGTACTGCAGCTGTATTGCAGAAAAACAATATTCCTCTTCCATTCTGGTTGAAGTATTCTTCATCATAACCGTCACTAATGGCCTGTCATCATGAAAATTTCCTCAATGTTTGAATGCAAACACTGTTTAATCAGTCAGGTTGCATCTAACAGCTACTCATTTTGGCATATAAATATGAAAAGTTACTGCTCAGGGTCAAACCAGGCTGTCGTCAATTCGGGTATAACGTACACAAAATAAATCCAAATGTGGGATACACGAAATAAGTCTCTTCAGACCTTCTATTAAGTAAAGACGTCTATTAAGACCTCCATATATAAAGAAGCAAATCCAGGCTCAAGAAATAAAAGTAGTAAATCCTTTTATTAGTAAAAGTCCGGTAAGCGCTTTCACTATGTAGCTTTATCAAACCTTTACAGACAGGCACTAAAAGATCCTTATTATATAGTCTCATCAATTCCGTAATAAAACAATTAAGCAATTAGCTAATAAACATTTAAAAAGGCATTCATACAAGATGTATGTAAAAAGCTATAAAGCTTGTTTCTGAACAAATAGTTCAAAACATAATATTTAATAGAAAAATTTTCCATCAAATTCTTGACAAAAGGCCTTGCATCATTCAGGATATCTGAAAAAAAATCTTAAAACATTCAAAATAAATTGATAAAAATATATACAGTAATAAACATTAGAAACATAATACATTCATTTATACTTGATTTTCTTATTTTTAAGTGCGGGTTTCAATGGAACTCTCTCATTAAGCCCAGGAAAAACATGGGCTTGTAACCTAATAATCCAACTTGTTTCTGCTCGTTCAGTATAATTTTTCAAGTCACCTCCTCTAATGTTAGGTGAATTAACATGTATTACTGAAAATTTAAAATAATGTGTGACATTAGTCTGTAAAATGTGCTTAGAAAGTGCATTAATCTCAGACGTAATGCGAATTTGATAGAGGTGCTCCCGTACTCTTTCTTTTAACGTTCTATCAGTTTTACCGACATAAAATGCGGTACAGAAAGTACAGATAGCAATATATACCACACGTTTAGTATCACAATTAGCATTAATTTAAAGGTAAACACTTGACTTATTACAGGATGTACAAACATATTAATATTAGATATGTGGCAACAAAAATTACATTTATTGCATGGTTGGGTGCCACTGTAGGTTACAAATTCTGGTAGCTGCACATAATTAGGAAAACACAATAGCCTGTGTAGATTCTTCTTATTTTTAAAAACAAAATGTGGATATTCTCCCACCAACTTCTTAAACTCTGGATTAACTACCAATATACCCCAGTACTTAAAAATTATTTCTTTAATTGATTGGATATCTTGAGTAAAGAATAAAGCTATTTTTCGTGTTTTATTCATATTTTCAGGGATGTTTACTCTATCAACTCTGTAGGCTTCTCTCCCTTCTTCTGAGAAAATGGGACATGCTCTATCTATTCTAATGTCTTTTGTATATAAGAACCCTTTCTCTATTTCCGCTGATTTATAATTCCTTACATGCAGTCTTTCACTTAACCTTCAAAGTCATTCTGTGAGGGGTTCAATCTCGATGCTCTGATAGCTTGTCCTTTAATGATATTTGAAAAAATATAGTTAGGGTGCATACTATCCCTATGCAACAATGTATTTTTGTAACAGGATTTCCTATGTACTCCTGTATTAATTTTGCCATTTTCTAATCGCCAAATAGATATATCTAAAAATGTAATGCTATTCCTAGAACTGATCATAGTAAATTTCAAAAAGGGGGTCAAAGAATTAACTTCCTTTTCAAACCTATCCAGTTCTTCTATGTTTCCTGTCCAAAGAAAAAATAAATCATCGACAAAACGTCTATAGAAGCATACATATTTCTGATATAAATCTAAATGGAATAATTTCTGCTCTTCCCATAAGGCCATAACTAAATTGGTGTAGCTATTGGCACACATAAGTGCCCATAGCTACGCCATCTTTTTGCAAGAATAGATCTTGGTTGAACAAAAACACATTATTTTCCAATACCATTTCCAGCAACAAGCAAACAAACTCTATTTTATTGGGTAGCATATCAGAATGTACTGTCAAATATGTTTGAAGGCTTTCCAGACCTAATTCATTAGGTATATTAGTGAAAAGAGATTTAACATCCGTAGTCACCATTACAAATGGAAAATAATCGGGGAACAATCTAGTCCCCTCATATAAATCCAATAAAAACTGTCTGGAATCTTTAAGTACAAATTGATTAGAATCTACTATAGGTCTTAAAGTTTTTTCTATATATATATATATATATATATATATATATATATATATATATATATATATATATAGATAGATAGAGACTCTGTAACCCACCCTCGACCAGACACTATCGGTCTCATTGGGGTGGGTTTTGGGTCCTTATGAATCTTAGGTAGACCCTGAATAGTTGGTATAATGGGATTTTATACTAATAAAAACTTGTATAGGTCTGAATCAACCATGTCCATTTTATACAGGTCATCTAAAGTACTGTGCAGCCTGGCTACAAATTTTTGTACATCTAAGTTAGATATAGGACTGTACAAATGTGTATCACTTAACATTTCAAACATGCAATGATCATAAAACATTTTATCTAGTATTACGATAGGACCTCCTTTATCTGCAGGTCTGATGGAAATATTTCTATCATTCCTCACATCATACATTGCTTTAACTTGTCTAGATGTTAAGTTATTTTTCATAATATTAGTATCAGTGTCATCAGTTAATGAATAAATATCTTTCTCTACAATCTTACTAAAGGCATCCAATAAAGGGTGTAAGTATGGAACATAAAGACTAGGCTTCTTAAATTGTTTGTTCAATACCCTTGAACTAGTGTCACTAAATAACATTTTCAGTTGCAAGTTCCTAACAAAAAGTTTAACATTCAAAATGGTATCTGTTAAACTACTTCGTCTGGATGGTATGAAAGATAAACCTTTATTTAATACCTCAAGTTCGTACTTAGTTAATGGCCTGTGTGAAAGATTCCACACTAGGTCATCCTTTCCCACATTTTCTTCAGTATGGGTTCCTTCATTTCTCCTGTTACTGCCTTCCTCTTTTGCCTCCCCCTACTCATTGAGCGACTCCTCCCCCGATGGTACATATCGGCAATAGGGAAAGGGGTAGGAACTTCTGAGATTTTATTAGTACTACTATGCTTAGACACATTATATATCTTACTACGCACTACAGGCTCTTTACATTCAAGAACACCACTATTTCCAATGTTTGAAATTTGAATTGGTATTACTGGTCACTGAATCAACATTTCCAGTTATTGTATCAACAGTTGGTTTTCCTGTAACAGAAGCATCAACAAATTGTGCTGTTACAATATTTTCAACATGGCTATTACTGTTGTTATCAACACTAGAAACACAATTATTATGAACATTATCATTTAAGAACAACTTCATACTAGAAGCATTCAAGTCATGATTATTTGTCCCTTCATTAGTGTTACTTTTGTTTCTAGTAACAGGTTTAATACCTGATCTGTTAGTAACAGTCTGTCTATTGATTTCATTCCTGCTATTCCAAGTGAAGACCTGGCCATGTGAGAAATCATAGATATCCCTGGACAGTTTACGTTTTTTCTGTTCTAACAGTCTCTTTTCAAATAAATTAACACTGTCTGCTAAACAGTAACTGAGCAGTAACTTTTCATATTTATATGCTGGAACTTTTTTGCTTTCTGCTCAAGGTCGGTTACTTGCTAGTGGTATTGATTATTATTCTGTGACTACTCATTTTAGTCCAATTAAATTCATATGGAAATGAATGTAAACCATTGTATTCCATACATGCTGCATAAAACATGCCCCCTTCATCAAGTTGATGAGGTTGCTTCTCTGATTTGTCCTTCACTTTAGCTGAACTTGCACAGTCCCTCTACTAAGAAAAACTCAAATAATCCATCTTGTAGGTAATTTTTTTTTAACTTGGTCTGTTTCACATTGCTAAACACCAATATCCCATAAGTCAAAAATACTCATTACAATAGGAAATGTCAGTTCATATCAACTTATGGCCTTTACACTCCATAGTTACCTCAACAAACTGCAGTTATGGAAATGTAAATACTGAATAATCCTTCTCCACATAAATGGATCATCTCACTACAGTAAAATGCTTTCCTTGTTGCTGTATCTGCAAAATAACTAATTCCTTTTTATGTTGTGATATAAATTTGACTAGTACTACTCTCAGTTTCCCATATTTACTTCCAGACTTAATCGCTAGTAATCAGACTTCTTTCTTAATACATAAACCAGTCCTATACACGATCTTAGTTTTTACATAGTCCAATCTATCCATTCTTCTTTCTTCTACGCACCAACATAAATTTCTTTCTTCATGTCTTACCAAAACTGACTGCTGTTCTGTTTGTTAAACGTGACTAATAAACTTTACTGCTTTTCCATGAATCTTTTCCTCTTTTTGTTTGACAAGGATCTTGGCAGCATGTTGTTCATGCAAAAACTCACAATCCCCAACTTTATCTCACATATGCAGCCAATAACTTATTACTTGCCCCAAGTCCTGAGGTATTCCCTCAAACACATACATAGCCACTTGTTTAAAATTCAGTAAATCAGTTTTTTGGTATCATCATCGCTACACTTTGGTTAAGCCAGCATATTTTGGTCGACATCATTAGTGACGCCTTCCTCTAAATTAACTTTTCCTTTCCTGATTCTTCTGCCATCATTTGACTCATGACAATCTTGTGTTGCACTTTCATTGAAATCACCTTGAATTATTTAATTTACCTTAAACAAGAAACTTTAATTGCCTGTAATATAAGGAATGACCTAAGGAAACAACCATTCATGTGAAGAACCACAAAAGTCTATTTGTTAAGATCTCAAAGGACTATACAAATCCTAATTTTGTTTCACAACACAATTCAGTAGGCTGTGTCTATTTATCATACTTGGTTTTGAAGCTCTAAGAATTTGCTTGTTGTCTAATAGTGGAAGGGATGTTGTTCTGTAGCTTAGGTATGTAGTTTTAATATTGGGTGTCACAGTGGCCAGTGAGCAATTTTAGTGAGCAGTAAGGAAATTTATCTTTAGAGCAAAGTTATCTGGGGTGTTTCTACCATTCAGCCTCTGTGTTTATGGATGAATACAGATGTTTATATACTTAAAAAAGAACACAGCACCTCTGGCAATGGAGTTCCTTATGGTGCAGGCAAACCTGTCACCGCAAGCAGAATTGTCCCCCTCAGAGTGATGCTGGCAAACTCTCACCAGTGGGAACTTGACCAGTACCCCCTCACATTATGTCAATGACTCTTGCTCTGCCATCATGTCTAATAACTAGGATATCTTTATGAACCACAATTAGACATGGCAGTGGAGCGCAGTGCAGACAGGGACATGAATGTATTGAATTGCGTTTGCATACTTTAGTACATAATTGTTCTCTGCTGTGCTATAAGTTCATAGTTAGGTTCATAGGTAGGTACTAGGCTATCTGCCTGAAGGCATTTATAAGCCTAGCTGGCATGTGTTGGTTTTCGCTGCCCCCTAGATTAGTTCCCTGTGCGGCTGTCCAGCAGAGCCATTGAAGTGATCCCCAGGGTAAACTTTCTGTTTCCCATCCACTCGTCAAGGTTTCTCTTGAAGAGGGTTAGAGAGGAGCTCTGCCTAATGTAGATTGGAATCTTGTTCCAGAGCATGGTAGGTCTCTGGGACAGGAATCTATCCCTCCAGCATGTCCTATTTATTGTTGTGGTGAGGTTTAGATCCCTAGAGCGTGTGGCTCGAGGGGATATGGTTTTCTTTAGGTGGAGCATGTCCATCAATTCTGGGTTGGACATGGCCTTGTATGTCAGGCAGAGATCACCTCTGAGTAGGTGGTATGCAACCGAGTACAGCTGGAGTTTCTTCAGTCGAGCTGCATAGGGCAGCTGTTTGAGGCCAGTGATCCTCTTGGTGAGGTACTTCTGTGGTCTTTCCAGCTGTTGCAGGTGTCTTGTAAGGTACATCCCAAATGGGGCATTGTTCTCTATGATGGGTCTGATGAGTGATGTGTAGAGGGATACAATGACCTCTTTTGATCTGGATGCAAACCCTTTTGTGATTAGGTGAGCCACATAGAAGGATTTTCTAACCACTTTGGCAATGCGATTATCAAAGTAGAGGTTACTGTCTACTTGGGTCCACAGATCCCTTACTACGTATTCCATATTTAGGGGGCTACCACTTATGTGGTAGTTTGTGGGTATTTTTCCAAAGGGGATGACTATGCACTTTTTGGCATTTAGCTTGAGGCCATGGTTTTGACACAAGGTATCTGTCTCAGTGAGACCCTTTTGGAGGATGTCTGTGTCAGCCAGAGAGTCAATTATAGCCCCTAGCTTGCAGTCGACTGCGAACTTGCTCAGCCATAGTCCTCCTGTACTTGCCTGTACCTCTGAGAAGTATATGCCAAACAGGAGGGTTGTAGGACTGAGCCCTGGGGAATGCCACTTGTAACTGGTTTAGAGTCAGACCTAGCTCCCGCAACTCTTACCATGTAGGTTCTGTCCGTGAGCCAGCTGGCAACTCATCTCGTGACATAGATGTTTATGTTCAGGCTGGTGAGCTTGTCTATAACACCTGAATGGGGAATGGTGTCCAAGGCCTCTGCGAGGTCTAGGTAGGCTGTGTGGACCACCTTTCCCTCATCTATAGCCTTGGTAACTGCCTCAAAGAGGTCCACCAGGTTTAGGAGGCATGATCTGCCCTTAACAAAGCCGAACTGGGTAGGGTCCAGTGTTTGTAGGTTCCCAATGTCTGTTAATGGGTTCCATGATGATGTGCTCCATAGCCTTGCAGACCAAGCTACTCAGGCTTATAGGGCGATAGTTCCCAGGGTCTGTTGTGGCTCCACCTTTGTGGAGTGGAATAACCGTTGCTGTGCACCACTCTATGGGTATGTAGCCTGTGGAGAGGCTGAGTTTGAACAGTGTGTTTACGTGAGGGGTTAGTTCATCTTTGAGTTCATGTAGGATGCAGCCTGGACACCGTCCGGTCCCATTGATGCTGTGTTTTTGGCTTTGGAGAGGGCTGTTTTAACCTGAGTGTCTGTGATTTCAGGGGGACTACTTTCTTCTGGTATAGTTATGGGCTGTTTTGGGGTTGAGAGGGGGGGATGAAGTTTGCACTGAACCTGTCTGCCAGGATATTGGCTATATCAGTCAGTTCAGTGTATTTTGTGCCATTCTGCACTAGCTCCGAGCAGATCTGAGAATTGCCAATTAGATCCTTGACATAGCTAAAGAATGCCTTGTGGTTATCTTTGGAGTCCTTGGCCATTTTTCTTTCGAAGCTAACCTTGGATGATTTTATGAGGGATCATACTTTCTTGCTGATACTGATTAGGGATGTCTTCCCTTCTTGGGATTTTACTCTTTTCTGTACTAGTTTCCTCCTTCTTATTGTATAGCTTGTTTATGGCAGGGGTCCACCAGACTGGTTTCCTTTTCTTGGAGGAGTGAGTCTTGGTTTTGCTTGGGATAGCACAATCCATGCATTCCTTTAGATGCCCATAGAGTGCATTAGTAAAGGATTTTGCAGCTTGGACAACTTTATCCTTTAGCATGGGCTCTTTGAAACTTTCCATCTCGGTCTTAAGTAACGTGAAGTTAGCTTTTGAAAAGTTTTTCATGATGGTTTCTTTGACCGGGGGGTGGGGGCAGAATGTGGATGTCCAGAGTGATTAGTTTATTGTCACATCTAACCAGTGAGGGGTTGACCTCCGGTGTAGTACACCGGTTGCCCATGTTGGTAATGACCAAGTCCAATATGTTTTCACCTCTGGTGGGGGTGCTGACCAGTTGATCAAGGGCATTTGGTTTATAAATTCTAGGAAATGCTGGGCAAGGGAGTTAGTACTTGAGAAGTTCTCCCAGTTAATGTTTGGATAATTGAAATCCTCCAATATCCACATGTTTGGTAGGACCTTTATGTTTCCCAGTTTTTCCAGAAATGCGGAATGGGGGTCCTGAGACATGGTGGGTGATCTGTAGCAAGCTTCAATTTGAATTGCAGTTTTGCCCATTGTTAGTTGCACGTGGATGATCGCTGAAGCATCATGCTGTGCCACTAACCTGGAGGTGTGGGTATCCTTGATGAATATGGATATGCCCCTGCCTTTTGTATTTCGGTCCGGGTTTTCTGCCCAAAATGTATGGTATGAGTTGTAGCCTGGTAGTGCTGGGGTGCTCTCTGGAGCCTTAAACCAGGTTTCTGTTACTGCACATATATCGATTTCCTTCGTACAGAGGAGTGCCTGAAGTGCGTGCATTTTGAGGTTTAGACTTCTGGCATGGAGTAGCATTACCCTCAGTTTGTTGTTACTTGTGCTATTTACGGTGGTGGGTTTGTCTTTTGAGCCTATGGGGGTGGCAAGACAAGAGCCTTGGCCAGTATTCGAAAGCCTAAGGGTGACAGGTGCAAGCCATCTCTAGTGAAGCAGCATGGCTTGTCAAGCATGTCATCCCAGGCTGACAGACACTGGATCCCCTTTGAATGACACCAGAAGCTTAGCCAATTGTTGAAATTGATAATTTTTTTCTTTATACCATGGTATCTTTCTTGGTGAGGGCAGGATGCTACTTAGGGTCAGGGTCATACCGGCCTGGGCTATGTGATCAGAGAGCTCCTCCATGTCTCTTTTCATGTAGTCCAGGGAGATACGGCTCAGGTCATTCACACCAACATGGACAATGACAGAGTCGTATTTGTACTTGTTCTGGAGTGAACTGAGTGCTTGTGTTATATGGTGGATCCTGGCACCCAACAGGCAACTAACAGTAACCTTTTCCTTGTTCAGCCTAGTGAGTGGGACGCCAGTGTGCCTGACTATAGAGTCACCTATTACTAGCGTGTTTAGTGTGTTGGGTATGTTATTTTGCCTTAAGGGCTGTGATTGCGTGGCACACTGGTTTTGTGAAGTATGTGTTTCATGGTTTGTGTTGGGGGGGTGGAGGTTGCTTGGATGTCTGCTTTGGAGGTCTCTGTTGCTTTTGCAGATTTTTATTTAGAGCCTCCGAATATGTTTTCGGTATTTATGTGTGTTGTTTGCCAGTGCTGGTTTCATAGGTCTATGTGAGACTGATGGTGTGATGGAAGTAATCCCCTTCTCCTCTTGACTGCCTTGTCCAGTCCTGGGTTGAGAGAGCTTAGCCTCCAGTTTGGCTTTAAAAATGCATCTCTTACACGTATTAGTGTTTGGTGGTAGGAGGAGAGGGTTGCCTGTGTACACGAGGCAGTTGTAACATTGTCTCAAAATGCCAAGATTCACCAGTTGGACCGGAGAGTACACCTGAAACTGCCCTTTGGACATGCCTGGATCGGTACAGTGAACTGTTTTACTGATTTGCTGGTAAGGTCGAATAGGGAGTCTTGTCCTTCTCAACAGTATAGGGGGGTCTAGTGCTAAGATTTATTAGTGCTTGCTATGCTACATTATGCATAACACACAGCACAGTACAGCAGTAGCTGTGCTATAGATGGAAGTAGGGTTGAATTGAGCACTGGAGCACTATACACAGCCATGTGTGCAATGATTTCTAATGTGCAATTCATTAACAACTTAGAAAGCTTGAATGCCATCATTAGGAACTGCAAGCCATGGGGTCTATATTAGAACACCGAACATTTGAAATGTCGGGTGTTCTAATATCGACCCGTTTTCAGCGAACAATGAAAATATTGAAGTAACAGGAAACCGAATTCTTTCCTAGGGAAAGAATTTGGTTGTCCGTTTCTGTTGCTTTGGCATTTTCAGAACTCTGGTGGAAAGTTACGGGTCGGGTTCAGGTAAGTGTGCGATTGTGTGGACATGTGGGTTAGGTGGGTTAGGGAGCAGGTCAGGTAAGTGTGCGATTGTGTGGACGTGTGGGTTAGGGCTGGTTAGGTGAGTTAGGGTTAGGGCATAGGTGAGGTGACTGTGCGATAGTGATGGACGTTAGGGTTTGGGTTAAGTTAAGTGGATAGTTAGTGGTGTTTGTATAGTTTAGTGTAGGGTTAGGTGTTAGAGGTTAGCTGTATGTGTGTGGATTGCTGTTTGTTTGGTGTGCTTGTGTTGTGTGTATGTGTTTTGGAACAGCAAATTTTTTCCCTAGGAAAAAATTCGCTGTTCCGAATGTTCAATGTTTTTTTTTTTTGATTGCTAGGGTTCGATATTAGAACACTCAACATTTTGAATGTTCGGTGTTCTAATATAGACCCCAAGCCATGTATCTAAATAGCAATTCTCTGTGTACTATGTGTATGAATACCAGTGCCTGGAATTAAATTACAATCTGCTCCAGCATCAAGCATAAATGCGGTTACTACTTACTCATAGTTTCTCAGCACAAATTTCTCTAAATTTCTTCTTGCACTGTTCACAATTTTACTATCAGGATTATTTGGTAGCACTGCTCCTCATGATGATCACTGATGAAATGCACTCTTTTTTTCCCTAGTAGGAGCTGCATGACACAGAGGAGTATAGGGCTGTACCAATTTAAGAGCTAAATGTACATCTTCCATCCTATGCTGCTCTTGCCCAGTACCATTCAAAACACAAGTCCAACAATACTTCTCCTAGCAAGCACCTCATTCAATGATGCCACTCCTCAACCATCATTCTGCAGAGTTGCAACACTGAAAAACATGATGGAAATAGAGCATCTCAAAGTATTCCAAAATGAACTAGCACATTCTGGAAAGTCTCCTTTAAACACGGATTATACTGCTGTAATTATATCTTGGCAGGAATTAGAAGCCCATACATGTAAGGCAGAGCACCTCAATGGCCCTCTTCAAGAGTAACCTTGACGATTGGATGGGAAATAGGAAATTCACCCCGGGGATCACATCAGTAGCCCTGCAATAGCCAGGGAATCGTTATGGCTAGGCTTGTATAGGCCCTAGGGCCAATAGCCTAGTACCTACCTATGAATCTATGAACCTAAAAAAGAGTAAAAATTTGATGCCTGTCCCAAACAGTTCTGTCAGTCCTGATGACTGTACTTTCTGGCACAAGTTTTGTAAAATATGAATAAAGCAACCAGCCATGATCTTCCGACTCAAAGAAATTGTAAACAAGGCTTTTAATGTAACCAGGCACAAAGCTGCTAAGATTATATAGTCACGTAAAGGTTAATCCAAACGAAAAAATGAAGTTCCACATCATATTATATGCACAATACATTTTGGGTGACAGTAAAGAATAAACCATTGGTCAGCTTTTATTCATGCAATGATTTTGCACTACCATGTGAGCTGTAGAGAGATGCCACAACATTTTCAGTGCCTCACCTTTTCAGGGAAATGTTCCATTCACAGTCATAGACCTAACAGCACATAGATCAATGAGACTGTGTTCTGTGGATAAAATGAGCAAATGCAAAGCTGCTGACACTTTTTCCCTGAACATAAGTACACTTCTGTGCAATGCCCACTGGGAAGGATTAACACAGCTTCTTGCCTTAATACAGAAAGTTGGTGCCACCATCCTTATGATGGACCCTGTTAACATTCTACTACAAAGCATGCCTAGAATACATAGCCAGCACAAGATAGTCATCCACATTATTAAAACAGACTCAACCACTTCACAAGAGAAATCACGACCCAAAAGCTCTCTGCTTTACATCAGATACAACACAAAACGTTTTAACATCTGAAGGGTTATATGAGCGATGAGGCGCGGTAGATTCGTACAACTCTTCACCCTCTACAGCAGTTGTCTTTTTTGCTCCTTTTCTCTATTTACCCAACATCTTAAACTGACAGCACCACTTACTTCACCAGATTACAAATGTAACAAGACACAACAAACAAATGCAAATCATTCCAGCTTCTCAAGGTACAACAAACAAATGCAAATCATGCCAGCTCCTCAAGGTACGGTAACATTGTCCAATCTTCTCAGCTGACGTAGTTAAACCTCCACTGCTTGTACCTTCCAGAGGAGTGCCCACAGTAAGAATTCTATCAATATCTCCGGGCACCATTCTACACCCCACCTAAAATCCTCTCGCATTTCACACAATCAGTCGCACCAACATGCTTACTATATAATAATTCAACATTTTTCATGCCCAAAAACTATTCAGATTTATTATCTTTACATATTTACTTACAACCTAGAATACACCTGGCAATTAAATGGATAAAATGAATATTTGGAGAATGAATTAATGAAAGCATCATACAAGGTTCACATGGACAGTTAGGTGCTAAGAGTACTTTGCCCTGAAGCTATACTGCACCATAGAAGGGAATACAATAATTATGTTAGCTTATCTGTATTTCTACCTGTATTGCAAGTATGGTGGAGAATACAAAAAACATCTACTTCTGGTCCTTATGACAAGGTACAACAATGGCTACCTTCCATACATCACTAGAAAATCAGTAGAAATTGACAGGTTGAAAACATGTGTCATTAGTATGGCAATCACTTCACAGTAAACTGCAAAGGCCTGGGACAATATTGTTGAGTCACCAACTCAGGGTTGAAGGAATATAGTTTTATATCCTCATATACTTCAAACTGCCTGAAATGGTGTGGAACATAATCTTCATTTTGAAAGAGATGATTAGCCAAATCAATGACCCCAACCACAGATCAAAAGTCCTTCTAATTTCTAGAACAAAACAAATCCGCCTTAGTATAGTGAGATATTAATGTGAATGAGAACCAAAATGATGAAAAATTTGGAGATTCTAAACATCGAGCACTTAACAGTTATTCTGAATCTTCTCTGGTTTTCTAAATACTTGACTGCGGTCTTCAAACTAAAGGGCCTTATTCCACTGGACCTCCCAACTACACTCACTCCAGAGCTTAAAAAAAGCTACATGCTGCCCACCACAGTTAATTACAATTTTTTATCCTAGATTTCAAAGATGGACTAAACTATTTGTGGCAGCCTCATGTAACTCTTCATAGCTTACAGTGAAATTATTGTCCTGAGAACTGTAAAAAATGCCATACACATGCCAGAGAGGAGCAGGAATATCACAGACTTAATACATGATTCTCATTTGGGCAGCCTCATCTTGAAGAAGGAATTCATTACTGGAAACCACTAACCAGTACAAACACTGCTGTGTTCCCCACCCTGCCTCTGTGGGCAGGAAGACAGTACATACCGCCTTTGGTCATAGTTATAGTTATAACATTTAACCTGAGGGCATGGGCATGTACCAGTACCTATGCCTATCCCCATTTTCCTGTAGAACCTAGTGTGATGGTTTTGGCTACACCATGGGTTCCCTTATTTCCATGCACATTGCCGGGCACCCACATCTTATACAGTTGTAACCTACTAGCTAAACAGAGGTCTCCTTCTTCCTCATCAACTCACACGTTCATAGGTAGGTACTAGGCTATCGGCCCTAGGGCCTATACAAGCCTAGCCAAAAAGGTACCCTGGCTTTCGCCACCCAAGATAATTATTTACCTGTGCCCCTGTCGAGCAGAGCCACAGATGGGATCCCCGGGGTGAATTTCCTATTTCCCATCCAATCGAGATTTTTCTTGAAGCGTGCTAATGAGGAGCTTTGTTTGATATAGATAGGTAGTTTGTTCCAGAGTATGGGAAGTCCCTGGGATAGGAATCTATACCTCCAGCATGTTCTGTTTATTGTGGTGACAAGGTTTAGGTCTTTAGAGCATGTAGCTCAGAGGGAGTGGGATTTCTTTAAGTGGAGCATGTCCAACAGCTCTGGGTTTGACATAACTTTGTATTTTAGGCAGAGATTGCGTTTGAGTAGGCAATATGTGATGGAGTAAAGTTGGAGTTTTTTGAGACGGTCTGCATAGGGCAGCTGTTTGAGGCCAGTAATCCACTTTGTGAGGTATTTCTGTGGCCTTTCCAGTTGTTGTAGATGTCTTGTGAGGTACATACCAAAAGGGCTGTTGTACTCTATACTGGGTCATAGAGTACCAATCACCTCTTTTTTTCTGATAAACCTTTTGTGATGAGGTGTGCCATGTAGAAGGATTTCCTGACTACTGTGGTGATGTGATTATCATAGGAGAGACTACTGTCCACCTGTGTCCCATGGTCTTTTATCACATTTTCGGTGTTGAGTAGACTACTACCTATGTGGTAGCTCATGGGTACAGAGTTTTTACCAAAGGGGATGACAATGCACTTTTTGGCATTAAGCTTGAGGCCATGGCTTTGTCACCAGGCATCTATCTCAGTGAGGCCCTTTTGTAGGATGTTCACATCATTAGGAGTTTCAGTTACGGCTCCTAGTTTGCAGTCATCTGTGAACTTCATTATCCAAAGAACTTCTATGTTAGCCTGTACTTCAGAAAAGTAGATATCAAACAGGAGAGGACCCAGGACTGAACCCTGCGGTACTCCACTTGTCACTAGTCTGAAGTCGGATTTGTAGTCTGCTACTTTCACAGTGTGGGTTCTGTCAGTGAACCAGTTTGCAACCCATCTTGTGACATAGGGATTTATACCTAGTTTAGTGAGTTTATCTATAATTCCAGAGTGGGGGATGGTGTCAAAAGCCTTGGCGAGATCTAGATAGGCTGTGTGAATGACCTTACCCTTGTCTACAGCTTTGGTGACTGCTTCAAAGAAGTCAATCAGGTTTAGGAGACATGTTCTGCCTTTTACAAACCCAAACTGGGTGGGGTCCAGAGTTTGGAGATTACCAATGTCTTTGTTTATAAGTTCCATGATGATACATTCCATGGCCTTGCAGATCAGGCTCGTTAGGCTAATGGGGTGGTAGTTCCTGGGGTCCGTGGTAGCTCCCCCTTTGTGAAGTGGGATAACCGTCACTGTGCGCCATTCAGTGGGCACAAAGCCTGAGGTGAGGCTATGACTGAACATGGTGCTTAGGTTGGGTGCCAGTTCATTCTGTAGTTCATGTAGAACGCAGCCTGGGATATTGTCAGGTCCCATGGATGCTGTGTTCTTGGCTTTGGAGAGTGTGGTTTTTACCTGTGCAGCCGTGGAGGAGCAAGAAAAAAGTTTCCCCAATGGGGTACTTAGCTTGAGAAGAGAAGTAGAAAACTTCGGACCGAAGACAATCAAAGCACATTGTCTGAAAACGCCAACCAACGACTTGCGAGCTGCTTTCCACCGCACGGCAAGAAAGACTGGAGAAGATGGCGTCGTCTGTCAGCTTTATATCCCTGCATTCTGACGTCAGGGTGCTTGCTGGTACAGCCGACGCCGGACCCAGACTTTGGGATTCTGGCCGACCTCTGGCTGCCTGCCGGCAGGATCACCCCACAGTTATGACTGCAACAGTGAAACACAAAGAACATCTTTGCATTCTTCTGGTACACAGATGGGCCATTTAGGGGGTGAGGGGGGTAAAGTTAGCACTGAACCTATCTGCCAGGATGTTGGCAATATCAGTTGGTTCTGTATATTTAGTGCCATTGTGCTGTAACTCAGAGGAGATCTGACTGTTGCCATTGAGATTCTTGACATAGCTATAGAATGCTTTGTGGTTGTCTTTAGAATCAGTGGTGATTTTATTTTTATAACTAGCTTTGGAGGATTTTATAAGGGATCTCAGCTTCTTACTGAGGCTGACCAGGGAGTTTTTCCAGTCATGGGATTTTACTCTTTCTTGCAACAGCTTCTTTCTTCTGTTGTAGAGTTTGTTTATGGCAGGGGACCACCAGATTGGCTTCCTTATTTTGGAGTCAATCAGGTTTAGGAGACATGTTCTGCCTTTTACAAACCCAAACTGGGTGGGGTCCTGGTTCTGTTAGGGATAGCACAATCCATGCATTTGTGTAAGTGCTTATAAAGTGCATTTGTGTAGGATTCAGCAGTCATAACTCTACTGTCCCTCTGCATGGGTGCTGTGAAGTTTGCCACTTCTGTCTTAAGAAGCGTGAAGTTGGCTTTGGAGAAATTTTTTACAGTGGTTTCCCTAATGAGGGGTGGGGCGGGATGTGGATATCTATGCTAATTAGCTTGTGGTCGGATCTGACCAATGAGGAATTGACCTCTGGTGTGGAACACTGGTCGCCCATGTTGGTAATGACCAGGTCTAGGATATTGCTGTCCTTGGTGGGGGTGTGGATAACTTGATCCAAGGCGTTGGAATTTATAAATTCCAGAAAACGTTGAGCAAAAGAGTTGGTACATGAGTAGTTTTCCCAGTTAATGGTGGGGTAGATGAAATCCCCTATTATTAGGGTGTTGGGTTGTACCCTAATATTTTCCAGTGTATCAAGAAATGAGGAGTGGGAATCCTGGGGCATGGTGGGGGAACTGTAGCAAGTTAAAATTTGGATTGCGGTCTTGCCCACAGTTAGTTGCACTTGGATAATCTCGGATGCATTATGCTGAGTAACTAGCCTGGAGGTGTGGATATCCTTAATGAATATGGACACACCTCCACCTATAGCATTTTGGTCCAGGTTAGGTGGCTGAAAGGTGTGGTATGAATTATAGCCTGGCAATGCAGGGATGTTCTCTGGAGCCTTGAACCAGGTCTCTGTCACTGCACAGATGTCGTTGTTCTCCATTTTAAGGAGTGCCTCGAGTGAATGCATTTTGAGGTTTAGACTTCTAGCACTGAGTAGCATTACCCACAGATTTTACTTGCTTGTACCTTTTACAGTGGTGAATTTGTCATTTGAACCTTGCCTAAAAAAGGCACTATAGGGGTGGCAAGAGCCTTAGCCAGTATCCAGAATCCCAAGGGCGACAAGTGCAGGCCATATCTGGCAAAGCATTGTCTGTCGATCATGTCATCCCAGGCAGACAGATACTGGATCCCCTTAGAATGACACCAGAAGCTTAGCCAATTGTTGAAGTCAATCATTTTGTCCTTGTATTGTGGTATCATTCTGGGTGATGGCAGGATGTTACTCAGGGCTAGGGTCATACCTGCCTGGGCTACAAAATCAGAGAGCTCCTCCATGTCTCTTTTCATGTAATCCAGGGAGGTACATCTCAGGTCATTCACACCAACATGGACAATGACAGAGTCATATTTGTACTTGTTGTGGAGTGACCTGAGTGCATGCATTATGTGGTGGATCCTGGCACCAGACAGGCAGCTGACAGTAACTTTTTCCTTGTTTAGCCTGGTGAGTGGAACATCAGTGTGCCTGACTATAGAGTCACCTATGACTAGAGTGTTGGGTACGTTGTTATGTCTTATGGGCTGTGATTGAGTGGCAGACTGAGTTTGTGGGCTATATGTCATTTGGGTTGTGTTGGGTGGTGGAGGTTGCATGCATTTCTGCTTTGGCGGTTTCTGTTGTTTGAGCAGATTTTTATTGAGAGCCTCCGCAAATGTAGGTGTGTGTTTTGTGTTGCTATGTGTGTGTTTTGGTGGTGTAGGTTTTGAGGGACTATGTGATGAGTGTGGTGTGGTGCAAGTGTTTAAGAGACAAAAAAATCCACCAGCAATAGCGGACTTCAATTTTGATGCCCGCTTTCGTCACAAGACTTCCTCAGAATGCAAGGAAAATTACTTCAGACAACTCTTAAATAAGCACATTAATTACATGAATGCGATTAACAATTAATTAAAATTACTTGATTTAATGAAACACAAACACTTTCAAATAATGTTAAAAATATTTTAACTTGTTAAATAAGCAAAGCCCTAGTGTCACTATCTTTATCAACATACAACTTCCTATATTTTAAAAAACATTTAATATTTATGGCATCATTTAGCCCTGGAAATTTATCTGAGTTTAAACGGACTTGCCAAATTGTCTCACGCTGTTCTAAATAATTTTTATAATCCCCTCCCCTTAAATCTGAATGTACGATTTCTAAAACGCGGAGGAAAGCATCACCCGAAAATGTCGCAGGCTGCAGGACAGTACAATCTTTTCTGGATGAGGTTGTAAATCCATTTGGCAACACAGGTAAATTGTGCCAATCGTTTAACTCTGTAGACATTAACAACAGACGTGGTCTCTTATTAAGGTTATTAAAGAGATACCGCTCATTGGACCTTGAAAACTGTTATTTTAAGTGATGCATTGAGTTGAACATAGTCCCCAAGGGACTAAGATTTTTTAAATGCCCTAATGGCGTTACGGCAAATTTACCTTTCTTTAAGACCTTAACTAATTTTTTTTAATAGTGCTGGCATTGATTTTTTGAAATTGCTCATTGACAATAATTTTAGTAAAATGAGCGATTTAAAGGAGGAAATTGTGTCCATTGAAAGTGAACTAAAGAGTTTGTTGGGCGAAGTAAACGCAAAGGAATTCTTTGATGTTATTCATGAAGAACTTGAACAACATACGGCTGAAGTTACCAGCTGCAAACAACTTAAACTGACTCGTGATCTTTTTTCTTATGAGAACCACAGCACTTATAACAATTTTGCAAATAAAGGGAGTGCACCCTTTATTAAAGTGAATCATACTCGTGCACCTACTTTCAACAGTTGGGGTAAAAGGAACTATAATACTGTTGCTTCTGGTCTTAGCGACTCAGCACCATTGGTTGCTGAGCAGGTTACCGCTGACCAGGTTGATTGTCAGAGGAGCACTAAAACTGTTACTACCACTGTTGAAAACAATGGCAATGATAATTATTTAACTAACAGCAATGCTATTGGTGAAGATTCTGTGAACACTAATAGTAATGATAAAGAAAGTGCTGGAGACAATTCAAACGCTAATGGGTCAGTTAGACCTAAGGGTGGAACTGCGACAAACATTCCTACCAACATTACAACTACTTCTTCTTCTTTTTTCAACAAGAGACCGAATCACAACAACAACAGGAACACTGTTTTAACCAGGAGTCGGACCTTTCTGGGATCGAACTCCTCAGGGGACGAGACCTAGACAGGACGTTAGATCAATTCAGTATTATTAATTTAACTGAACATTGCTTTACTGATTGTGAGTTAAGAATTTTAAAATATGGTTTAAATTTTATTCCAACTTCTAGGGCTAATTTTAGCAAAACTATTATTGATATAAAAAAATTCACTAGAAAATTAATTTGATGAATTCATTTTCAGATAAAGAGGAAGGAAAAAAGATTTTAACCAAACCCTCAAATTTTACCCCTCATTTGCACCATACCATTAGGGTTTTTGAGGAACAATGTATCCAGGATATTACTCAAGTTCTGAAAACTAAGAGTCATATCACAAATAATTTAAACTATGACGAGAGAATGGCACTTAAAAATCTGAAATTATTTTGTAAAGATTTTAGATTTATGAAGAGCGACAAGGGGGACAACATTGTTATTATGACCCAAGAACTTTACAACAAAAAATGTTGGATATTATTAATAATGTTGTGGAGTATGAGGCCATCAGCCTTTATGAAATAAAACGTAGGGTGCGCTTTATTCATTCTGAATTATATGCACTTCTCATGAATGGTGACATTACTCTTGATGTTTATGATTTTTGCATAGTTCAAGAACCACGCATAGGGGTTATTTTTGGAATACCCAAAACACACAAGAGTTTAAACAATCCTCCCCTCAGACCTATTGTCTCTTCACCACATTCTGTTACCGAGGGTATTTCTCTTGTGATTGATGCTGTGTTGGGGCCCATTTTGGCCAGTGAAATTTCATTTGTCAAAGATTCATGGCATTTTTTAAGCAAATTTGGGTTATTTTTACAGGATGGGGATTTCGAAGACACTCTGTTTTCATCATTGACGTGGTTTCTTTATATACGTGCATTCCTCATGCCCTAGGAATAGATGCTGTTTGCGATTTTCTACTCAAAAAGAACGTTGGGTTGACCAAGAATGCAATTTCCACCATTAGGCATTTTTTGGAAATTATTTTAGAAAATAATTTTTTCTTGTTAGGGCAAGCTTATTATCGACAAAAGAGGGGTGTGGCTATGGGGTCCCCTGCTGCACCAGCTTTTGCCAATCTTGTCATGGTCTGGTGGGAGTCTGAATTTATACCAATGTTAAACAAGAAATTTCACATCAAATTTTTTTGTCGTTTTATTGATGATTTATTTTTTGTCATTGAGGGAAATTCTTCTACTGTTGACATCTTTATTTCAGAAATTAATTCATTTTCTGATTATTTGAAGTTTACCAAGGGGTGTGTAGGGTTGCAAGCTAATTTTTTGGATGTTTTTCTTTATTGGGATGAAACTGAGCTCAGATTTCATAGCAGAATTTTCCGTAAAGAAACTTTTACAAACGGATATTTACATCATCTCAGCAATCACCCTAGGCACATTATTAGAAACATCCCCCATGGTCAATTAATAAGAGCAAGTCGTATGACCTCTAAGCATTGTGATCTTATTGATGAATTTAATCTTATTATTTCCTTGTTTACTGAGAGGGGATATAAAACTATTGAATTGATTAAGTTAAGCGACGAGATTTTGAGCAGACGTCCCACTTCCTTCAAAGCTTTGTTAGATTACCCTACTTCTTTGGCCACCACTGACAATAATTTTACTCATCAGAATGACATTAATAGGCATATTATTTGTTCATTGGATATGAGTTCGGACGGGGGCCAAATTAGGCAAATTGTTACTAACAACTAGAGGATTATAAAGGGCAATCATGATATACAAAAGATTTTGGGGAACCAACCTTCTTTTGTTTTTAGGAACAACAACAATTTGAAGAGAACCTTAGAATTTCATGATTTCAACAAAAGTACCTCATATACCAACAAAATTGGCATGCATTGTTGTCACACTTGTAACATATGTAGGTTTATTTCTGAAGGCCCGTACATTAGGATAGAAACCATTGACAGGACTTTGAAGGTTCCTGGTTATGTTGATTGCAATTCTAAGGGGGTAGTCTATATTAGCTTGTGTTCTAGCTGCTCAGCTTTCTATGTGGGCATGACGACCCGATGTCTTAAGACCAGGATAAGGGAGCACATTTATAGTATACGGAGTAAAGATGAAAACAATGCTCTCTTTAAGCATTCTGTTGTCTGCTCTTCTTTCAAAAAATTTTTATTTTCTGTTTTAGAAATCGTACATTCAGATTTAAGGGGAGGGGATTATAAAAATTATTTAGAACAGCGTGAGACAATTTGGCAAGTCCGTTTAAACTCAGATAAATTTCCAGGGCTAAATGATGCCATAAATATTAAATGTTTTTTAAAATATAGGAAGTTGTATGTTGATAAAGATAGTGACACTAGGGCTTTGCTTATTTAACAAGTTAAAATATTTTTAACATTATTTGAAAGTGTTTGTGTTTCATTAAATCAAGTAATTTTAATTAATTGTTAATCGCATTCATGTAATTAATGTGCTTATTTAAGAGTTGTCTGAAGTAATTTTCCTTGCATTCTGAGGAAGTCTTGTGACGAAAGCGGGCATCAAAATTGAAGTACGCTATTGCTGGTGGATTTTTTTGTCTCTTGCTTTGGTTCGGGTTTGGTTTTGCTGGTTACTTTTTTCTTTATTTGGTTTTATTGGTGCAAGTGTTTACCTCCTCCTCTTGACTGTCTAGTCCAGTCTTGGGTGAAGAGAGCTTTGCTTCTAGGTTGGCTATATAAGTGCATCTCTCACAGGTTGTAGGGCTGGGTGGTAGGAGGAGAGGGTTGTCTGTGTACGAGGCAATTGCTGCATTGCCTCAAGATGCCCAGACTCATCAGGTTGACAGGAGAAAACATCAGGAGCTGACCCTTAGACATGTCTGGATAGGTGCTTATTTATTAAATTACTAAAAACTGCTTTCCTTTAGACAAGTGAGGAAAGTTGAGTGCTGTAGTAATTTGTAGCTTATTTAGTGCTTACAATGAGTTCTTATCAAATGCTGAACTCAAAGAAATAGATTTGAGTGCTAAAACTAAAAAACTGGCTAGCTCTAAAGGAGCAGACTTTATGGCGCCAAGAATACTTTAACCCTAGCTAAGCGGTGATGCATAAAGTGTATATTTTTTTAATACAACAGTAGCAAATGAGCAAACTGATTTAAAAAATTAACAAATAAAAAGCTAAAAACTGAGCACCGTTCCAGCAGTCTTCGATCAGACAAGTTCTAACTGCACACTCCTGCCACTTGGGTGCAGGGGAACCCTCTCCAAAAAAGATGGTCTGGATTAGTGCTCAAGTTATACAAACAAAGCTAGATTCAGCAGGTCTGAATTTAGTCTATGCTACAGCAAACAAGGCATACCAATTTCAGAAAGAAAGAGCTCAAATAAGCAGGTACAATAAGCCTTTAACCAGAAACTCCCAGCTCAGAAGGGCAGAATCTACTCTCTCCTCCCACAAGAGTGCAGACCACACCTACTTAATGTAAAATAACTGGCCCGAAGCCCAAGTGCTTAAACCAGAACTAATACACTCTTAGAATAACAGACACTAAGCCTTCAATCAGCAACTCCCAACTTAGAAGGATGTAAGCTACCTGTCTTGACACAACAGTGCAGACCACAAAACTTCTTAATGTAAAACAGCTGGTCTGAAGCCCAAGTGCTTCAATCAAAGGCTTAGAATAACAGTTACAGTTTAATCAGGCTGCTAACAAGCAGTAATAAATGCAGCAGAATAAATGCAATAAAGTAGGACGAAACACAAATACAGTAAAAGCAGATGAATAAAGTGCAAATTTTTTATATAACAATAGAAAACAAGCAAACCGATTTAAACAAATTATCCAATTAACCAGTAAAAAAAGCTTAAAACAGAGCCCTGTTCCAGCAGTCTTCAATCAGACAAGTTCTAACTGCACACTCCTGCCACTAGAGTGCAGGGGAACCTTCTCCAAAAAAAGATGGTCTGCATTAGTGCTCAAGTTATACAAACAAAGCTAGATTCAGCATGCCTGAATCTAGTCTATGCTACAGCAAACAAGGTGCATCAATTTCAGAAAGAAACTGTTCAAATAAGCATCCACAATAATCCTTTAACCAGAAATTCCCAGCTCAGAAGGGCAGAATCTAACCTCTCCTCCCACAAGAGTGCAGACCACAAACCTTCTTAATGTAAAATAAATGGCCTGAAGCCCAAGTGCTTAAACCAGAACTAATATACTTAGAATAACAGACACTGAGCCTTCAATCAGCAATTCCCAATTTAGAAGGATGTAAGCTACCTGTCCTGCCTCAACAGTGCAGACCACAAACCTTCTTAATGTAAAACAACTGGTCTGAAGCCCAAGTACTTAAACTGAAAGGCTTAGAATAACAGTTACAGTTTAATCAGGCTACTACTAAGCAGTAATAAATGCAGCAGAATAAATACAATTGAGTACTTTTAAGAAGAGGCAAAAGCAAAATAAAGTGCAATTTTTTTTGTTTAGTAAAGTGCAAGGAGACTGCGGTGGTGGTGCTGCGGTAGCGTTGTCACCTCACAGTTAGACGTTGCCTGTTCGATTCTCAGTTAGAGCGTCTTCTGTGTGTGACATGCGTGAATGGGCGTTCCTTCGTTGAAGGTTGTGAGTTAGGCCCGGCAAGCCAGCACGTAAAAATCTACTGCCAATCATTAGCGGACTGGAGTTCCACTGTGGCGACCCCTAACCGAGAAAAGCCGAAAGACGCAAACAAGTAAAGTGCAAGGAGAGAGGAAGGAGGAGCAGAGGTCAAGAACCTAAGTGGGTTGGCCTTCTCAAATGTTCTCTCTGTATTAAATAGAGTGAACACCAGACTGGGAGGGGTGTCCCAGATCAAATTTACATTACATTTCTGTACCTTAGGTATTCCAAAGAATACTGCCATCTTAGGGTGCTCCACTTGTAAAAAGTCATAAGTATCATGATCACCTTCACCCTGACAAAACATGTCAAATAGTGTTGTATCTAACTTCATCAGTGTTATATTCCTGGTTTGCCAGCCAAATCCTTAGGTGCTCAGGCAGAGTACTGAGGGATTATTCCTCTCACCAAAATATTTTCAAGCATTTCAAATGTAGTGACCTTACACCCAATCTCCCATCTATGAATGTAGGTGCTAATTTCTGCAGTTAATTCACCCACACTCTCATATGGACTCTTTCTGTGCTCTCCGAAATTCTCCTATACAGTTTTTAGACAGTTTAAAACATGCAAGTAAATATTCTTTAACTTTAACATAGTTTAAACAATAGGAAACCACAAACAAAGCCTTGGGATGTAACAGCAAACACAGACACCACTTTTTAGCACTTTCGTTCACTTTATTACCATGCACTTCATCAGAAAACTCTGACACACCCACTCTACAAAATTTTAAAGACCATTTGAAAAAAATCACATGACAAATTGACCAACAGTAATAGACTTCAAATCAAATCTCTAAAGATATATATGAATGTATACTAAAATGCATGTAAAATACATCATATAAAAGACATAAGACTGTCATAAAAGAAATCTAAAGATAAATATTTAAATCATTTCATCTGTAAACAACACTTAATGTTGATGCTTTTGTTCAAGCCTGGTGCATGATCTGCAACCAGGTGTATTTGCCAAAAAGATTCTTTACATTCCAACAAAGATTTATAATCACCAGAAAAATCATTACTGAATACACTATCTAAAAGAGAAAAAGAAAACTTTTTAAATTCAGTACATACAGTAGCATACCTAGCAAAGGCATTAGTAAAATCTTTCTTTTTAACTGCTAGGCAATGCTCATAAATCCTACATTTAAGACATCTGGTGGTCTTCACAGTGTAAAAACTGGGACAAGAGTGGCACATTGCTATGTATACCACATTGTCACTGTTACAAGTATAATTTCCCTTAGCCCAAATGGTCCTATTAAGATGTCTAAACGTGATTGAAGAAGAATTACTGCTAAACCTACACAGTCTACAACTTGCACAAGAAAATGTGCCTAAAGTATGTAATACACTAGCTGTGGTTTTAACCTCTGGTGTAAATTCTAACATATTCTTAATAGAAACAAACTGTTAATATACCGATAGTATGCATAAATCTTATGTACCCTCAGGGTAATTTACCAAAAATTTAGTTTCCCAAGTTACCATAACTAAATTGGCAAAGGCAGAGGTGACCCTCACACCCATGGCCACACCTGAAGTCTGTTTAAAGAGCTGGTTGTTAAACTTAAAAAAATTATTACCTAGAACAAGTTTCATGAGGCAACAAATTGTGTTGATCTTACTATTATCAAAATTTGTTTTACTACACAAATATTCCCTTAAATATTCAAGCCCCACATCCTGATTGATATAGGTATACAAGGAATTCACATCCAGGGAAGCAAAATAAAAGAGGCCCTGTGGTGGAATTAATTCTTCAAAATCTCTAATAGATGCCACAAATCACATAAATAATATTTAGAAGCCTGAACTACAGGATTTAAAATATAATCTAGCCATATTGAAATTGTCTCTGTTTTTGACTTCCTGGCAGAAATAATGGGTCTAAAAGGTGGATTTGTCTGACTTTTCTGCACCTTAGCTATTCCAAAGAATACTGCCATCTTAGGGTGATCCACTTGTAAAAAGTCATAAGTATCGTGATCAACATCACCCTGGCAAAACATGTCAAATAGTGTTGTATCTAACTTCAAATAACTTTTCTTAATAAAAGCAATATCAACTTTCTTACAAGTATCATCATTGTCTAACGTCTTCAATAGATCGAGTGTAATCACTTGTTTTCATGACTACAATCATGCCCCCCCTTAGCAGCTCTCATAACTCTGAGCTCTCTATTTTTTGCCAATGTAACCAAAGCCTTATATTCTTCTGTACTGAGAGTGTAAATATTGTGATCAGAATTTATATGTCTAAAATCTTTCTCACACAGGTCACTGAAAACTTGAAGCGTGGTGGACTGAATGCAGTAGCACATTTAGGTCTATCAACACGAGAATAATTATCTCTAACAACATCATGCATAATAGAACTTAAATTTAACTTTCTCAGGAAGAGCTTAAATTCAATAAGTTTGGTAATATTCACAGAACAACTAGGAATGAATGAAAAACCCTCTTTCAAAACTGAAACAACATGATCTGATAAAGTTTCACTAGAAAGATTAAGCACATCAAGTTCCATACTTGAAAAATCTTGTGAAATCACCCCTTCTTCTTCTTGTTCTTCCCCCTCCCTTTGTCTTTCGATTGTGTCTGACCATTTTGGTGACTGTTTGTTCCCTGACTGGACCATTAGAAAAGGACCTGAATTATTGCAGCTACTAGAATTGTCAGAAATAGACAACTGCTGCATAGCTGGAGTTAGGTGTAGAATTTGTACCTGCACTGGTTGTAGTTGTATTAGAACCCAATGGTTCAACAGATACGTTAATATTACTGTTCACAACACAATCATTGACATTTAGCACATTATTAGTCACACTATTATCCGACTTGTTGCTAGTCCCGTTAAAATTGTCATAACAAACTCCACTGTCTCGTACAGAATAAGCAGTATGGTTAGCATAAGCCAACATATCTCTCCTTAGTTTAGCTTGCTTTCTCACCACAATGGAAGCTCTCTGCCTATCTGCCTTGGCACCAATACCACAATATAAATGCTTAAGGGAGGAGAAACAGGAATGGGACTTGATATGTGAATCAAGTTCACACATGACATCTTTAACTTTCTCCATCTCCTGTTGATAATAAGTAACCAAGATTTGCATAATATTGATGCCAGTATTGCTAAATAAATTGACTAATTCAATGTACAAAAGGCCCCCAAGTGAAACACAGTTAGGGAATTTAGATGTCCACAAACCTTGCGACACACATTGCCATTTGATACATTCTTCTAAATAGGAAACTTCGATGTCAAGAGTGACAAATCTAATAGTGTGCTTTTCAAGTTCAAAGATAGCTTTTTTTACATTTAGCCAAATCCACAGCAGTGTCATCACTACTAATAGTACTTACTGTGGAATTAACAGAAGGTTCACCAGTGCCTGAAAAAGGATTGTCCATTCATTTAAAAGCTTGTTCAAGAATGCTGTTGTTAGCAATAACAGCTGGTTCCAAAGTTCCTTCCTGACTGCCAGGTACGTTCCAATTACATGAGCCGCCCTTCTGTTGACAAAAAACATTAAGGTCCATAGCCTGTGTCTGCAAAAAGCCTGGATGTCTGGCAAATCCTTCTTGAATGGCACCAGCAATAACTTTTAGTTATGTACTCACCATAACTTTAGATGTTTGGGATCCATCTCGCCTACATTCTGTACTGATGGGCTCGGAGCCAATCCCTCGGCACCGACCCGGCACGCTATGCTATAGAGCGAAGCCTCTTATTGGCTGAGCTATTCTCTATCCCAGGATGCACCACCACTAATCCCCCAGATCTTGTTTGTCCGCATTCATGCACACACACATAACTTGTTTATATAACATTGCCAGATGTTTCAAGATGAAACAATAGAATTCGGACCGTCCGATCTCTTCTGATCTCCAAGGCAGGGGGAAGGAGGGTGGGTTATTGGGAATGTAGGCGAGATGGATCCCAAACATCTAAAGTTATGGTGAGTACATAACTAAAAGATGTTATGTGATCCTATGTCGCCTACATTCTGTACTGATGGGACAGCGTCCCTAGCACCTAAATCCTGGGTGGCTCACTGGAAAATACTCCTGATCACTGTAGAACCAAATGAAGCTCGCCCCCGAGATGCCACATCCAATTTGTAGTGGGAAATGAAAGTGTGCAGGGAAGACCACGTAGCCGCAGCACAAATGTCACTAATGGCAAGCTTAGAATGGAATGCTATTGAAGTAGCCATAGCTCTTGTAGACTGAGCTTTGACAGAGGTCGTAAGATCTTTATTAGAAGAGGAATAAGCTTGACTAATACAGTCCCTGATCCATTTGGCAATAGTGACCTTTGTGACGGCTTTGCCCAATTTATTATCCGAAAAGGACACAAACAATTGATCTGTTTTCCTTGTTTGTTTGGTCCTGTCTAAATGAAAACGCAATTGCCTGTGGACATCCAATGTGTGGAATATGTATTCCGCTTTGTTTGAGTACTTTGGAAAGAAAACTGGAAGTTCTAATGACTGTTGTAGTCAAAAACTGGAACAAACTTTAGGGACAAAGGATGGATTAGGCCTGAGAGATACTCTATCTTTGTGAAAAACCAGGTACGGAGGTTTTACAGATAGAGCTTGAAGCTCTGAAACCCTTCTGGCAGAAGTAATCACGACCAGAAAAGCAGTTTTCCACAATAGAAATTTCATATCACATGTTGCTGCTGGTTCGAAGGGGGAGGAAGTTAAGGCACGTAACACCACATCGAGATCCCATGGAGGAGCAGGATGAGAAATCGGAGGTCATAAAAGTGCAGCACCTTTCATGAAGGTCTTACACAATCTGTTGCTCATTAAAGGTGGGTTTATAGATTCATGAAAATTGGAAATAGCTGCCAATTGGACCTTGATGGTAGAGACTGAAGAACCTTGATTGAATAGGGAAGTTAGAAATTTTAGGACTTCCGATACAGGAATAGTGATGGGATTCAGACCCCGGAGTTGAGCCCAAATAGCAAATCTCTTCCATTTGCTAGTATACAATTTCTTAGTGGCAGACTTGTGGGCCGAAGATAAGATATGTATGACTTCTGGGTCTAAGGTATGATTCCTGACTATAGTCGGAAGAGGAGGAGCCAAGCTGTTAACTTCAAAGTGTGAAGGGACTGGTGGAGTAGTCCCGACTGATGAATTAATAGGTCTGGGATCTGATCCAGGAACCATGGACCGTCCAGTGCATATTTCCGAAGATAGGGGAACCATACCTGACGAGGCCAGTAAGGAGCAACTAAGATCATTTTGCTCCCCAAGTGAGACGCCTTTTGGATCACTCTGGGAAGGAGGGAAACTGGGGGGAAGGCGTATAGCAAGCCGGTGGGCCAAGGATGGGCTAGTGCGTCCATAGGGCTCTCCCCCGGAGCTGGAGTGAGGGAGAAGAACTTTTTGCACTTCGCGTTCAGCGGGGTTGCGAAGAGGTCGCAACAAGGAATTCCCCATTTGCTGAAAATCTGAGTTGCCACTGTATTGTTCAGAGACCACTCGTGAGGAGAGAGGATAGTTCTGCTCAGTCTGTCGGCTATCACGTTGGATTTGCCAGGGATATGAGTTGCTATCAGAAAACGTCTGGTCACCACTGCCCATTCCCATACTCTCATGGCCTCTCTGCAAAGAGGGTAGGATCTGGTTCCTCCCTGCTTGTTCAGGTACCAGACCACTGACATGTTGTCGGAGTGAACGGCAATCATGCCCTGAGGGAGGTAATCGTGGAGGGCTTGTAGAGATAGAAGCACCGCCCTCATTTCCAAAATGTTGATATGAAGAAGACTCTCTTCTGAATGCCATTTGCCTTGGACTGACCTGCCCAGGAAATGCCCCCCCCCCCCACCCCATCTGGGAGGCGTCCGTAGTCAAAGTGGCCATAGGAGGAGGCAGAACGAAGGGTCGACCCTGATCCAGATTGGAGGGCACCAGCGAAGGTCCCGTTTGCAGGTTTCCGTGATCCGTATGAGGTGACTGAGAGGGAGATCCTGAAAGGACCACTGTGTTGAAAGAAGCCACTAGAGAATTCTCATATGCAACCTTGCTAGGGGGACTAGAAGAACAGTGGTGGACATAGATCCCAATAGCTGCAGGACCATTCTGGCTGGAGCTTTGGATCTGAGAAGCAAGGTTCGAACTTGAGCCTGTATGGTTTGTATCCTTTCTGTAGGAAGATAGACCCGCATTCGGTTTGAGTCTATCTCTACTCCGATGAATCTTGTGCATTGAGATGGCAGCAACACAGACTTTGGCCAATTGAAGGTGATTCCAAGGGAAGTGCCCAGTGATATTGTGGCTTGTAGGTTCTGCAATAGTAGACGCCTGGAGGTGGCAGTTAGGAGCCAGTCGTCTAGATACGGAAACACCTGGAATCCTAGACTCATCAGGTGAGCAGTCACGACCGCCAAACATTTGGTGAACACCCTGGGGGCTGTGGTGAGACCAAAGGGCAGCGCGCGGAACTGAAAATGACTGTCTCCTAGGCTGAAGCGCAAATGTCTCCTGGACGCCTGATCTACCATGATGTGGTAATAAGCATCCTTGAGATCTATGGAGCACATCCAAACACGTTTCTCCAGCAGTGGGAGAATGGATTGTAGGGTGACCATTCAGAACTTGGAATTTTTGACTGAACGATTTAGAATGCTGAGATCCAAAATGGGCCTCAAGTCCCCGGTCTTTTTTGGCACCAAAAAGAATCTTGAGTAAGTCCCTAATCCGATCTGGTCTGCGGGGACCGGTTGGATGACTCCTTTTTGAAGCAGCTTTGAGACTTCTATGGCTGCAATTTCCCGTTGACTGGGTGGCAGGTCCGGGATTTTCTTGGACGGAGGTGGGGAGTGAGAAAAAGGGATGGCGTAACCTCCGGCGATAATTCGAAGCACCCATCGGTCCTGAGTGATACCTTCCCAGGCTTTTAGGTGCCTCGAAAAACGACCCCCGACTGGCTCCGGAGCTGCACAGTCGGGCAATCCCTCAGGGATTGTGAAAGGCTGAAGAGCCGCAAAAGGACTCATGGTCTCCAGTGTTGCGGGGGCCTCTGCCGCCTCTGGGACGGCATCTTCCAGAAAAATTTCCCCCTCCTCTGCCTCTAGAAGGGGGATCGTCCTGCTGTGAGGGATAAGACTTCTGGGATCTACAGAACCACATTTTCCCTCCTCTTTTAGCCTTGGGATAAGGCCGAAAGGGAGTGGAAAATCGTGCCCCTACGGCAGTCAAAGTCTTACCTTCTTGCTCGCAGCGGGTCAATGTGTCCTTTACCTTGGGTCCAAACAAAGAGGACCCATCAAAGGGAGCGTCGGCAAAGGAAGACTTGAAGGCTTCTGCAAAATGACACAGGCTGAGCCAGGCTTGCCTCCGTAGAGCAATACCCGTACCCACCGCTCTACTCGCCCCCTCGGCCGCATATGAAATGAGCCTCATGGACGAGTTAGATATCGATGACAGCGTAGCCAACTGAGAGCCAACCGTCTGGGCCAGCTGCTCAGGTAGGTTACCCAAGAGGGTATCTGAAAGCTCCTTGATCAGATCCCTCTGAAACCTGGTGAAGTGCGTTAAATAGTTCAGGGACCTTAAGGTAAAGGCCGCTGAACTGAGGGTGCACTTCCCGTACTGATCCATGCTCCTAGTAGCAGATGCCACCACCAAGGCATCTACAGCCACACCTTTTGTCAAAAACTCCTTCTCTGGGGGTGCTGATAGGAACTTATTTGGGCGAGCAGGCACCGGTTCCACAGAGTCTGGATGTTCCCATGCCCTTCGACAGATCAAATCTAGGAGCTCGTCGAAGGGCGGAGACACCCAGGAGGTGGAGGGCTGAGCCCCGAAGGCCTTAAGGAACACCGACTCATCAGCAGAAGGGGGTTTGGAGTGCCAGCCGCCTCATTGTTTGAGGGCTTCCAGGATGTCTGCAAAGGAGACATCATCTGAGGACGACTTAGGGGACCCCTCTGCATCATCAAGATCAGTGTCTGACGTGAGAGACTCATCGGGGGAGTCAACGTGCTTCCTCTTGCATGATCTTTTCCTTGGGGGTTCCTCTGAAGAAGCTTCAGAGGGACCTCCAGGAGGGGGGGAACCCCCAGTGGGGGTGACCTCAGGCCCCGGGGCTCCGCTGTCTAAGGACAGGGGGACTGCCAAAGACCCAGTCTCCATATGTAGGGAAGGTGCTGGTGAGACCGTGGAGGTAGCCAAAGAAGATTTGGCTAACGCACTCCTCATGGCCCTGAAGGCCGGACCACCAGAATCCTGGGAAGGTCCAACCCCCGTGGCCACAACAGTAGACGGTACCCCCGCAGCCGACGCACCGAGAGGAAGGCTTGGAACCGAAAACATCAGTCCCGAAGCGTCCCCCCCGGGGCCGACAGAGGAGGTCCGTGTACCGAACTCCGACTCGAGAGCCGGGGTTGGAGTAAGGGTCGGGGCCGACCCGAAAACCTCCATCGGCTCCACCAGCACCGGCTCCAACGGTGCCGAGGCTGTTGGAGGAGGAACCAGAACTACAGGGTGGGCCATCGGCTCCGAAGCCGAATGGGCTGGAGCCGAAACTAATTTTTGGAACATAGGAGACTGAAATAGTCTTAGGAGCACTCTGTCGATGTCCGAATCAGACATCTTGGAAGATCTAGATGAAACCGATCGGGTCCGAACCGACTTCTCCATCGGCTCCAAAGGACTGGGGGACTGGCTCCGAATGGACTCAACCAATATCGGTGCCGAGGGAGATCCCAAAACAATTTCCCTTGGTGCCGAGGAGGGCTTCGGCACCGAAGGGGAAGAGTCTGAGCCGGCAACCCTCATCGGCTCCAAAATCAGTGGAGCCGATGAAGGTGACCCGCCTCTCGAAGCCCCAGTCATCGGCTCTGAAACCAGAGGAGTCGAGACTGGGGGCATCGAGGCAGACCGTTCCGCCCTTGGCTCCGAAGTCCGTGGAGCCGATGGAGAAGCCTGCCTGGATTTCTTAGTAGTCGGTTCCGACGGGCTGGTCGGAGCCGACGCTTTCTTTTTCTTAGTTGGAGAGGATGAGGAAGATAAGGCCTCCTCGAAGGAGGGTTTAATCAGCCCTTTCAAGATTAATTTATTCTTCCTCTCTTGGAGGACCCTAGAGGAAAAGGCGTGACACACGCTGCAGGACTCCTGTAGGTGCTTGGCGCCTAAACAGTATACGCACGAGGAGTGATCATCAGTTATCGACATTTTATAACTGCACCTCATGCACTTCTTGAACCCTGAGGGTCTATGTTCTTTAGACATAATGTCTCTGAAACAGTCACTAAAACAGTGGTAAAGAACACTCTGTAGTCAGAAAAACACAGATTTTAAACAACAATAAAGTTTTTTTTTTTTTTTTTTTTTTTTTTTTAACGATAAATCAAAATACCAGTACAATACAATTACCAGTACAATACAATTATGACAAACAGCAAAAAGGAGGGCCAAGAACCCTCTAACTCAAACAGGTACTTGACCTCCTTAAAAAAATAGAAACTGCTAATGAATAGGGGAAGGCCCCTCTAACTTAAACGGGAAACCTTTCCCTAAACAAATTTACCACAAAATTATATCAAAAAACACTTGTACAACAACAATAGCTGTTAAAACAGCTTTTGGGTAAGAATAGAGAATTTCCTGACAGGAAAACTTTAGAAAAAAAAACAGCACTTAGCTCAGCCAAGTTTGAGACCACGTCCTAGCTTGCAAGCGGCAAACGAGATCTAGGGGATTAGTGGTGGTGCATCCTGGGATAGAGAATAGCTCAGCCAATAAGAGGCTTCGCTCTATAGCATAGTGTGCCGAGTCGGAGACGAGGGATCGGCTCCGAGCCCATCAGTACAGAATGTAGGCGAGATAGGATCACATAACATCCATAGTTAAATGCTCAGTAAATTGCAGAAAATTCTCTGGCACAGTGAGTTGTAACGTTGAGTAAGGTATCCTCTGGATTGTCTTCTGCAGCCACCCTAAAGGCATGAAAAACAAACTGGAACTAAGTAACTGAATAACTGAAACACAACAGGAAACCACAAACAAAGCCTTGGGAGGCAACAGCAAACAGGGACACCACGTTTTAGTGCTTTTGTTCACTTTATTACCATGAACTTCATCAGAAAACTCTGCCACATCCACTCTACAACTTTTGCTTAAATAAAAGGATTTCTGTCAGCATGAATTTTCTGAAGGAAATAAAAGTCTGAAACTCAAATGTATGTCATTACTTAGTAACTTCACTCTCCAGTGACTGGCAACAAACCGATTGTTTTAGATGTAAGGGGCCAAAATATAAACACCTGGATATTTTTAAATTGTTATATTTTGGATGTAAAATGTTTCCTCCGACTCCATTTACATATACTACAGCAACTTTTAAACATTAGGTGTAAGAACTATTTTACATTAAAAATATATAAAAAATAATATGGCAATAAAAAATAAACACATAAACACAACTATTTACCAGACAGCCTTTTCTCTAAGTGCAGTAATGACCTACTCCAGGGCATAGATATAATCACACACACACACACACACACACACACACACACACACACACACACACACACACACACACACACACGCACACACACACACACACGCACTCACACAAACACACATGCGTGTACACAAAAAAATCAAGCAGACATGCGCACACACACACACACACACACACACACACACACACAAATATGTGTGTGTGTGTTTGTATGTATGTATGTATGTATGTGTATACATATACAAAGAGATGCAGAAGCAGAAAGACAGTGTCTCTTGCATACACAAACTCAGATGAGCACATACAAGTACGTGTACACGCGCGCACACACACACATACACACACACACATAGACAGATGGATACACATATTATTATATTATATATACACCTCTCTGTGCACACACACACACACACACATATATATATATATATATATATATATATATATATATATATATATACATACATACATATAATTTTCTGAGCAAATAAATGTGCATCTATATATACACACAAAGACAAACACACACACACATACAATACATGAGACAGCATAATTTTGCAGATGTGTAAATGCAGCAGATGAGTGTGTTGAAGTGTTTGACAGACGACTGTATGTACTGGCAGAAAAATGCGGGTTCTAACAGCACTATGATGAACAAATAAGGGGCAGGATTGTGCTGGATGATGTAGTGTTGCAAAAGTTTGAGCTTGAAGTTAACCTAACTTTAGAAAAGGCAATACAGATAGTCATGGAGGTTATGTATTTTGCATGTCGAGTACCAACATTACACGTATTTTGTTTTCACGTACATGTCCAGAATTTTTTTAATTCAAAGTTGGCAACCCTGTGTGGCATGTCCATGAAACCCATCAGTGCTACATTTATCATCACATATTGGTGGTAGTTAAGAGGATACTTGAACTGAACTCAGTCTAAAGCATGTGTGTGTTTGTGTTTTAAATATGCAAAGGTTTAGATTTGCACAGCAGTTATTTTATTTTTTAGTTACAATTAGTGTAGGAACTGGTAGAGGTGAACTCTAGCTCTAGAATACTGGAACTAACTATTATTTTTTGTTAAATACTAGCAGGCGAATGCAAGCAGAAGTTGCATAGTTTTGAATATAACAAGGTCTTCCAAAAGGACTTACTTTACATAGGTTTAAGTTTCTTTTCCACAGAAATCAAAGGCAATTACATCAGCTCCAACTCATTCACAGAAGTAACCAAACAAGTTCTTCCACATTCACAAACTAATGAGCTTGCTTTCACATCTCTCTGGAATGCTGTCTCCCTTGAAGAATCTTTTAACTCAGTTTTTTACGGCCCTTGGATTTCTGACTCCAAATCTTTGTGCAACTTAATTACATATAAGTAATTATGTCTTTCCATACAAACTGCAGAAACATTCCTGCATCTTATACACAATTACTGCAGAGTAAAGTTATAGCTTTTTCAGCCATATTTTTCTTTTACATTACAGCAAAGAACAAATACAATGTTCCTGTCACTGTCAGGAAATCTTATAAATGAAATTTCACAGTGCAGTTTTCTGTTACATATTTTGCAAAGCTTAAAATGTATTAATGTCTTAATTAAAGAAACAAAGTAAAGTCATCACATTTTAAAGTTAGTTTTCTCTACCCAGTCATCACAGATTCTATTACTTTCAAATAAGAAGGCAGAAACATTTCCAAGGTTAATAAGGCAGTATGATCACACAGTAAGTCAAAATGCACAGGAGGGGTTCATTAGCATATTATTCATACTCACTTTTTTAAATACTATAATACAGTATGCTTTTCCAAACATATCAAATGGAAAAAATGAACAAGACAAAAAGACAATGCAAGGCAAAGTGCAGCAGTTAGAGAAGTACAGATGCCAACAGAGGGGAAAGAAAAAATGTCAAAAGTGAGTGGAAAATAAAGTTGACTATAATGTAGAGGCACAACTTCAATTGCAGTGCCTGTGATTGTTAAGTAGATGCAGTTTTTGAGAACATTTGAGATCAGCAGTGAGAGTGTTACAGTTTATATTTAACATAAATGACATTTTCTTTTACTGTTCAATAATTACTGTTTACACAAAGCAGTAATTTTTGTACACGATGCATTACGTCAGCTGGTTTACTATCAATATTTCGCAGTGCAATTGCACGGCTATGAAGTATTCGAACAACATATGTTCGAACATTTCATAGTTCGGCAGGTTATGTGAGCGAACGTTATCATTGCGAATGGACTGTGCAGTTGCAATTATAACGTTTGCTCATGTAAGGGGATCGCGGTACAGTGCGGTTAGGGAAATACATCCCTTTCCTCACTGTAGTGCGATCTCGGAGTTGGAATATTAAGTTAGGGGGGTGTGGGGGGCGCAGCCTCCCACAAGGGGGTGCAAGGGGGCTTGCCCCCCTGCATAGATGTGAGTTTAGGCTAGTTAGGTAGGGAGTTAAGGGAAGGGTGGGAGTGCTGTTAATTGTCGAAAATGTCGCTCGATTAACAGCTGTTTTCGACATTAGGTACATACGGAAATGTTCATTTCCAATGTTAAAATTCAAACTTACGTACACTTTTTTTTTTTTATTTTCGATTTTTTTGATAGTAAACCACGTCAGCCATAGTTTTAAACAGCCTTAAAATACTAGTAAAATTTTAAACTGAAACTGTAAGTTATAACAGCAAATTGGACAGATGTTTCTTTTTAAAAAGAAAAAGCCAGCGCCCGACTCCTGTGGCATATCCAAAAATTTTTATTACATGATAAGGCAGCAAAAATTATCACAGTACACCAACATGGTTGTACCGGTTTCGGCCACAGCCTTCTTTAGCAACCAAACATGATGCAAAAAATGATTATACCTAACTTGCTATCTCCTTTATCTTATTTATCCCTTGCAGACATGGAGCGCCCTCTAGTGTATACAAAAATAATATAGAGCTGACAATCCACATGAACAAATGCAATTGTCTACATACAACCCAAAAATAAATACAAATACATAATTTAAATAGGGATGCTTCAAAAATGATCATTGAAGCCCGGGGAAAAAAGAGCCCCCAATTTAATGATCCACATTTTTTCTTTGTTTGTAAGAATTTCATGTAAAACATGGGATTGTTTGTTTCTGAAGCTGAATATGATCAAAAACCATAAAACAAAAAATTCCCGTATCACTCAGGTGATATTAAGAATAAAAAGGGTTCTAGTTCCTTGTATAAGCATATTTCTAAACATCCTATGGGAATTTTTTGTTTTATGGTTATTGAGTCATTGTTGGGAAACGGTAAAATGGTGTCTTCCTATAGGTTTCCAATATTGGATCTTGTATGTATACAAAATGAGAAGATACCTTACCTTTAGCATGGATCCTTCTGTTTTTTATCAGTCACTAATACCACAGCTGGCTGTAAAACATAAAAAAGAGAATTTAGGGGAAGCACAGATAGATATATCAGCTAAAACAAGGTACATCATTCTCACTAAGCTGTAGACAAAGAGTTCACTCTTCAGATAACAAGGTGAGAAGTACAACTAATGATGTAGATAGCTTCACACTTCAAATATAATGAAAATCATTTTCAGAAAATGTATCTTCAACTTTACTCATAGCAAGTATAATCAATGATAGGAATAAATATACATCATAGAAATTATCTTCAAAGGAAACACTGATCATTTCCACTAAACAGTTTATGTTCCAAATATGAAGAACTGGAGTTACTGCAAAGAGCTGTAGCATGACAGTTAGTCCAAAAGATGAAGAAACTAAAGTCACTTTCAGTTCAAAGGTGTAATGATGTAACATCTTTATATAGTAAACTCTCCATTAACCAGAACTCAAGCAACCGGCACTCTCAAGCAAATGGCATAAAAAAATCTAAGAAATTCTGTACAGTTTTCATGTGTTGCACTTTCTTCCACCCCCCCCCCCAGAAACATACCTTATGTTTTTAGAGTTTTTTAAAAAGGAAAATAGGAATAAATTCCCTCTCTCCCCAGCATGAGAATACGTCAAGCCAAACAAATAGTATAGGGTACAGTATTAGGCAGGCCTATTTTTAATAGTAACTCTGAAGCAACCAGAAATAACATTTATCTGGCATCTACCAATCTCCATGGGTGCTGGTTAACTGAGAGTTTACTGAATTACATGAGAAGGATTTGAGAGAGTTTAAAATTTTAATGGTAGTTTTGGATTAGCACTACTGTGATCTGTGTCTTTATAGCCGGACTGATCAAAAAGTAATGTTTTTATTTTGTTCTCCCTAAGTGATCACAGGGATTTTTGTGCACGTATCTAACCTTTCCCTTCCAATGGAATACAGATAAATCCCAGTTACTGGTATGGCAATTATGGCCTTAGTCCTGTGCATTACACATGCAGCTAGGCAGAACCTAAAATTTCACCCACTACTGCACTCAGCATGTTTGTTATTATTGTGCCTTGTCTTAGCCAGTAACCTCCCTGAAATTACAATACTCCCTCAGTGCAGTTCTATAAGCATTAAATTAATATACTGATCTCATTGCATCCACTCCCCATTTCAGCTTTCACCCTGCTTGCCGGTTGTCTGTTATTGTGAATGTGTCTACCATAACTGCTTGTTGTTAGAAGCCTGCCTTATCTGCATTTATTTATAGGATCATAGGATCACAGGGATTTACTAGGCTATTGGCCCTGAGACCCTTATAAGCCTAGCCAAGAGTTTAGCGGGTCTATATTAGAACACCGAAATTTCAAAATTTCTAGTGTTCTAATATCGACCCGTTTCAAGTGAATGCTGAAAATAATCGAAGAAACAAAACCAATTTTTTTCCTAGGGAAAGAATTTGGTTGTTCATTTCTGTTGCTTCGGTATTTTCAGCTCTGTGGTGGAAAGTTACGGGTTGGGTTCAGGTAAGTGTGTGATTGTGTGGACGTGAGGGTTAGGGCGGGTTAGGTGAGTTAGGGTAAGTGTGCGATTGTGAGGACGTGAAGGTTAGGGCGGGGTAGGTGAGTTAGGGTTAGGGCGCGAGTGAGGTGACTGTGCGATAGTGACAGACCTTAGGGTTAGGGTTTTGTTAAGGTAAGTGGATAGTTAGTGGTGTATGTATAGTTTAGTGTAGGGTTAGGTTAAGAGTTTATGTGTATGTGTGTGGATTGCTGTTTGTTTGGTGTGCTTGTGTTGTGTGTATGTGTTTTGGAATGTTCAGTGTTCTAATATAGACCCAAGTTTAGCCCATGTTTAGACAAGTCAGCACCCAAAGTTCCTGTCGATCATTTTTTTTTTCCAATGCAAAGGTGAGAAAGAAGGCATTGAGACTGACAACTTTCCAAAACTGTCCACAGGAAATCTTTGTGTTAGATGGCAACAGGTTTGACTTCAAGTACATGTTAGAAATAACCACATTGGACAAAAGAAAGACTGTTACATGTGATGTTTTCTTTAGCTCCACTTCAGAAAGGGCCTGAAATAGTCATCCAGGTACAGCTAGATGTACACTTCTATTCCCCAAGATGAGCAACTTCTGGAACTAAAAATATGAATTTTCTGGGAGCAGCAAAATGCGCCATACACATGGAAATGAAGTAAAACTACTGGAATCCTATTGGAAACCTTAAGAATTTCACACTGCCTCTGAAGATAGGAATACAAAGGTAAGCATCAGTCGTTTCCAAAGTGGCAATCATGGATTTGGTAGTAGTAGGGTAACAGGAACTGGAAGATAAGAATCCCAAACTTCTTGGCTACTAGAAATTTACTTACTATCAAAAGGTCTAATATGGACCTCGAAAGAACAGTTTCTTGAGACTAACAGTAGATTAGGCTAAAATGGTGCTCCTTCTCCTGATGGAACATGTTTTATGGCCAAGGATGTGAGTAGCGGTTTCAATACTGGACCTGCTAGCATTATTTGTCTGATTGGATCAAAATCATCACGAAAGTGTAAAGATTTTGAAATCTGTATTGTATCTTAAAATAATCAACGCCCTCATCCAGGTTTCTGTGGTCATGATAAACCTCTGACTGTTGAAAACAGGTTTTAATCTCTCTCTCCTGTCAGAAGTTAAGAATGATGGAAAGATCTGGAGAAGGGGCAACTAACTAACGCAGTCAGCAATGAAGGTCGCTGCCTTGAGAGGGTTGGGACCGCTGCATCTGCTTTGTTGCCTGCTCCAGCCTCTTCCCTTCCCTCCAAAAGCCTCTTTCAAAAGCTTTCTTCTACATAACTTTTCAACTCTGGTCTACAAAATGGTCATTTTTTGACCAAAAAGTGCCTGACGTATTTTTTTTTTTAAACTATAGGATTAAAAAAAATGTTTCAACATATGCTCTCATGCTTTTTAAAGATTTTTTTTGTGAAAACAGACCAAAAAGATGGTCATCTAAAAGGCGTGGAGTATTTAACCAACATCTTCAGAAAATGGTCTTCAAACAACTGTACTAAGGTAGCTGCCCTGGGCACAATTTGTAACATACTTCCCCACTTTTAAATATGTCTGAGTGAATATGAACAGACTCAACTGATCTTAAACATATCTGGGATTGTCATTACAATCTCTTCCATTTATGTTAATATGTATTCCTGTTCTTGCAACTAAGGACTTAGTAAGTGACAAACTTACGCATTGCAGTTATCTTTTATTGCATGCATGTATAAAATCTTTTTCTGTACTTCAACATTTCTGTATGTTCCTTTTACATTATGATTAATCTCCATTTGTTAATAATCCTGTTTTAGATTTTTTAAATTCAAACATGAACACAGATGCAACATATCCTACAGTGGCTTAGTATATAACATGGTGCTCTTGTCACTCTTAATTGCCCAGCAAACCACAAATCAGAAATGAAGACGCAATAAATATCTACCAGACTGTGATTATGTTAAATTTCAAATTAATTAAGTCACTCTGAGTCTGTTACTTGACACTGACTACCACTGCTGGTGAAAAGCAGCTGTATCTTCCATAAACTACAAGTAGCAGACAGCTGAAAGCAGTATGACCAGGCTTGCATTAATCCTCCTCCTATTGCAGTGGTGCCCAGCCTGTTGATTGTGTTTCAGTACCGTAATACACAGCCAACAATAGTGCCCACAACACTAAAACACTGAGTTGGGCTGAAAGTTTAACACAATAGCTTGAGTACAAAAGGTGCAGTCAAAGCTCAAGTGTTTCTCATTCTGTCATTTGTTCATTAAACCATTCTGTTGGTAGCTGTAAGTTCTTCATTCCTGCTTGTGAATTATTTAATTGTGCTATAGTACTATCAAACTTTGCTCACTGATGGTTTTCATTTGTTTTTTTCTTTCAGTTTCACTGAGAATTAAATCATCAGTCTGGTATTGAAGTTTCTGTTTTTAAAAACAATATTTGCTTGACTGAGAACTAATTACTCAGGCTGCATAAGCGTATGATTCAACAGTGCCCTAGGAAAACCAGCTTTTATCTAAATGGCCCCAAACCAGCACTTTAAACAGTGGCACAGAAAAGCCACACCAGAAAAACAACAACAAAAAAGTGAGAAATCAAAGCATCTGCTACACATAACTCCTTAAATCTCTTTTAAAGGAGGTTGAAGATTAATATACAAATGACCGCTTAAGGACATACAAGTGCTCTAGCTACATGGCTACCAAATGCATACTGTCTTTTTACTTTTTCTGAGTCTTTAATGACATTTATAGGTCATAGACATATTTTGCCCTTGTACTCACCAGTAAAATCAGTACAGCATAAATAAAAACTTTAACCATAGTCTGAAAACAATCAGTTTATAAAAAATCCTTATATTTATAGCATTAGAGTGACTCCAACAATTAAAAAAAGGGCCAATACAAACAAGTAAAAAAGTCACACACAGAAAAGCCAAATAGGCAAAAACAACAAAAAGAACCTGGCATAATAGTTTCCACTGTGTAATACTTTAAACTTCATTTAATGAAGGTCCACTGGGAATATGCAAATAACTCCTTAAGGACATACAAGTGTTACAAAATGCCCATACCTTCCCAGGAATTAAGAAATTAGACTGTCACTTTGCCTTGTCAGCCCATACCTTCCCAGGAATTAAGAAAATAGACTGCCACTTTGCCTTGTCAGCACTGTGTTACAAGTTCTCCTTGTAATGCTGGGAACACAGTTTTATGAATACAGCAGTACCATCTGATGGCCAGCTCAGGAATGGTGGTCTTTTCATGCAGCGAATTACGGACCATGAACAAAAGTCAACATTAAGACCTGGATATACAACCTTATGAATCAGTACAAATCCTGCTTCCTAACAGATGCATGTGAAATTATCTTAGGCAAGCTGGGGGAAGATGGACTTACTTATTCAGTATTTGCTCAGTAAGGGAATTTCTACACTGTTGTATTTCAAGCATCCATAAATAGCTTATAGATGTTACTTTGGTTGAAGTATCTACTATACCATATCCACCACTGTATGGTTGCCTTCCACTGATTTTCACCATAACTGACTCAAAATTGACTTTACAGCATTCAGGTCCAATAGCCTTCAAGGAGCACTGATTCACTTAATTTGTGTAATAAATTGCATCACCCATCCAGCCATCAAAATTTGACTGAAACTGGTCAATTGTCTATAATAATCTGATTTTACCATGTTATTGCATGTTTGTCTACAATGGTTTCTCACATACCAACATATATTAATACTGGCTACTTCCTGGGTGTGTTTTACAAACAGTTTTATCATTTTTGATCTGATTTCTGTTTTTTACTTTGTACTTATTGTATAATCTCAAATGACATTTATTTATTCATAGCACTTTGATGGTAACATTTATTCTCTATTATTTGGTACTTTGATTGTACTGCACTGTGCTATGTACCTGACTCTTGGTAGAAAAGGGTCGTATATGAGCTCACCACGTGGTTAACAAATACAAAAATAAAATAAATATTTCCAACACCTCTAGGACATTTGACTGAAGGACATTACATTGAATATACCCTCAGATTATTATGTTTTATTAAAATTCACTATAAAATAGCCTGTGGCAGTGGCATTGAGGACTAAAGCTCTGACTATGACTCAAGTAACAAGAGTTTGATTAGTGGCTCACATGCTTGATAGCACAAGCAGGAAGGAAAAGAGTATTTATCTTGGAAGGAGAGGATGGTGATCCCCCACCCCAACATGCACCACTGTTCTGTTGACACAGCCTTGGTTGGTTGCCTCATAATGATGAGGGCAGCTGCTGCAGGCAAGACATGGGCATACCCACTCAAGCAAGAGATGGTGCCCCTTGTTGGTGTATGTGGAGGAGTATGCATGTGCAGATAGTGTGGCTTAGCTGCTCCTGCCAGGAAGCCAGTGACAGCAAAAGGCATCCTCATGGTTGCCAGAATAACAAACCTCCCAGACAGTTCTTGCATTATCTGTGGTTGGACTCTCTATCATAGTAGAACACATCACTAGTCATACAGCAAGAATAATATAAATATAATAAAAAAATAGCAAATTAAAGATGTCTGTGGTATGAAGCTCGTCATACCCCTGCAAGATGTTGTGCCTCCAGCACCCCACTGCTAATTTAAAGTACTAAACCACAGAGTAAGCATAAAATCCAGTCAAACCATTCTGTGCAACAGTACCAATCAGCCTGTAATTCGGTTTGCTGCCCCGTGGTTGTATGCCATTCTTCCATTTCCAGCTAAGGCCGTCTACTCTTCAGTGCTTTGGAGTGACTTGTAACTTCTATCCCTGTATACCAATTGCTTATTGTGTGGGACCCTGGTTTGGGGGTGACAGAGCAGGAAATTGCTGAAGGGAATATGCTAGAAACAATACTGCAGCAAGTGAGGGACTAATGAGGAGAAGGTGGCTGTAGACACCTGGATTAAAGCAGAGGAGAAATAAAGCATAAAACCAATAAAATGAATGCTTTGGACAGAGACAGGCTTGGCATCAATAAAAGGTCAGTATAAAGGTCAGATTCATTCGTTTTCGAATGAAAGTCCTTGAGGCATAAGTTATGTTGTGGGAATATATTTTATTCAGAAAAGGATTAAGTTGTTTACTGAGATTACACAAAAGTGACTCTAAAATTGCAGACTACAAAGGCTAACTAAAATTCAAAAATGAAGTACAAATCTCAGCAGTATCTCAGCTTAGTTTTTTTCTGGATTTTTTCCATTCACAGCTCACACTTATTAGCTGACAATTGTATTATTCAATAACCTTTTTTTCAATATTTAAATGTTAGTTCAGGCTGTTATATTTCCAGAAAGTTATACTCTTATGACAATTACCTTTAACTTTCCCACGTTTAGTCACATTTCATACGCTTGGCAGTATTCTTTTCATACAAACTAAGGTCACAGTACAATGGCACAATCTTCTCTGCAACATTTTACATAGCAGCTTTCACACACAAAGCACAGCTGCAGTTTCTTATCTAGATTTGTAATAAACAGTTCCAGCATGTCTGAAATAGTTGCACAGAACACAAATAATGTCCATCATAATGATCACTGCTCCTTAGCTATATGGGTTATACCCTGCCAAAGATACAACAGCCAGACTCCTTCCAAAGCTTCGGGACACCTTCCATGTGCCCAAATCATCAGTCAGCTCAAGGTCAGCTTACTAAAGACAGACTTAGGTGACAAGCCCTTCAAAGCTTTCCTGTCACCCAGCAGTACTCTCCACTGCAGGCTTTTCAGGCTTGATGGTTGGCTTGTGCTGTTCCTTTGCTGGGCAGACAAGTTCCCTTTGGGGAAATACCTTCCACTTTATAAAAACTGTTATTTTATTGTGTTTCCTGTTTAGTAAACATTTTAAGCCATGAGTGTATGTTTTAACAGACTGTCATGATATTTAGTTATACTGTTAAATGAGAGAACTCTTTTTTTTTCCCTGTCAGTTTTAAAGTTGTTTAAAGTAACTGAAAACCATTTTCTTCTGTGGAAAAACTGTATGTATCTTATATTTTGGTACTAGCAAAGTGTTTAAAGTTTTTTACTCTGTTTTTGTGTGGAAAAATTTACATTACATCTTTATCAGGTTTTGCTGCTTGGTTTCCCCAGGAAAGGGGCACCATTTTTAACTTGACAATGGAACAAACTACTGGTTCCATGGTTGTTCCTTCTTACAGCCACAAAAACAAAAAGTTAAGCAAACAACCTTTGCCACCACCGCAGGTTAGCAATTTGTGTCAGTGACAGGTGAGGGACTCTACTGGGGCTATAGCTTCTTCCTCACACCACTCTTCTTTTACCTCGGATCCCTGTGGTGTAGCAACTATAGCCACTATGGACCGAAAATTAGTCACATCCTCTGTGGCTGCTGGGGTCCCCTCAGTGTATGAGGTGGAGCCACTCTCGTCAGTCCTGGGAGAGGGAACAGGGAAGACTTCCCTGTTTAGACAGAATGTTGTGCCCATCCCTGGAGAAGCTGTTACTGCCATTAATAACACAGTTTGTCCAATCTGTCCTGTAAAAAAGAAAGACAAACCTAAAAATGTATCTACTCCTCCTCCTTAAATTTCATTAGACAGGAGTAGTTATCTCGCTCTAGCTAAGGATTTAATTTAGGCCATTGATCCTTCTTATAAGGTTGTTTCTGACACAAAAAGAAGGTTACCTCTTTTATAAAGAGATTCAAGAGTTTGAATCTGGACAGCAAGATGAAGGGACAGGCACAGAGGTTTTTCTTCAGTTTTCTGATTTATACTGAGATGAGAGCTCAGTTTCTGATTCTACCTATGGGTGTTTCTCTGTCTCTGAGACTATTTCCAGAATGTGCCGCTGTTTTCAGTGGGAGAACACTGAGGTTTTTCCATATCTAAGAAAATACTATGTGCTGTTACAGAAGGAATTTCCAGAATCTTAACCCATTCCTCCAGTTAAGTCAGCTCTGGAGGATTAGTGCCATTGTCTGGAATTTTCCTGCTAGTCAGCCTGCTGCTCCTAAAGACAGATAGATTGTATAATGTTCCTAAGTATTTTAAGTTTTTATACCTTCTTAAACCTGACCCAGCAGCTATAGCTTTATTTAATCCTATTGCTGCTAAACATTTGGTTAATTCCAGTCCTACTCTTTCTGACAAGGGTTGGAAGATTACTGATAACTATGGGGGTACTCTCCTGCAGCTCTGATCAGAATTTTAAATTGCCAGGCTCATATGTTAAAGTTCATATTGACTAATTGTGAAAGTATGACGAATATTTTGTTTGCAGTTTCTTGTTGTGAAGAAAAATCCTGCTTTAAATAATTTAGTTTCTTTCAGTGTACAAGTCATTGTTTAAAGTGTGTGTACGACCCAGTTGATACTTCTCCCAGGGTTGTGACCACTGGCACTGTTTTGATGAGGTTTGCCTGGCTGCATTCTGAAAACCTCTAAGATGATGTGAAAAAATGAGATTTTAAATTCTCCTTTGGATACTGACTTAGTTTTTGGTTCCTATGATGCAGAGGTTATCAAAAAGTGTGATGAAAGCGGCAAGTTTATATAGGGAATCTCTAAGATTTTTCAGTCCTTTTTTTCCAAAATTTTCTAAGGGGTACTCTAACCCCTCATCCAAATTTCACAAAAAAATAAAATAAATAGTCTGGACCAAATTGGTAAACAGATATTTAACAAGAAATTGTGTGTGTGTGTGTGTGTGTGTGTGTGTGTGTGTGTGTGTGTGTGTGTGTGTGTGTGTGTGTGTGTGTGTGTGTGTGTGTGTGTGTGTGTGTGTGTGTGTGTGTATATTAAAAAGTATTGAGGACCCATCCCCCCAAAAACAACAAGGACAGTCCAACAAGTCAGAAAGACTAAGGACCTTGTTCCCAAACTCCTCCAACCCCACCCCACCCCCCATGGCAGTCCCTTTTCCCTTCCTGAAAGTATAAATCTCCATTTTTCACTTTGGCAAAAGATTGTTTCAGACAAATAGGTTCTGAAGATCAGTCATCAATGACACATATGGCAGTGGAAGAAAATCTCTCCTTTTCAGGTGGTAATTCCCCATCCACCAGACCAGACTATCTTATTTCTCCCTGTACTTCAACATATACTGGCCCACGGAGTAATAGAACCAATTCCTCCAGGTTTTGAAAGGATTTTATTCAAGGATGATTTGTGCCAGAGAAAGAAAATGCTTGGAGATCAGTTCTGGATCTTACTTTCTTAAAAATGTTTGTGATAATAAAAACAAACAAATGTTCTGCTTAGACTGTACCACAGAAGATGAAAACCAAGGGTATTAATTTTGAGTAATTTTGTTCTTTATTGTAAGAGAACTTCTTTAGAATTAATAAATTAACATCCCTTCATTTATATAGCTAAAAAAAAAAAAATCACATGACAAATCATCAATTAATTAATTAACCTTTAAACTCTGTATTAAAAAATACTGCTCGTATAAAATTGAGAACTTTTTAAAGTGTCACTTAATTATATGAATATGTTGTTGTATCTTTCGGCTTTTCCCGGTTAGGGGTCGCCACAGCGGAACTCCGGTCCACTAATGATTGGCAGTAGATTTTTACGTACCAACTTGCCAGGCCTGACACACAACCTTCAACGAAGGTACGCCCATTCACGCATGTCTCCACACAGAAGACGCTTTAGCTGAGAATCGAACAGGACAACATCTTACTGTGAGTCGACAATGCTACCGCAGCACTGCCACCGCAGCTCACTTAATTATATGAATATACAGTCTTAAAATACAAAACTAGTAACAATATACATCGTTTTTATAGTCTTTGCGCTAATAAAAGCATTTTTATATTAATATGCTCATTTAATCTGGGTCTTTTGTCAGAAGCTAGCCTAAGTTGCCATTCTGTTTCTTTACATTCCAAAAGTATGTTACCACCTCTAAAATCACCAACTTGAACATTATCAAAGACAAAAAAATGTAAACTTTCTGAATGAACACACTCTATTGCAAGTTTAGCCAAGGGATTATTGAGGTTACCTTTTTAATAGCTGTAATGTGTTCATATATACAGTCTTAAAATACAAAACTAGTAACAATATACATCGTTTTTATAGTCTTTGAGCTAATAAAAGCATTTTATATTAATATTCTCATTTAATCTGGGTCTTTTGTTAGAAGCTAGCCTAAGTTGCCATTCTGCTTCTTTACATTCCAAAAGTATGTTACCACCTCTAAAATCACCAACTTGAACTTTATCAAAGACAAAAAATGTAAACTTTCTGAATCAACACACTCTATTGCAAGTTTAGCCAAGGGATTATTGAGGTTACCTTTTTAATGTGTTCATATATTCTTTTAGGAAGCTTTCTAGTCTTACCTACATAAAAACAGCCGCAGGTTTTACAAAGGGCTATATAAACTCTACTACATGAATTACAATCAAAATCACTTTTAGCCCAAACTTCCTTGCGAAGACTAAAAACCTCAAACAGCTGTAGGCACCGAGGCTAAAAAGTGAACTTAAAACCATGAAAGCCAAGGTAACTGTGACTCACGCACTCCACTAAAGAAATAATTTATTTTTATTGAGCGCTTTCATCCCAATGTGGAGACTTCATCAGAGTAAATTACATAATATCACTGAACACTTCTTATACTATCCACTCTGTTCACTCATTGGCTAAATATACAAATGACTCTAATTATTACATAAATAAATAAAACAAACAATTAAAATGACAGTCCATACCAGAAAACTTTTTTTTAAAAACATACACAAGAAAAACAATATATATGTTTTTAGTACTTAAAAGCTACCAAATGTAATCAAACAATGTTTTCTAATTCCAGTAAAATATATTGTAATGTTTAGTTCACATTTTTTTCTGCTCAATAAAAATAAATTACTTATTTATTATTTCTTGGATATGTTATTTTTGGTGGAGTGTGTGAGTCACCGCTGCCTTGGCTTTTGTGGTTTTAAGTTCCTTGTGAAGGCTCTTAATATAAATGCAAGATGTATCTGTAACATATCTACACAATTTGTAATTATTTGACTTGTATGTCCCTAAAATATTGTAGTCTCTGTTTACTGACTTACTTGACCTCTCTAATATGGATCTTATACAGTTACTACTTCTATAAGTAAATACTAGCTTATTTCTCAACAATTCAGTCAAGTCTTCATTATCCAGAATAATCTTCCAATTTCCATTCAAAATATCCTTTATTACTCTCATATCTTTAGAAACTGGCAAAGGAAATCCCCTACTAAATTTTCTAGCTCCACAATTATTCTGTTGTGCTGTGTTCTGTTTAAATACTATATCGTTAATTTTCAAGATAGGATTAAATTTATCTTGCTGCATTAATATTTTTGTCTTAATTCTCTCTAAGAAATCTTTGCTGTAGCCTCTTTCTAAAACTAATTTTGGTAAATGATCTGCATCAGTTACATATAACTCATCATCCACACTAGTCATTCTGCTAAGTCTAATAAAGTGACCTCTTACATTTTATATGTATAGGATGTTGACTTTGTTTATGTAGATAAGTATTGACAAAGGTGTCCTTCCTAAAAATTTACTTTCAAAACTTTTTGTATTCTGATTTAAAAAATCAGTACTTTGATTTAAATCATTAAAAAAATAGATCAGTCTCCTGACCTCCCCAATACAAAAACAAATCATCTATAAATCACTTACAAAAAACATCTCATTAAATAAACTATGTGTTTTAAATATTCTTCTTCCCACCATGACATAACTAAGTTGACAAAAACAGGTGCAAATCTGGTACTCATAGCTATTCCTTTGAGCTGTTTGAAATATTTACTTTCAAATGAAAAGTAACTGTTTTCCAAAACAATTTCAATTAAAATACATATAGTATTCAAATTAATATTGACAAAGTCAGTACATTTAGATAAATGCTGCCAAATATATTTAATCCCTAGTCCCTGGTGCATACTAGTATATAATGTTGTGACAGCCAAAAATCCTTGACGATCTGTGATTTCACAATTATGTAACAATTCTAATATGCTAAATTAATCTCTAAAGTAAAATTCTGAATTTTGTACAATAGGATTCAACACTTTAAATAAATAGAGATAGTTTCAGTTTTATAGAAGTCAGCTGCCACAATTGACCTGAAGGGTGGCTTGACTTTGTCCTTGTGAATTTTTGGAATACCAAAAAATCTAGCCGTTTCTGGACACCCTACCTTAAAAAACTCAGAGTTCATGAATGATGTAACCCTGAATAAATAAATCATAAAGCAATCTATGTTAGATAAACTTTTGCCAATCTAATGACTATTAGCTTCTTTGTAACAGCCTTCATCTTGAAGTAAATCTAACATGGTTTGATTATAAATCACTAACATTTAGAATTACAATTCTGTTACCTTTGTTTGCTTTCATGACAAGGATTTGTTTGTTAGCAGTTAAATTACGCAATGCTTTCCTTTCATAGTCAAACTAAAAAACTTTCAATCACTGTTTATATGTAACTTTTGTCTCAATTCACTTTCACTTTTATGCACAGCATTGAAAACTTGCAAAGTTGAATGTAATGCTGGAGTACAAGTAGTATGTTTTTTAAACACTTTATCATTAGATGAAAAATATGGGACAGTATGCAAAATATGGTGTAAATTCATCTTCAAAATATATGATTTAAGATTTATCAATACCTTAGTTAAATTAGCTTTCTGAGAAGGTATAAAAGAAAACCCCTTACTAAGAACTGACTTATGGCTTGCATTTAATTCAAAGTCACTTAAATTCAAAATAGTATTAGATCCAATTATCTTTTCTTCCCTTTCTTATAATGCCAAATTAAAAATTATTCATGTCACAACCTGTTACCTCTTTTTCCTCATTCAAATTTCCTGGTAATACTAGATTTAAAAGATGTTTATCATCACATCCCTATTCATCCAGACTTCAGGCGTTTAAGGTTTTGTGTGTCTGGATTGCATTATCAGTTCTCTGTCATACCCTTTGGACTATTCACTGCACCAAAAGTGTTCACAGAGTGTCTAGCTCTAGTTAAAAACTCACTGCAGGCTATAGGTTATACACACTTTTCCATAATTAAATGACTTATCTTTGTAGAATCTTTTTCAAATTTTTATGAATCCCATACTTGGGTGTGAAACCTCTTACACAATCTGGGATTCTAAGAGAACATTCAAAAGTCTGTTTGGACTCCTTCTCACATGACTGTTTTCCTGGGGTGTCAGCTAGACACCTCAGTTTAAAGAGATTTTCTTCTACAGAAAAAAAATAGATCTACATCTAGATCTATTTCTAAGGTTTTCCACATTCCAGACTTCAGTCACTCCAAGGTAATACCTCAGGATGTTGGGTTTTGTGGCATCTATGATTTTTATGATACCCCTGGTAAGACTCCACATGAGAAAGATACAATTGTATCTGAAGTCTCTGATCTCAGTACCAACATCATTTGTCTTTTCAAATCCCAGTGCTGGGGTTTGTCAGAAGAAAAATCACTTGGTGGAGACTGCAAATATCTCTAGATCTGGGTCTCCCCTTGTTCCTCCCTGTTCCAAAGCAGTGAGTCACCACACATGCCTTGGACTTTTCCTGGGGAGCAGTTTCAGGAGGGATAAAAGTGCAAGGTATGAGGGACACCAAGGACAGATGCAAGCACATCAATATAAAAGAGATACTTGCCTTGATCAAAGCACTCAACTCTCAGAATTATCTTTAGTTCTAGGACTGCTTCAGGTTATTACAGATAATACCACAGTTGTGGTATGTCAACAGGCAAAGGGAAACAGGCTATACACCTTTTCAGACAAGACATATTAGCTTGGGATATTGCTTCACAGCACAGTCATACTCCACAGGCATCCTACATTCTGTCTGAGCAAAACTGTGCAGCAGACAAGCTAAGCAGGATGAGGGCCATCCCTCACAAATGGAAACTAAATCATGGTGTCTTCCAACATTTGATCCATCTATAGGGAATTGTTGAAATAGACCTATTTGCCTCCTGTCTGAATAATCAGCAGGCAACATTCTACTGTAGGACTCCATGCAAGTAAGTCTGGACAGATTTTTTTTTCTTTTCCTTAGAGACTGTTGTGTTCCTGTATGGTCTTCTACCCTTTCGACTGATATCCAGGGTACATCTGAAGATTCAGAAGGAATCCCCTAAGATTACTATAGTGACTCCCTTCTGGCCAAAATAACAGTGGTTCTCCCTTCTTTTGGAAATGGTCGGGGGCAGTTACCACAAGCTTCCTCACAGAGTGGATCTACTCACACACGATTGGGTATTTGATATGCCCCTTACTCAATGAACGTCAAATAACTGCCTGGATAACAGGGTCTTAACTCCATTTAGGCACTTGTTTACTGAGGAAGTGCTGCAGATACCCATGCAGGCAAGACAGAAAATCATGTATTAGCAAATGGAAAATGTTTTCTAGTTGGTAACAGCAACATAACCAACACTCATTCATGGTTAGTTATTCTCTTGTTTTACAATATTTGCGAGTTACTATGCTATGGCCTTTCTTACTCCTCCATCAAGGTTAATTTATTAACCATTTTAGCATGTCCGCCCATGGATCATCCTCTTTTCATGCATTTTGATGCAAAAATGTTTTTGAAATGTTTTTTGCATAACAAGCCTTCAAGAAAACTGATTGGTTAGACACGCCCATAGTGAGTTATCAGCTCCTTTGGCATACAAAAACTTAGCACTTTTTGAAATACACGCAAATTATTTTAAATCTCCTTCCTCTATATGAAACAATTCTGCAGTATTTTTATTTCACACATTCTCCCTTTTCTCTGAGAATAAATGCATCACTCATTTACCTCTGCTAGCTTGCATATCACTGTATCTTCAAGCAGTAATGCTTTATAATACAATGACATTGCTTTGTGCAAGCTCTGCTCTAGAGTAACTGAGGCTCAAATAGAAATGAAATAAAAAGTGGACAACATAGACCTTGTCTGCCCAGGTGTGGACAAGGTGGGGGCTGGAGTAGTATGATGAAAACTGAAAAGCTACTGAGAGAGAGAGAGAGAGAGATCGATCATGCTGGCTAGGTGAGAATTAGAGGAGAAAGGTTACCAAGAATGAACTGTGATCATACAGTTGTATACGTCACAATTAAGGAAGAGGTAACCGAGAAGGGACAGTGAGTATGCTTTGTATAGCTCACAATTAGGGGAGGAGTTACTGACAAAGGCAGTGATCATGCATGCCTCTGTACAGGTCACAATTAGGGGAGGGGTTACCAAGATGGGACAGTGATAATGCTGCAGTAGAGGCCACAGATAGAGGAATGGTTATTGAGAAAGGACAGTGCTCACAGGTCACAATTATGTGAGTTTTACCAAGAAGGGATAGTGATGCTGCTGCTCTATAGATCACTATTAGGGGAGAAGTTATCGAGAACTGATTATACTAAGGTACAAGTCACAATTAAGAGAGGGGTTACTGGCAAGCAAATTAAGCATGTGGGTGTTCTTGAATGAAAAGTCTTCAGAGAGGGAGATGAGATCTAACAAGTCAATACATCTCATCATAAGCCTGGAACATTCAGTGAAAAAAGTCCTCAGGGGCTGTCACATAAACTGAAAGCAAATGGTGTATTGTACCATCTTCAGTATAGTTTCAAAAAAGGGTTGCCCTTCAAGTCCAGTATGACCTAGTATTATGACTATGTCACAACCAAATGGACAAAAATAACTCAAGTACATGTTTTCCAGTCAGATTTCTGCAAAGCATTCAGCTCCATGGTACAACCGGTAAGAAAACAAACTAGGTCAGGGCTGAAAATATCAGGATGGGTTAACAGCTGTTTAATGGCTAAAGAATAATGTAACATTCAGAGAAGCTGCAGGATTCGGCAGTGGTCAGTTTAATTGAACAGTATAATATTTTGAGAAGCAGCAGGGTTCTGCAGTGGTCAGTTTGATCACTGCATCATTTGGATTTTTTTTTATCTGATATCACAAATCATCTAACTAATAGGGCAAATCTGTCTGCAAATGATACAGGGGTAGTGGTACAGACACAAATGGGGGAAAGGCTCTAGAAATACTTAAAAGAAGCTCACAGATTGTCTGAAGAGGTGGCATCTGGGATTAAACGCTAATAAGTATGAGATGATGCATTTTAAAGTGAAACTCACAGAATGTTTGAAGAGGTAACAGATGGGATTAAAATGCCAAAATGTACAAGATCATGTATTCCAGCAAGAAAACCTTAAGGAAAATCTTCTTCTGGTGAGGGTGGGATGACTACTCTAGAACTGGGGAAGGAAGATCAAGGCACCCAGCAGTAATGAGCATGTCAAGAGTTACTCTGCATAACTGTAACAAGAACAAGCACAGGGTTTCCGTACAGAGGAGTGTGGGGCTCAGTGGGAAACAGCTTATTCTTCCATTATAAAAAACACTGCTAGGGGCTCTGGATTGCTGCCTTATCATCGATGACGTGCTCAGTGACTGCCAGCTCACCAAAAAATGCTTTTGTGGAGGGGCAAGCTCTTTGCACTCCATATGTACTGGGTATGAGAACTCACAATTTTCAAACAAAATTAGATATGCCATAACTCCCAAGGTTGCACAACTTCTTATTTTTTAAGTATTTGGATTGGTGTGGGATAAAAAAGTAACATTTTTTTCCAGTACTGAATAAAGTCCTATATAAATAGTGAAAGAATCATCAAACTTGGGTTTTAGCAAGTTACCAGTGGAGTTTAGCCATCTGTGAGGTGTCATGCTCTAAGGGTTCTGTCTGGATAATTGAATGCAGATCTGAAAGCATTAGGCTGTTGAAGCAAGCATCCTAAGACCCACTTCCTGTTGCTACATCTCCAATCCCTTTATGTTCCTCTGTAGTCCAGGTCTACTACAATTATATTCCAGCACACACTTACACTGACGTGCTGTGCAAACTTTACATTGTCAATTGCATGCAACATTTTATACTCTCTGCTATGAAATGAAAATCTCTTGTACAAATATACTCCTTTAGAATCCTACTTAACCTATTTTGCAATGGACTAGGGTACTTGTAAAAAAAAATGATGCATTCTTTGTTACTACTTGCACAGTTTCATTCATATGCAATACTATAAACTCTTAACCATTAAATGAAATGGTGCATTCTATGTAATGTTGTGCTATCAACTATTTGACTTCTATGTAATTTTGTGCAACATGCACCCAGCTAGTGGCTGAAAAAAGGACTAGGTCTAAGGACCAGCCTACCTACCTATTCTGTAAACAAACAAACAAAAAAAAATATCAAATGTGTGTGTGTGTGTGTGTGTGTGTGTGTGTGTGTGTCTGTGTGTTGGGGAGAGTTGCAGAATGTGAGCAAAATGTGCAGTCCTAAATATACACCATTTTAAGTATGTTATTGCCACAGATGCGTACTAGGTGCACATAAATCTAAAATAAAGGTGAGTGGGTTGTGACGTTCATTAGAATGGTTAAGGTTCATTGGTTAGGTTCATAGGTTGATACTAGGCTATCGGCCCTACGGCCTATACAAGCCTAGCCAAACAATTCCCCGGATATTTCTTCCCACGATATTTACTTCCCTGGACCCCTGTCTAGCAGGGTGACTGACATGATCCCAGGGATGAATTTCTATCTCCCATCCAATTGTCAAGGTTCCTTTTGAAGAGGGCCAAGGAGGTGCTCTGCTTGACATGTATGGGCAGTCTATTCCAGAGTATGGGAAGTCTCTGGGTCAGAAACCTATCCCTCCAGCATGTTTTGTTCATTATGATGACAAGGTTTAGATCCCTGGAGTGTGTGGCTCTGAGGGATTGGGATTTATTTAAGTGGAGCATGTCCAACAGCTCAGGGTTTGACATGGCCTTGTATGTTAAGCAGAGATCACCTCTGAGTAGATGATATGCCACAGAGTACAGCTGAAGTTTTTTTAGATAGTCAGCATAGGGCATCTGCTTTAGGCCTGTGATTCTTTTAGTGAGGTATTTCTGCGGCCTTTCCAGCTGTTGCAGATGTCTTGTGAGGTACATACCAAATGGGGAGCTGTACTCTTTAATGGGTCTAATGAGGGATGAGTACAGTGGGACAATGACCTGCGTTTTTCCGGATGAGAAGCCCTTAGTGATGAGGTGTGCCACATAGAAGGATTTCCTGACTGCTGTGGCAATGTGGTTATCGAAGGTGAAACCACTGTCCACCTGTGTCCCTAAGTCTCTCATCACACTTTCAGTGTTTAGTGTAATGCCACCTATATAGTAATTCATGGGTACATGTTTTTTCCCAAAGGGGATAACTATACATTTCTTGGAATTAAGCTTGCGCCCATGGCTCTGGCACCAAGCACCTGTTTCTGTATGTGTCTTTTGTAGAATATCCACATCATAATGGCTCCCAGTTTGCAGTCATCTGTGAACTTTGTTAGCCAGAGTCCCTTAGTGTTGGCCTGTACTTCAGAGAAATAGATGCCAAACAAGAGTGATCCCAGGACTGAACCTTGAGGTGCTCCACTTGTCACTTGTCTGGAGATGGATTTGGAGTCAGCTACTTTTACAGTCTGGGTTCTGTCAGTAAGCCAGTTGGCAACCCATCGAGTGACGTAAAGATTTAGGCCCAGCTTAGTAAGTTTATCTATGATTCCAGAGTGGGGGATGCTGTTGAAGGCCTTGGTGAGGTCAAGATAGGCTGTGTGGAACACCTTACCCTGGTCAACAGCTCTGGAGACTGATTCGAAGAAGTCAATCAGATTCAGGAGACAAGATTGGTCCATCACGAACCCAAACTGGGTGGGGTCCAGTGTTTGAAGGTTGCCAATGTCTTTGTTTATAAGTTCCATGATAATGCTTTCCATGCCCTTGCAGATCAGGCTCGTCAGACTGATGGGACGGTAGTTCCTGGGATCCAAGGTGGATCCCCCCTTGTGAAGTGGGATAACAGTAGTTGTGCACCACTCAGTGGGCATGAAGCCTGAGGTGAAGCTATGATTAAACATGACACTTAGGTGAGGTGCCAGTTCATTTTGTAGTTCATGTAGTACACAGCCTGGGATGTCATCTGGTCCCATGGATGCTGTATTCTTAGCTTTGGAGAGTGCGGTTTCTACCTGTGTGGCCATCATTACTGGAATTTGGCAATCTTATGGTATTGAGATGGGCCCTTTAGGGGGTGAGAGGGGGTGAAGTTGGCACTAAATCGATCTGCCAGGATATTGGCAATATCCTTGGGATCAGTATATTTAATGCCGTTCTGTTGTAGCTCAGAGCAGATCTGAGCATTGCCATTTAGATTCTTGAAATAACTATAGAATGCCTTGTGGCTGTCTTTGGAATCTTTGGCAATTTTATTTTCGTAACTAGCTTTGGAGGATTTTATGAGGGATCTCGGCTTCTTACTGAGGCTGGTAAGGGAGTTTTTTGCATCCTAGGATTTTCCTCTTTTCTGCAACAGTTTCTTCCTTCTGTTGTATAGTTTCTTTATGGCAGGGGACCACTAGACTGGCTTTCTTTTTTTGGAGGAGAGCATCTTGGTTCTATTTGGGATGGCACGATTCATGCATGAGTGGATGTGCCCGTACAGTGCCTTAGTGTAGGATTCAGCAGTCGAACTTTCAGCTCCCGTCTGCATGGGTGCCATGAAGTTTGTCACTTCTAACTTAAGTAGCATGAAGATGGCTTTAGAGATGTTTTTTTACAGAGGTTTCCTTACTGGGGGTGGGGGGTGGGGGTGGGATGTGGATGTCAAGGGTGATTTGCTTATTGTCAGACCTGACCAATGAGGGGGTGACCACTGGTTTGGAGCATCTATCTCCATGTTGGTAATGACCAGGTCTAGGATATTGGAGCCCTGATTCAGGGCATTGGAATTTATGAATTCCAAGAACTGTTGGGAAAAGGTGTTGGTACCAAAGTAGTTTTCCCAGTTAATGGCAGGATAGTTAAAATCACCCAGTATTAAAGTGTTTGGTTGTATCTTAATATTTCCAGTATGTTTAGAAAGGTGTAGTGAGAACCGTGGGACATGGTGAGGGATCTGTAGCAAGATACAATTTGGATTGCAGTCTTACCTAGTGTTAGTTGTGCTTATGTTGGGCAACTAGCCTGGAGGTGTGAATATCCTTGGTGAATATGGACACTCCTCCACCTTTAGTGTTTCGGTCTTGGTTTGGTGGCTGAAAAGTGTGGTAAGAGTTGTAGCCTGGTATTGCAGGGGTGCTCTCTGAAGTCTTGAACCAGGTCTCAGTTACTGCACAGGTGGGTATTACGGGTATGAGACAACCTTTAGGAAAATTACGAGCAGAAATTACTTCTCAGAACTTGAGGAAGATTCACATAACTCACTCTTCTCAGAACCGGTGAAGTATTAATTCACTAAGAAAGTCAAGCAGAGCTTCGGGAAGAGGAAGGAGAGGTTTATAAAAAGAAGGGCAGCTATACACAGGGATAGGTATTACATAGTTCAAATCCACTTTCTGTCATCAGGCTACATATACAAATCAAAACAAGAAACACCAGCAACTGACTGAAATAAATTCTGAAACTACCAAGGAAAATAAATCTTTAATCCTGAACACTGATGCCTTGTAGGAATTTTATCTTACTTCAGTAAACAGGCTAGGCAACTTTACAATCTTCCTCAGTGAAGTATGAGTGATGTCATTGGGTTACAACAGTCTAACACAACAAAACAGAAAAACAGAATACATGGGAGTCTGTTGTGTGGTATATGAAAACTTGTCCAGATGTTTGCCTAATATTTTTCATCTGCTCCTTATAATATTTGTGGTTTTCTGGCAAATCAGTGAAGATTCAAGTCACTAAACAATGGCAGACATTTCTGTTTTGGAAGTCATACTCTTCAGAAAAAGCATGATAATACAAACCCTGTTAATCTGTCAACTTTATAAGCTTATAAGATCAATAATTATAATATTTTCCTATTTTTTGGTCTTTGTCTCCCTTTATTTTTGGTTTTATCTTGATTTCTTGCATTAACAGGTTGAGAGGCATGACTAATATTTTGTAATGTTGAATTAGGTGGGGTTCAGGTGCCTAGGCAGCGAGACATTTCCCTGTGGTACTTTTGACTGGGGACTCATGGCTGAACTGACAGTCAGCTGCAGAGAAATATGGCTGTTTGCAAATTCCCTGTGGACAAAGAGAAGAATGTGTTTTTATGTCCACAGCTTCAATAACCAAATGCAGAGGGGGAAAACAATGTTCATGGTCCCCAAGGGAACATAAGACAGCAGGCAATATGGCAGGCATCAGCAGAAGGCTGGCCAGAGGGCATGTCAGTGGTAGTAAAAATGCCAGTGTTCTGAACTCAGTACAAACTTTATCAAAACAGCAGAGCAAAAACTTTTGATCTGAACAAACAAGATTTAATCAGACTGTTAGTTTGAAACAGAAAACAAATATAAAAGTATTTTTATAGATTATTCAGTAGCTTAAACCCCAATTAAAAAAGTAAACTGAACGATATGCAAAGCTAATCAAATAATATGGAACAGTGTGGGGGAATAAATTCATAGATTCATATATTACCATATTCACCAGGCTAATGACCTGTGGGGTCTTCCTAAGCCTAGCCAAGTTTTCCCTGAAAGAATAATGATGCCCTGTATCCAAACAGGACATTGAGTGCCAAGCATTTATAAGCTATCTCTCGTCATAACGGACATGGGTGCCAGGTCCAGTGTAAATTTCCTATTCCCCATCCACTGTTCTAGGTTGCGCTTAAACTGGGTAATAGATGAACTCAGCTTCACATGGATGGGAAGCCTGTTCAATAGGAGGGGTAGCACACATATCTGCCTGTCCACCATGTTCTGTTTAAGGCACAGACAAAATTCAAGTCCTTTGACCTTGTATTTCTGGTAGTCCTTGACTTAATATGCAAGAGATTCATAAGTCTGGGGTTGGCAGATGCCTTGTGACCCAGTCATAGATCACCCCTCAGCAATCTATGAGAGACTGAGTAGAGGGAAATGGCTTTAAGGCATTATGCATAAGGCAAGTTTGCTATGCCTTTTATTTTTTTTGTCAGAAACCTGAGTTTGTTCTAATTGCTGCATATGCCTATTCAGGCACATACCAAAAGGAGCATTGTACTCTATGATTGGTCTGATAAGGGCAGAGTACAGTGGGATAATGCCCTCTTTGGACCTAGATGACATGCCCTTATTTATAAGTTGTGCAACATAGAAGGATTCCGTCACCACTGTGGCCACATAGGTTCATAGGTTCATACTAGGCTATCTGCCCGAGGGAATTTATAAGCCTAGCCCATAGTTTTGTGGCTTACGCCACCCCTTTAGTTTGGAGAAACTATGCCCATTATTTTGCTGTGCCTCTGTCGAGCAGTGACACTGAGGTAACCCCTGGGGTGTATCTGCGATCTCCCATCCATTGGTCAAGATTCCTCTTGAACAAGGCCAGCGAGGTGCTCTGCCTCACATAAACCGGGATTTTGTTCCACAGCATAGGGAGTCTTTGGGTGATGAATCTATCCCTCCAGCACGTCCTATTAATAACCGTGTCGAGGTTCAAGTCTCCCGCCCTTGTGGCTCTGAGGGATCTAGATTTTTGAGATGAAGCATGTTCATCAAATCTGGGTTTGACATGGCCTTGTATGTCAGGCATAGGTCACCTCTGAGCAAGCGGTAAGCAACTGAATATAACTGGAGTTCTTTCAGTCGGGCTGCATAAGACAGATTTTTGAGACCCTTTATCCTTTTGGTGAGGAACTTTTGTGGCCTCTCCAGCTGCTGCAAGTGTCGGGTCAGATACATTCCGAGTGGGGCATTGTACTCGATCATTGGTCTGATGAGTGATGAGTATAGGGAGACTATGACTTCCCTTGATCTAGATGTGAATCCCTTCATGATAAGGTGGGCAATGTAGAAGGTCTTCCTAACTACTTTAGCAATATGAGTGTCGAATGAAAGGCTCCTGTCAACCTGGGTTCCCAGGTCCCTAATAACTTCTTCTGTGTTCAGGGGATTGCCACCTATATGGTAGCTAGGGGTAACCTTATTTTTCCCGAAGGGTATGACTATGCATTTCTTGGCATTTAACTTTAGGCCATGGCTCTGGCACCAGTTATCCGTTTCTGTGAGACCCTTCTGAAGGATATCTGTGTCGGATGTGTTTTCAACTACGGCGCCCAGTTTGCAGTCATCTGCAAACTTTGTCAGCCATAACCCTCCTGTGTTTGCTTGTACTTCAGAAAAGTAGATGCCAAACAAGAGTGGGCCCAGGACTGAGCCCTGTGGGACACCACTTGTTTGAGTCTGACATGGCGCCAGCAACTCTGACCCTGTGGGTTCTGTCACTCAGCCAGTTTGCAACCCATCTTGTAATGTATGGGTTTACATTTAAGTTGATGAGTTTTTCAATGATACCCGAGTGAGGTATTGTATCAAAAGCCTTCGCCAGGTCTAGGTAGGCTGTATGGACTGCCTTTCCCTCGTCAATGGCCTTGGTGACTGTTTCAAAAAAGTCAACCAAGTTTAGAAGGCATGATCTGCCTTTGACAAAGCCAAACTGGGTTGGATCCAAAGTCTGCAAGTTCCCTATGTCTTTATTTATGAGATCCATTACGATCCTCTCCATGGCTTTGCAGATAAGGCTTGTCAAGCTAATGGGACGGTAATTTCCAGGGTCGGTGGAGGCACCGCCTTTGTGGAGTGGGACCACAGTCACTGTGCCACTCCTGGAGTGCATCCAGAGGTGAGACTAAGATTAAACAGCTGTCCTAACTGTGGGTTTAATTCCTCGTTGAGTTCATGGAGCACACAGCCGGGGACACCATCAGGTCCCATGGATGCTGTGTTCTTTGCCTTGGAGAGAGCAGTTCTCACCTGGGCGTTAGAGATGTTTGGGGGCTACAATCATTTGGTATAGATATCTCTCCTTTAGGGGAGGTGAGAAGTTTGCACTGAACCTTTCAGCCAGTATGTTGGCAATGTCTGTAGGATCAGTAATCTTCACATCATTTTGAACTAATTCTGAGCATATCTGGGAGTTTCCTCCTAGGTTTCTGACATAGCTAAAGAATGCCTTATGGTTGTCTTTAGAGTCCTTAGCTATTTATTTCTCAAAATTAGCTTTGGATGATTTTATGAGAGCTCTTAGCTTTTTACTTATAGTGATCAGCGGTGTCTTACCTTTTAAGGATTTTGCTCTATCTTGTAGTAGCTTTCTCCTTTTGTTGTAGAGTTTGTTTATGGCTGGGGTCCACCAGACTGGACGCTTGCCTTTGGTACAAAGAGTCTTTGTTTTGCTTGGGATTGCCTGATCCATGCAGCCCTGCAGGTGCTGGTAGAAGGCATTTGTAAGTGATTCAGCGGTTTGAGTAATGTTAACCGCCGGCTCAGGGGCCTTAAAGGAGACCACACTAGTCTTTAGAAGTGTGAAGTCGGCTTCGAGAAGTTCTTTACTGTGGTCTTTTTCATTTCGGGGGCGGGATGAGGACCTCCAGCGAGATTAGTTTGTGATCAGATCTCACCAGTGAGGGGTATACTTCCGGCGTTGAACATTGTGCTCCCATGTTCATGATGATGAGATCAAGTATGTTTTCTCCTCTTGTGGGGATGGTGACTAGTTGTTCCATGGCATTTGAGTTTATGAATTCCAGGAACTTTTGGGCTAGAGTGTTTGGGCTTGAGTAGTGTTCCCAGTCTATATTAGGGTAGTTGAAGTCACCTAGTATGATGGTGTTCGAGATACATTTATTCCCTCCAGTGTTTTCAGGAAGGCCATATGAGGTTCCTGAGTTTGTGAGGGTGGCCTGTAACATGCTACAAATTGCAGAGCAGTCTTGCCTATGGTTAATTGCACCTGGATGGTTTCCGATGCATCGTGCAATGCCACCAATCTTGAGGTGTGGGTGTCCTTGATGAATATGGATACCCCTCCTCCTTTCTTGGTATTGTCCGGGTTTTGGGGCCGGAACGCATGATATGAGGTAAAACCTGATAGTGCTGGGGTGCTCTCAGGAGCCTTGAACCAGGTTTCTGTCACAGCACAGACATCGATGTTATCCATACTGAGAAGGGCCTCGAGTGCGTGCATCTTGAGGTTGAGACTTCTGGCATTGAGCGGATTACCCTTAGTTTTTTTTCTTTGTTTTGTTCTAGGGTGGTAGGTTTAGAATTTGAGCCTTGCCTAAAAAAAGGCACTATGGGGTGGCAAGAGCCTTTGCCAAAATCCGAATCCCAGGGTGACAAGTGCAAGCCATCCCTTGCGAAGCAGCGTGGCTTGTCCAGCATGTCATCCCAGGCAGACAGACATTGGATCCCCTTTGAATGACACCAGAGTTTAAGCCAATTGTTAAAGCTGATCATCTTATCTCTGTATTGTGGCATCATTCTTGGTGAAGGTAGGATACTGCTCAAGGTCAGGGTCATACCTGCTTGGGCTACATAATCAGAGAGCTCCTCTATGTCTCTTTTCATGTAGTCCAAGGAGGCACGTCTCAGGTCGTTAACACCAGCGTGGACAATGATTGAGTCGTACTTGTACCTGCTGTTGAGAGACCTGAGTGCATGCGTTATGTGGCGGATTCTAGTACCCGACAGGCAGCTTACTGTGACCTTCTCCTTACTCAGTCTGGTGAGCGGGACGTCAGTGTGTCTGACTATGGAGTCACCAATGACTAGTGTGTCTGGCATTGTGTTTGGCCTTAAGGGCTGTGACTGCTTGACACTCTGACTGTGTGGTCTATGTGTTGCAGGTGTTGTGTTCTGAGGTGGTAGTTGTTTGGTGGCTGAATGTAAGGCTATGTGCGTACCCAGATCCCTGACCACTGGGTCAACTCTATGGGGCGTATTATCAACACGGTAATTAGCCAGAATGGTTCACTTCCCAAAGGGGACAATTATGCAACTCCCAGCTTGCAATCATCTGCAAACTTAGCCAGCCATAAACCTTCAGCATTTGCTTCCATTTCAGAGAAATACATGCTAAAAAGGAGCAGGCCAATTATCGAGCCCAGGTTTGCCTGCAGAAAATGTTGTAACTTTAAGTCTGCATTAGATATTAAACAAAATATTAAGATTCTTAAGCTTTTTGACATCTATGCATGTAGTATATGTAAATAGTATACGTTTATGTCAAACAGTTTGATCTATTGGCAGGAACACTTGAACAGAATATTTTCAGAAGATGGTCTTTTTAATTGCAGCACTGAATCTGTGGTTTATGTTGCCAAATGCAGTTCCTATCCTGATTTTTATTTAGGAAAAAGAAATAGGAAATTGCTGCTTAAAGTGAGAGATTATCTGTGTGCAACAAAAACAGGCCACAATATAATGCACTGTTCAAACATATACCGGATTGTAAAAAGTGGAAGAAATGTACATTTTGTGAGGTGGAAAAAGCTGAATTAGATTGTATATTTGGAGATTAAGAAACAAAATTAACAGAGAAAGGAAAATGAGGCAGTATATCAAACTGGTTATATATTGTCCCTCAGGTATAAATGAATTATTGAATATAAAGCTTGAATTAAAACGTGGGAATATCAGGTAAATGAATGAGGTTATTTGATTTATGTTTTATGTACAGGTAACTGAAATTTACTTTATTATGTTTGCAGTATAATGTGCTTTTTAATGCATTTTGTGGAAATGTAGAGGAAAAAAAATTGCAAAATATTTTAATGGATTTTTTGTGATGAAGTTATTCGGTATTCAGTGATGTGGAAACATTTTTTAAGGTTCTTTCTAATTAAGTCCATGACAAATGAAGGACAAAAACACGTTTTTGCAATAAAATTTTGATCTTCATTGGGTGCGTTTTTTTCTTGTTTTCTTTACACACACACACACACACACACACACACACACACACACACACACACACACACACACACACACACGACATTGACAAATCATCTAAGTTTTAGGACGTACATGCACACACTCTACCTCATTTAAAATTTTGATCACTTACATTAGATTATTTTTGGAGTATAACTCTTTATTCTATACATAAAGAATTATACTCCAAAAATAATAATGTAAATGATCAAAAGTATAACTTTTTATTCTATACATGTTTCCATGGTAGTGCAGCGGTAGCGTTGTTGCCTCACAGCAAGAGGTTCTCCAGTTCGATTCTCGGCTTGGGTTGGGAGTGCCTTCTGTGTGGAGTCTGCATGTCCTCCCCGTGGTCGAGTGGGCATTCGAAAGACATGCGTTGAATGGGCGTGCCTTCGTTGAAGGTTGGGCGTCGGGCTGGCAATTCAACACCATAAAAACCAACTGCCAATCATTAGCGGACCGGAGTTCCGCTGTGGCGACCCCTAACTGGGAAAAGCTGAAAGACAAACAACAACTCTTTATTCTATACATATGACAAACACCACCATCTTATCGTGGAATATGTTCAAAGGAAATTTACTAAAAGAATTTGAGACTATAAGGACAGTGCAGTAGTATGAATGAGAGTCTTAAACTGTACTCAGCCATCTACAGATGGCTAAGTGGCAAATGCAAATTGTGCTTAATCTTTAAATTCTTACATAATCAGGAAACTTAGGATATTATTGAACTTAGAACTCCTCCAGCCATTAAATAGTTCAAGAGGTGGGCAGGTTACACATTAACTAAACAGAAGTAGAACCATCTTGACAGCAACATTTTTACATAATCACTGGCTAAGATATGGAACAAACTACCTTTGAATATCTGGCAGAGTAACTTGAATCATTGATTTAAAAGATCATTATTCACATTAATGGGATCTTTTATGTATTCAATAAATATGGTGTCTATTGTTTGAAAAGCTTCATAGGTACCCAATATCCAGTACTGTAATTATGAAACTATGAAAGCTACTCAACTCACTGACAATCTCTACCTGTGTCAAGGAATTAAATTTAGTAATATGCATAAATCATTAATTCCTTCCCTATCTTTAGTAAGTCTGCTTGATCCAGAAGAGTGACTTTGGGGAGAGCTAGTTCTAACCTCGCTGCATTTATTGCAGTATAAGAAAGAGTGGACTTTCCATTTTTGGTAGGGATGGTATTGTCAGACCTAACAGAATGCAAAATGTAGGTTAAAATGTGTGTCTACCTTAGTAAATAGTTTACTCAACATAACACCTACTTTCTCCTTATAAACTCTACAGAAACTGAAGGTAATGCTCAGTAAGCCTGAGGCAATACATTGCTTGTCATGTTGAATAATGTGGGTGACATCTTCACAAAAGACCTCATCTAATTAAAGGAAAAAGTATGCAATAAAGAATGATCTCCATACTTTCACATATTAAAAAGAATTACTTAACTGCTTCTCCCCCTCTGTGGCATTCCTCTCCTATTCAGCTTTGTCATTGCACACCATGTTATGCCAAAAGAAATCTCATTAAACCTCCTTCATTAAGTTGTCTTTCTTGATCTTGCATCATTTTGCCTACCATATCTGAAAGTCTTTTGCCAATGAAAACATACACATTTGGTGTAGCTATTTTTTGCAATGTCAAACACTGAAAGCTATTCAAGTTCAAACTTTAAAACCTCTTTGACTTTGTGCCATCATACAAAGCTGTATTCTTTCTCTTCCATTAGACTATAAACATATTAAAGGCTTTTGTAGCCTGAAGGTGAATAAACTTGCTATCCACTGCAAGCAACTTCATTAATTACCTGAGCTTTACAGCCAGGGAATATAACATTCTGGTTGACTCAGGAAAGGAAGATGGGTCTTGATACTCAAAAAATATCACATTAAAAAGCAATGTTATCTTAGATGTTTCTTTGTCTTTTGCAAGAACCTTTCACAGAGACTGTAATGCATATATAGGAAACAAACATGTAAGAGTCACTTCTAAATATCACTAGCATTTTTAGTGAAGATTCTCAAACTTGAGAGTATTTCTCACTACTTCGATTCGAAGTACACATAACTGTAATCTGATAAGACACACCAGGACATTGTAATCTCATCAGCTGCACTCTCCCAGTGCATTATAAAGTAGATGCTTTCCAATAAAACAAAAGCAGGACAGTGTGTCTTTCTCATGAGAGACAGAAAAAAAAATAAAATTAGTAATAAGTAGTTATGATGCTGGCAGGTTTGGATTGTATAGAATTTCACGGCAAGATAAAAATATAGATTTTTTTTCAATTTTTGCCCATAGTGATCATCTAATGGCTATTAGAATTCTAAAGGAATTGGGACAGATGCCAGGAACTGTCAGCTTTTTGTTTAGCTTCTTCTCTACGAATTTGGGATGTGAACACCTATGCACAGTGTTGCCTGTTTTCATTTTGTAAGTCTGTAAGGTAAACAAACTATCTATCTATCCATCTTTCCATCATTTGTTGACCAAGTTAATCCCACTATGCTGGTGGTCACTTTTTGAGGGGAGAACCAAGGATGATAGTTATACTAAGTAGGGAAAATGTTGGAAAGGGCAGCAGTGAATTTTCCCTGCTCTTTTCAATAAGTGCCATTTATTCTGACCTAGTTCCTATCAAAGACTGAAAGCAGCAGTCTCTAACAAGGACAAATAACATGCAGTCTCTATCAAAGACAGATACTGCAGAGTGAAATTCAATTGGCTCCACAGCTGAATGGTGTCCAGAGATGATGGAAATGGAAAGAATAGGTAGTAGGTAGCACATTTCTGATTAGTTGGCATAATAGTTAAGGTCTTTGCCTCCCATGCACAAGGTACAAGGTTTGATCCTGACCTCTGGGCAATGGCTGTATGGGGTTTGCATGTTCTCCCTGTGTCTCTGTGGGATTCTTAAAAAAACATGCAGAGGGTTTCCACCTCAAACTAGCTCAAAGAATGGAGTTGTTGGCAATAGCACAGATTCTAGATGGTACCTATAGTGGGAAGAGTTGTATAAGCCACCCACTTTGTGCATCAACTGTGATGTGCAGTACCTCAAGATAGGAAAACACAGATCACATGCTGCCCTCCCTGTCAGGGCTAGCCACTTGATGGTGCAAAAACTGGGTATAGGTGATCTGGTTATGTTGACTAATGTCGCCAAATATTGGCTTGGGTATCTGCCAATGATAAGTGGGTTGAGGACCTGGCCTACTCCAACCTACACCACGGACACATTCTAATGGTGGGAGGGTATATCTGCCCCCACTGGCTAGCGTGTGCCCACCATAAAGCCCAGCAGCCCTGGATCAATAAGCTACTGGCTGCCCAGTGTTCAGTTGTCCAGGGTTACTTGGGATAGCTGTGTTCAATGAAAGACGGATGTAAAATGAATCAACCTGCCAGACATGAACTAAGAATTGCTACACTCAGTTTAGGTTCACTGACAGCATGTAGCTTCCAAAAGAATGACATGATGGTAAGGAGGATGATGGACATCCTATGTAACCAGGAGACAAGATGGAAGGGGAGTGAAGCAAAGCCACTTGGCTTGGGATCAAAAATCTACTACTCATGAGGAGGACAGACTGAAATGGTGTGGGAAATGTGTAGGTGTTATCAGAATTAGTGACGGACTCATGAGAATCAGGCTCCAGTGTTAGGATAAGGCATTCAGATAGCAGTTGCAGGACCTACTATACAAAGCAGGACAACAGGAACTGGTGTTGATAATGGATGAACAGTATGTATGTACATACTGGGACAAACCGAATAGGATATGAGGACTGCCCGAGTCTACATGGATAGGGCACAACAGGAATAAAGAAGGAAAAGTCATTCTAGACTTCAGTCTAGAAATGGCTTGATGGTGGTCAACACAAGGTTCAATAAGTGAAACAGTCACAAGATCCCATAAAAGAGTGGCCAACATGCAACTCAGGTAGACTTCCTCCTAGTAAGGAAAGGACACTGGGGTAGGATCAATGATTGCAAAGTCATCCCAAGAGAAACAGGTGGCCCATGTATAAACCACCAGCTGGTGCAATCAGCTGCAATAGTCAAAGAAGGCTCTGAGGTCAACAGAGACTAGGCTAAACACCTGGAAGTTGACTGGAGAGAAAGCACAAGAGTTCAAAGAATTACTCACAGCTCTAGTAGCTCAGGAAGAAGAGGAAATAGGTGGAGTAGAAGAATGTCTGCATCTCAAACACAGCTGAGTCAGGTATGGAAATAAGGTACATAAGGAAAGGTGGTAGTGGAATTCAGAAGTCCTGGAAGTCATCAGAAGAAAGGAGTAGTGCAGGAAAAAGTGGGAGATGGAAAAGATGGACCAGACTAAGTAGAACTACTGGACTGGCTAACAAAGAAGTTAAGAGAAGGTTTGCAATAACAAAGAACGAGACAACATATGCACTCTACCAGCTTCTGGAAAGTGATTCAGTAGATGGCACAAGGAAATTCTATCAGATTGCAAGGCAAAAACAGAAAGCTAAAGAAGATAGTCAGACACCCTTCATAACAGATGCCAGTTACAACCTGCTCACCAGTCTACAAGGCATCAAAGAGCAATGGAAGGAGTACTTTCAGCAGCATCTGAATGAAGAAAACCTGCAGAAGCTGTACTGCTCCAGACACAGCTTGCAATGAAAGAATAGGAGGAGTGCACCCTAGAAGAACTAAGAACAGCACTAAAAATGAAGCCAATGAAAGCAGCATACTCAGATGAGGTCAGTGAAGTTATGATCTAAGTGTTGGTGAGACACGAGAGAAATGGCTCCTGTGGGTAGTCACGGCAGTATGGAGAAAAAGGAGTATCCCAAATGACTGGAGAATAAGCATACTAGTGTCAGTGTACAAGAACAAAGGGGACAGCCACAACTGTTAGCAGTATAGAGATATCAAACTCTTGTTGCGCTGCATGGAAGTTCTGGAGAGGGTGAGTGATAAACAAATGTGCAGAGTACTAAAAATGAAGAGGGGAGCTAAGCAGTTCAGAGTCAGACAACATGCAGAACAACCAGCTCAATGTTTGCAGTGAGACAGACAGTTAAGCTATAGATGAGAAATTAACTCAACCGGACACAGCTAGACTTCCAGAGAGCATAAGACAAAGTCCCAAGAAAGCTGATTTGGGTAGTCCTGGGGTTGTTTGAAGTTCTAGAAACATTGGCAACGTTAGTGCAGGCTATGTACAAGGACCCAATGACTCAAGTATGAACAGTGTTCCGTCTCACAAAGGGGTTTCTAGTGGGAGTGGGTGTACATCAGTTTCAGCTCTCAGACCACTGCTGTTCACACAGGTGATGGACTATATTAGAAAACAGGCTGTGGGAGCAAATTAACAAAGTTGCTGTACACAGATGATATGGCATTTCAGACAGACTCTGAGCAAGAACTTTAGCAAAGCATAGGGGAGTGGAATACAAAAACTGAAAGCATGTGTGATGAAACTGAGTACAGATAAGATAGTTGTAATGGCAACAAATGGGGGAAAACTGAAGAAAGCTGATAGCGGAACAGCTTAACACCTTCAAGTATGTTGGAGAGGAGGTCAAAGGGAAGTCTGAATGAGAAGATCAAAACTAGAATCAGAGGGGCTGCAGCCAAGTGGCATAAAGTGTCAGGGATAGTTAAGACAGAAGAATGCCAAAAAAGCTGAAAAGTAAGGTGTACAACACATGAATTAGAAAGACAGTCACAAGATCTCATACATGAATCAGAAAGACAGTCACAAGATCTCATACAAGAGTGGCCAACATGCACCTCAGGTAGACTTCCTCCAAGTAAGGAAAGGGCACTAGGATAGAATCAATAATTGCAAAGCTATCCCCAGTGAAATAGTCGGCCCACAGCATAAACCACTGGTTGCCACAATCAGCTGCAAGCAGTGGTCGGAGAAGGCTCTAAGGTCAACAGAGACCAGGCTGAAGACCTGGAAGTTGACTGGAGAGAAATTACAACAGTTCAAGAAGTTACTCAGGGCTATAGCACTCCAAGAAGATGAAGAAATAGGTGGAGTTGAAGAAAATTGCCAGCACCTCAAAACAGCATGTGTGAAGACTACAGAACTGATGTGTGGCCAAGCCATTTATAGAAATAAGGTACTTAAGAAAAGCTGGTGGTGGAATGCAGAAGTCCAGGAAGTCATCAAAAGAAAGAAGGAGTGCAGGAAAAAGTGGGAGATAGAAAAGACTGACCAGGCTATGAAGGAATACTGGTTGGCTACCAAACACATTAAGAAAGGAGTTGCAATAGCAAAGAATAGTGCATTGGAGGCACTCTACCAGCTTCTGGAAAGAGACTCAGTAGGTGGCACAAAGAAACTATATCAGGTTGCAAGGCAAACACAGAAAGATAAAAAAGATAGTCAGACACCCTTCATAAGGCATGCCAGCAACAGCCTACTCACGAGTCCACAGGACATCAAAGGCAGATGGAGTTAGTATTTCCAGCAACTTCTAAAGGAAAAAAAACCCAAAGGAGCTGTACTGCCTCAGAAACAACCTACAATGACAGAAGAAGAGAAGAAGTAAGAATAGCACTAAGGAAAATGAAGTCAGGTAAAGCAGCAGGCTCAGATGAGGTCACAGCAGATATGGTAAAGATGCTGGGTGTGATGGGGGAGAAATGGCTCCTGAGGGTACTCATAGCATTGTGGAGAGAAAGATGTATCCCAGATGACTGGAGAATGAGCATACTCATGCCAAATTACAAGATAAAAGGGGACGTACACAACTGTGGGTAGTATAGAGGCATCAAACTCCATCACAATGCATGAAAGTTCTGGAGAGGGTGACTGATAAACGGATACGCAAAGTAGTAGAATGTAAGATTGGAAGTGAGCAGTCTGGATTCAGATGATACTGTAGCACAACTGACCTGATGTTAGCAGTAAGACAGATACTTGAGAAGAAGCTAGAATGTAAGATGGGAGATAAGCAGTTTGGATTCAGATCAGGATGCAGCACAACTGACCGGATGTTTGCAGTGAGACAGATACTTGAGAAGAAGCTAGATATGAAGAAATAGTCCAATTGGGCATTCCTAGACTTGGAGAAAGCATATAACAAGGTCCCAAGAAAGTGACTTGGGCAGTACTATGGTGGTTCAAAGTCCCTGAAACATCGGTAGAATTAATGCAGGCCATTTACAAGGACCCAACAACAAGTATGGACATTGTTTCAAAGATTTCAAAGATTAGTACTAAGTTAACTGCCCTTGAGAGCCATTTAAAGCCTAGCCAATTATCCCGTGTGAGACTCAAACCCTGCACATTGTGTTTGTAAGGCAAACACCTTAACCATTAGGCCACCCTCCCAACCTTCAATCTTACAGAGGGGTTCCGAGTGGGAGTAGGTGTGCACCAGGGTTCAGGCAGACTCAGCAGGAACTTCAGCAAAGGATAGGGGAATGGAATGCAAAACTGAAGGCACACGGGATAAAACTAAGCACAGATAAGACAGTGGTAATGGCAGTAAATTGGGGAAATCAGAAGAAGTTGAGAACTGAGATAGACGGGAAGATAGAGGAACAGGTTAACAGCTTCAAATATCTGGGAGGGGTGACTGAAGAGGGAATTCCAAATGAGAAAGTCAAAGCTAGAATCACAGGGGCTGCAGCCAACTGGCATAGAGTCTCTTGTGTAGTCTATGACAGCAAAATGTCCAAGAAGCTGAAAAATAAGGTGTACAAGACACTGGTGTGACCACTACTACTGTATGGAACATAAACCTGGTCAGTAAAGGCAGAACAGATGAGGAAGCTAGAGGTGATGGAAATGAAGCTCCTAAGAAGGGTGATAAGATGCACACTGTGGGACAGATGAAGAAATGAGAACATCAAAGCAGAAGCCAAAGTAAAGCTCCAATTGCAAAACTGCAGAAAAGATCAAAGAGAACAGATTACGGTGGTTTGGACACATGCAGAAAAGCAGAAGACAATCTGGTAAAGAAGATTTGGGACAGACAGGAAGAAAGTAAGAGGAAACAAGGGCATCCAGCAAAGAGGTGGATGGATTGTGTGAAAGAAGAACTGTGACAGTCAGGCATGCATGTTGAAGAAGGCAGGAGTGGCACTGAATCGAGAGAGATGATGACAGTTAACATGATACCCTGACCCCATGTAGAAAATGAGAAAGCAGGCCTGATGATGATGATGATGATGAAGGAAGCTGTCACATGAATATTTCCAGTTTACTTTAAACACTAACATGTAGAAAATACAGTGCAGTGTGGTGATTAACTACAACTGGTTGTGGCAAAAGCAACAACAAATAAAATGTCATCTAGGAAACTAGTAAAACGAATAATGTTCTCAGTAGCTGCTTGCCATATTTTGGGAAATATTTCAACAGAAACTAGCAGCATACGCAAAAAGCACTAAATACTCTTGATATATGTCAATGAGGGAAAAGACAAAAAAGAAGCCTTACTATGGCAACTGCCTAGCCTGACCTGCTAGTCCCTTTAAAGGTATGTGGGTTTGTATAACACAGTGCAGTCCATAGTGCTAGTCCCTTTACAGGTATGTGGGTTTGTATAACAAGAGTGAAGTCCATACAGGAGTCAAATAAGCTGCTGTTTAACTGCAGTTGATATGTAATGTTTATGCTTAATTTATACAACAGAATTACTCTACTAAGACTGTAAAACAGTGGCACATATGCAGTCAACACTGGTAATGCTTGAGCCAAAGTGAACTAACACATTGGTATTTGAAAACTGGATAGGCCATCAACTAAAGAAACAAGATAAAATAAAAAAAATGAATAGAAAATGACAAAAACAGTACTAGGAGAATAACTGCAAGATACCAGGAATTATCAAGGCAAGCCTTCTGAGTCTGCAGTGTGAACAACAGTCTGGATTTTGGATAGGCTGGAAGTGCATATGCACATAAAAGAATGTGCTGGCTAGGTAAAAGAATACAATAAATAGATTAGACTGAATTAAAATATCACAGAACACATTTAGCTCATCAACATTTTATTTGTAGTCAACTACACTAAATTAATAAATGCAGCGTTATATGTATAAATTTACCTTATTACTTCATGGTGGCTGTTTATTAATGCAGTTAATTTCTGTAACAGAGTCGACCTAGGGGCTGCTTCTTTGTGACAGGAGGTATTTTCCACTGAGATGCTATTTTCTCCCACTGCCTTCTCTTTTTCTCCTGTACCTACCTCCAACATAAAAAAAACTCTTAACTTACTTAAACCCACCAAATTAGCAGCAGACAACCTCCCAAGTGAATACCTACAAATCGCAGCTGATGCTCTGGCCTACCCAGTATCCATCTTGATTAACCGATCTCTGTCAGAAAGTTACGCTCCCACACTGTGGAAAGTATCACATATAATTCCCCTCCACAAAGGCGGACCCTCCACAGAACTAACCAATTACCACTCCATAGCTATTCTCTCTCCACTCTCCAAAATACTAGAGAGATGCATACACTCAGGTCTCAGACTACCTCCTTGCTAACAACCTCCTTTCCAGTACTCAGCATGGTTTCCGACCAAACCATAGCACCACCACTGCCTTACTCTCCTTTACTAACACTATCCTTCAGCATAAAAACAATGGCCATCTCTCCTCTGCTACTTTCCTAGACCTATCTAAAGCATTTGACATGGTCCCACACAAACAACTTATCTCTGTCCTCAATAACCTATCCTTCTCTCAATCAGTCACCAACTGGTTTCAGAGTTACCTGTCTGACCGCCAACTATCCATCGTATGGCAGAATGACATATCTCCCTAACTACCTGTCTCCATAGGAGTTCCCCAAGGATCCATCCTTGGACCCCTACTCTTCTCTGTTTACACCAATAATCTTGTTGCGCTGCATGGAAGTTCTGGAGAGGGTGAGTGATAAACAAATGTGCAGAGTACTAAAAATGAAGAGGGGAGCTAAGCAGTTCAGAGTCAGACAACATGCAGAACAACCAGCTCAATGTTTGCAGTGAGACAGACAGTTAAGCTATAGATGAGAAATTAACTCAACCGGACACAGCTAGACTTCCAGAGAGCATAAGACAAAGTCCCAAGAAAGCTGATTTGGGTAGTCCTGGGGTTGTTTGAAGTTCTAGAAACATTGGCAACGTTAGTGCAGGCTATGTACAAGGACCCAATGACTCAAGTATGAACAGTGTTCCGTCTCACAAAGGGGTTTCTAGTGGGAGTGGGTGTACATCAGTTTCAGCTCTCAGACCACTGCTGTTCACACAGGTGATGGACTATATTAGAAAACAGGCTGTGGGAGCAAATTAACAAAGTTGCTGTACACAGATGATATGGCATTTCAGACAGACTCTGAGCAAGAACTTTAGCAAAGCATAGGGGAGTGGAATACAAAAACTGAAAGCATGTGTGATGAAACTGAGTACAGATAAGATAGTTGTAATGGCAACAAATGGGGAAAACTGAAGAAAGCTGATAGCGGAACAGCTTAACACCTTCAAGTATGTTGGAGAGGAGGTCAAAGGGAAGTCTGAATGAGAAGATCAAAACTAGAATCAGAGGGGCTGCAGCCAAGTGGCATAAAGTGTCAGGGATAGTTAAGACAGAAGAATGCCAAAAAAGCTGAAAAGTAAGGTGTACAACACATGAATTAGAAAGACAGTCACAAGATCTCATACATGAATCAGAAAGACAGTCACAAGATCTCATACAAGAGTGGCCAACATGCACCTCAGGTAGACTTCCTCCAAGTAAGGAAAGGGCACTAGGATAGAATCAATAATTGCAAAGCTATCCCCAGTGAAATAGTCGGCCCACAGCATAAACCACTGGTTGCCACAATCAGCTGCAAGCAGTGGTCGGAGAAGGCTCTAAGGTCAACAGAGACCAGGCTGAAGACCTGGAAGTTGACTGGAGAGAAATTACAACAGTTCAAGAAGTTACTCAGGGCTATAGCACTCCAAGAAGATGAAGAAATAGGTGGAGTTGAAGAAAATTGCCAGCACCTCAAAACAGCATGTGTGAAGACTACAGAACTGATGTGTGGCCAAGCCATTTATAGAAATAAGGTACTTAAGAAAAGCTGGTGGTGGAATGCAGAAGTCCAGGAAGTCATCAAAAGAAAGAAGGAGTGCAGGAAAAGTGGGAGATAGAAAAGACTGACCAGGCTATGAAGGAATACTGGTTGGCTACCAAACACATTAAGAAAGGAGTTGCAATAGCAAAGAATAGTGCATTGGAGGCACTCTACCAGCTTCTGGAAAGAGACTCAGTAGGTGGCACAAAGAAACTATATCAGGTTGCAAGGCAAACACAGAAAGATAAAAAAGATAGTCAGACACCCTTCATAAGGCATGCCAGCAACAGCCTACTCACGAGTCCACAGGACATCAAAGGCAGATGGAGTTAGTATTTCCAGCAACTTCTAAAGGAAAAAAAACCCAAAGGAGCTGTACTGCCTCAGAAACAACCTACAATGACAGAAGAAGAGAAGAAGTAAGAATAGCACTAAGGAAAATGAAGTCAGGTAAAGCAGCAGGCTCAGATGAGGTCACAGCAGATATGGTAAAGATGCTGGGTGTGATGGGGGAGAAATGGCTCCTGAGGGTACTCATAGCATTGTGGAGAGAAAGATGTATCCCAGATGACTGGAGAATGAGCATACTCATGCCAAATTACAAGATAAAAGGGGACGTACACAACTGTGGGTAGTATAGAGGCATCAAACTCCATCACAATGCATGAAAGTTCTGGAGAGGGTGACTGATAAACGGATACGCAAAGTAGTAGAATGTAAGATTGGAAGTGAGCAGTCTGGATTCAGATGATACTGTAGCACAACTGACCTGATGTTAGCAGTAAGACAGATACTTGAGAAGAAGCTAGAATGTAAGATGGGAGATAAGCAGTTTGGATTCAGATCAGGATGCAGCACAACTGACCGGATGTTTGCAGTGAGACAGATACTTGAGAAGAAGCTAGATATGAAGAAATAGTCCAATTGGGCATTCCTAGACTTGGAGAAAGCATATAACAAGGTCCCAAGAAAGTGACTTGGGCAGTACTATGGTGGTTCAAAGTCCCTGAAACATCGGTAGAATTAATGCAGGCCATTTACAAGGACCCAACAACAAGTATGGACATTGTTTCAAAGATTTCAAAGATTAGTACTAAGTTAACTGCCCTTGAGAGCCATTTAAAGCCTAGCCAATTATCCCGTGTGAGACTCAAACCCTGCACATTGTGTTTGTAAGGCAAACACCTTAACCATTAGGCCACCCTCCCAACCTTCAATCTTACAGAGGGGTTCCGAGTGGGAGTAGGTGTGCACCAGGGTTCAGGCAGACTCAGCAGGAACTTCAGCAAAGGATAGGGGAATGGAATGCAAAACTGAAGGCACACGGGATAAAACTAAGCACAGATAAGACAGTGGTAATGGCAGTAAATTGGGGAAATCAGAAGAAGTTGAGAACTGAGATAGACGGGAAGATAGAGGAACAGGTTAACAGCTTCAAATATCTGGGAGGGGTGACTGAAGAGGGAATTCCAAATGAGAAAGTCAAAGCTAGAATCACAGGGGCTGCAGCCAACTGGCATAGAGTCTCTTGTGTAGTCTATGACAGCAAAATGTCCAAGAAGCTGAAAAATAAGGTGTACAAGACACTGGTGTGACCACTACTACTGTATGGAACATAAACCTGGTCAGTAAAGGCAGAACAGATGAGGAAGCTAGAGGTGATGGAAATGAAGCTCCTAAGAAGGGTGATAAGATGCACACTGTGGGACAGATGAAGAAATGAGAACATCAAAGCAGAAGCCAAAGTAAAGCTCCAATTGCAAAACTGCAGAAAAGATCAAAGAGAACAGATTACGGTGGTTTGGACACATGCAGAAAAGCAGAAGACAATCTGGTAAAGAAGATTTGGGACAGACAGGAAGAAAGTAAGAGGAAACAAGGGCATCCAGCAAAGAGGTGGATGGATTGTGTGAAAGAAGAACTGTGACAGTCAGGCATGCATGTTGAAGAAGGCAGGAGTGGCACTGAATCGAGAGAGATGATGACAGTTAACATGATACCCTGACCCCATGTAGAAAATGAGAAAGCAGGCCTGATGATGATGATGATGATGAAGGAAGCTGTCACATGAATATTTCCAGTTTACTTTAAACACTAACATGTAGAAAATACAGTGCAGTGTGGTGATTAACTACAACTGGTTGTGGCAAAAGCAACAACAAATAAAATGTCATCTAGGAAACTAGTAAACGAATAATGTTCTCAGTAGCTGCTTGCCATATTTTGGGAAATATTTCAACAGAAACTAGCAGCATACGCAAAAAGCACTAAATACTCTTGATATATGTCAATGAGGGAAAAGACAAAAAAGAAGCCTTACTATGGCAACTGCCTAGCCTGACCTGCTAGTCCCTTTAAAGGTATGTGGGTTTGTATAACACAGTGCAGTCCATAGTGCTAGTCCCTTTACAGGTATGTGGGTTTGTATAACAAGAGTGAAGTCCATACAGGAGTCAAATAAGCTGCTGTTTAACTGCAGTTGATATGTAATGTTTATGCTTAATTTATACAACAGAATTACTCTACTAAGACTGTAAAACAGTGGCACATATGCAGTCAACACTGGTAATGCTTGAGCCAAAGTGAACTAACACATTGGTATTTGAAAACTGGATAGGCCATCAACTAAACAAACAAGATAAAATAAAAAAAATGAATAGAAAATGACAAAAACAGTACTAGGAGAATAACTGCAAGATACCAGGAATTATCAAGGCAAGCCTTCTGAGTCTGCAGTGTGAACAACAGTCTGGATTTTGGATAGGCTGGAAGTGCATATGCACATAAAAGAATGTGCTGGCTAGGTAAAAGAATACAATAAATAGATTAGACTGAATTAAAATATCACAGAACACATTTAGCTTATCAACATTTTATTTGTAGTCAACTACACTAAATTAATAAATGCAGCGTTATATGTATAAATTTACCTTATTACTTCATGGTGGCTGTTTATTAATGCAGTTAATTTCTGTAACAGAGTCGACCTAGGGGCTGCTTCTTTGTGACAGGAGGTATTTTCCACTGAGATGCTATTTTCTCCCCACTGCCTTCTCTTTTTCTCCTGTACCTACCTCCAACATAAAAAAAACTCTTAACTTACTTAAACCCACCAAATTAGCAGCAGACAACCTCCCAAGTGAATACCTACAAATCGCAGCTGATGCTCTGGCCTACCCAGTATCCATCTTGATTAACCGATCTCTGTCAGAAAGTTACGTTCCCACACTGTGGAAAGTATCACATATAATTCCCCTCCACAAAGGCGGACCCTCCACAGAACTAACCAATTACCACTCCATAGCTATTCTCTCTCCACTCTCCAAAATACTAGAGAGATGCATACACTCTCAGGTCTCAGACTACCTCCTTGCTAACAACCTCCTTTCCAGTACTCAGCATGGTTTCCGACCAAACCATAGCACCACCACTGCCTTACTCTCCTTTACTAACACTATCCTTCAGCATAAAAACAATGGCCATCTCTCCTCTGCTACTTTCCTAGACCTATCTAAAGCATTTGACATGGTCCTACACAAACAACTTATCTCTGTCCTCAATAACCTATCCTTCTCTCAATCAGTCACCAACTGGTTTCAGAGTTACCTGTCTGACCGCCAACTATCCATCGTATGGCAGAATGACATATCTCCCCAACTACCTGTCTCCATAGGAGTTCCCCAAGGATCCATCCTTGGACCCCTACTCTTCTCTGTTTACACCAATAATCTAGCCTCTGCCACCGAACATGGCACACTTATACAATACGCAGATGACTCAACCATCTGCTCAGCCCAGTCCCTACCCAAACTGCAAAATGTCACACAGGAAACCTTTTCCTCTGTTGAAACTTGGTTATCTGATGCCCGATTAATACTCAACCCAAACAAAACTAAACTACTCATCTTCCAACCCACCAAACTTACTCAAAACATCTCTCACTTTAACATCACAGCAAAAGACAAAACCACTATATACCCAACTGAACACACCAAATTGCTAGGACTGGAAATAGACAAACTAAAATTTGACATTCACATATCCATGACCATAAAAAAAAAGTCCACAAAAAACTAGGAGCATTATACAGATATAAGCAACTTCTCACCAAAGCAGCAAAGATTTCAATAGCAAATTCCCACCTTATCTCCACCCTACTTTATGCCTCTCCAATATATACCAACCTAAGGCAATGCGATATAAACAAGCTAGAGACCAACTACAACAAAATCGCCAAATTCGCCACAGGGGCATCCTACCGTAGTCACCACTGTGTCTCACTTGCTGAACTGGGCTGGCTTGAACTCCCTCACCTTCTTCAGTGGTATCAACTCTCACTGGCCCACAAACTAGTAAACCATCCTCTAAATGTCCCATCCCTCCAGAATCTACTCCAACCCTATTGCACCACCAGACCACCAAGATCCAGCAACAAAAATCACTTGCAGATCACTAAAGCCAATAACTCTGCTGGTGAAGCACTATTCTCTTGTACCATAGCCAAATTATGGAACTCCCTTCCACCCACAATTACCTCCATACCATCATGCACCCACTTCAAAACTTTACTAAAAGCGCACCTAAAAACATGCTGGCTATGCCCTTGCAACTACCACTCTAATATCACCCACCCTATCCAACCACTACCTTTCTTTCCACTCTATTAATTACCTTGATTATAGCAAGCTCTGATGCTCATAAGCCTAATACTTATTATACAGCAGGAACTTCTTATTGTAACATTTGTTAATGTCTGTTATATACCTCACAGATAAAGATTCTAGTTGTCTACTGATGTACTATGTTCTTCATCTGTAAATATGCTGTAAGTAATTGCTATGTTAAATTGTTAATCGCTATGTAATCCAATGTAACTACTGTCTATTTTAACTGTGGAGCTTTTCTCCCCGGGCCTCCGCTGAAAATGGACCTACGTCCAGTCGGACACTCCCGGTCAACAAATGTAAATAAAATAAAATAAAAAATAAAAATTTTCTACATCTGCATCCTAGGAATATGCAAGGGGATGAGTCTTCTTCTACCAGGACTTTGAGTTACTTCTGCACATTTAGAGGTTAGTGAGAGGGACTTATTTCTCAGCTAGTACTTAAAATATTGGATGACAACAGTGGAAAACTTCTCTAGTGCACTTGGATATTTGCCTCTGATGGTTAACATCCTCAGAGACAAAGGGAGATGAAAACAAAGCTAAATAGACAATCAGTGCAGCCAAACTATTCACCAAGAACCAGCTGGCTGACATCTGCATCTCATGTGACTAGAACAAATGGGAAAAAATAGAGCAAGGTAGTCTACCCAAATTCTTTGAAATGCATTTTGGAAATAAAGCTTCCTTTTTGCAAATGAGGTGTGGACTGACTGCCCTCAAACAAGGCAGCAGAATTGATATTTTGAATAACAGTCCTGATTGCTTTTCATTCCTTAACCATAAAAGTTTATATTGAATGTCTAGCCATCCTTGGTTAGGGATGCGGTACAATGAATTCTATATATTAGAAACACTCACTTATGGTTTTGCTTGGTAATTTTGTGTGTATGTCTGTTTGATAAGTTTCTTATATTCTTTATTTAAAAATGATACAAGATTAAGACCATTCCAGCCTTATCATCTGAACACTTTTTTTCTGCTCTTTTTCATCAAGTTTGTTTTGAAAATCAGTGTTTTGATATTGTAATTCAGACATGATGTTGTCCTATTCTGACCACCAGATTCATAGGATTTCAAGGCAATTTAGTCTTGTGACCATCAACTCCTTGTCAATACTCATCCACAGGCTATACCCCATTCTCAAGGAGGGCTACACCACTTTCCCCACAGGGTAAATTTACAAGTACCTATCCAGTCATCTATGTTCTATGTAAAGATTGATACAGAGAAACCTATTCCAGAGATGGGGCAGCACTGAGTAGTGAATCTCTCCATCACATTCTGTTTATCTGCTGGTGAAGATTTAGATCCCTAGCTCTGGTGTTTGCTAAGCTTTAAGACTTGCAAAGACATAACAAAGTACAACAGGGTTTCTAATGGGGTGGTAAGTGAGGCACAGACCCCCCCTCAACAGATTGAGCTTCTAGCCTTTCTTGGTAGCTCAGGGTCTTTTAGCCTGAAATGTTTTAGTTAGGAATCTCTATAGACTCTCTAATTGCTTGATATGTCAAGTGAGGTACATTCCAAAAGGGGATATTCAACTATGTAAATTGTCTAATCAGTGATAAATAAAAGGGAAGAATGATCTAGAAAAATTTGAGCTTGTGTGGGATTTGAAACCAAGACATCTCACACACAATGCAAAAATCATACCCCTAGACCAACAGCCATATTAAATATGCATGCCCCTTTTTGATTACATTATTCAATGTAACCAAATCATCTAGAGCCACTTTTTAGACTACTGATTGGCTAGACCTGATATGCTTTTTCCATCTTTGGACCATGTTCTACTGTCTAGAGGACATCACAGTTGATGCGTAACGTGGTTGGTCTGCATAAATCTTCTCCATCATCTACAGCCTGTGCTGCAGCCCACATATCTGCTCATTTTTGGTCACACTCTCTTGGCATACCTGTCAATTTTGACTGGGAGTGCTGGGATTTAACTTCACACAGACATAGAAAAACATGCAAACTCTACATATATGGCGATTGGCAGTCAGGACTGAACCCTGGACCTTGTCTCTGTAAGGTATTGACAAATTGACAGCTGCACCCACAGGCATTACTTAATGTAAAATTAGTTACCCATGCTAAAGCTCATGTTACAGCCTGTACTCCCACTTACATTAATTGCCGTCTGTTCTTTTCTTATCTCGATTACTCTCCCAGATATGAAAAATATTGTGTATGCTTTCAGAAAACATTAATTTTAGCTGTAAGAAAAAGTGCACTGACTACCTTTAAATAAAGCTAATTTCGGCACTGTTCTATTATAAGCATTGAAGTACTAAAACTGATGGGGAAGCTTTTATTCACTTCTCATAATATCAAACTTTATTTTTCACTGCTTGCCATTGTACCTTTAAAAGATACTTTAACCTCAGCAAAAATGCTCAGAATCTTCAAGATTAATTGCTTGTACCTGCACACAGCTTGTCTCCACGTAAAAATAGTCAGCAATTATTATTAAGTGATAATAAAAGAGCTGCAAACAGTCTTTTCTAGAAACATGCTAAATGCATTGGTTAGATTACTTATCTGGTTTGTTTAACCAGTTAGCAGGCTTGAACAAGACTTTGAAAAAACAGCCACCAGGTACCAAAAGAAACTAGTAAGACAATCCAGGGCACCACAGGACCAAGAATCAGCCGGAATTCTTTTAAAATCCAACTTTGTGCTTAAATTAAAGTTGGATTTTAAAAGAATTCCGGATGATTCTTGGTCCTGTGGTGCCTTGGATTGTCTTGAACAAGACTTATTATAACCACTACTTAGGGCATAAAGCACAACACAACCATTTAAACATAACAACAACAATGATGAATACAAGTCAAAGACAACAATATGGTCAAAGAAGAATACACACACAGAGGTATCACAATCTGAATATATAAAGAACATTTGTGCAACCTGAACAGAAACAGAAGCATCTGACATACCGTAGATAAAAGTAATGCAGAGAAAATAACTTCATGATAAAACAGATGTTAGGCCACAGCAAAACTGTAGTATAGGGTTTTAAGGTTTTTCAAGCTTGGAAGAGAAAGAAACATTCACATTTACTTTTATTTATATGATCATAGCTGCTTCGCTAGAGACAGCTTGCACCTGTCACCCTTAGGCTTTCGAATACTGGCCAAGGCTCTTGCCACCCCCATAGTGCCTTTTTTAGGCAAGGCTCAAAAGACAAACCCACTGTCATAAATAGCACAAGTAACAAAAATCTCAGGGTAATACTACTCAATGCTAGAAGTCTAAACCTCAAAATGCACGCACTCGAGGCACTCCTCAGTATGGAGAAAATCGATATATGTGCAGTAACAGAAACCTAGTTTAAGGCTCCAGAAAGCACCCCAGCACTACCAGGTTACAACTCATACCATACATTTTGGCCACAGAATCCGGACCAAAATACAATAGGTGGGGGAGTATCCATATTCATCAAGGATACCCACACCTCCAGGTTAGTGGCACAGCACGATGCGTCAGAGATTGTCCACGTGCAACTAACAACAGGCAAAACTGCAATTCAAATTGTAGCTTGTTACAGATCATCCACCATGTCCCAGGACCCCCATTCTGCATTTCTGGAAACACTGAGTAACATAAAGGTCCTACCAAACACCCTAATATTGGGTGATTTCAACTACCCAAACATTAACTGGGACAACTACTCAAGTACTAACTCCCTTGCCCAACATTTCCTAGAATTTATAAACTCAAATGCCCTGGAACAACTGGTCAACACTCTCACCAGAGGTGACAACATATTGGACCTGGTCATCACCAACATGCGTGACCGGTGTTCCACACCGGAGGTCAACCCCTTGCTGGTTAGATCTGACCATAAACAAACCACTTTGGATATCCACATTCTGCCCCCACCCCCAGACAAGGAAACCACCATGAAAAACTTTTCAAAAGCAAACTTCACGTTACTTAAGACGGAGGTGGAAAGTTTCAAAGCCCCCATGCTAAATGATAATGCTGTCCAAGCTGCAAAATCCTTTACTAATGCATTCTACGGGCACCTGCAATAATGCATGGACCGTGCTATCCCAAGCAAAACCAAGACTCACTCCTCCAAGAAAAGGAAACCACTCTGGTGGACTCCTGCCATAAACAAGCTATACAATAGAAGGAAGAAACTAGTACAGAAAAGAGTAAAATCCCAAGAAGGAAAGACATCCCTGATCAGTATCAGCAAGAAACTACAATCCCTCATAAAATCGTCCAAGGCGAGCTTTGAAAGAAAACTTGCCAAATACTCCAAAGATAACCACAAGGCATTCTTTAGCTATGTCAAGAATCTAAGTGGCAATGCTCAGATCTGCTTGGAGTTAGTGCAAAACGGCACAAAATACACTGAACCATCCAATACTGCCAACATCCTGGCAGACAGGTTCAGTGCAAACTTCACCCCCCTCTCACTCCCAAAAGGGCCCATAACCTTACCAGAAGAATGTAGAGCCCCTGAAATCACAGACACTCGGGTTAAAATAGCCCTCTCCAAAGCCAAAAACACAGCATCAATGGGACCGGATGGTGTCCCAGGCTGCATCCTACATGAGCTCAAAGACAAACTAACCCCTCACCTAAACACACTGTTCAAACTCAGCCTCTCCACAGGCTACATACCCATAGAGTGGTGCACAGCAACGGTTATTCCGCTCCACAAAGGTGGAGTGACAACAGACCCCAGGGACTATTGCCCTATAAGCCTGACTAGCTTGGTCTGCAAGGCTATGGAGTGCATCATCATGGAACTCATTAACAGACATTGGGAACCTCCAAACACTGGACCCTACCCAGTTCGGCTTTGTTAAGGGCAGATCATGCCTCCTAAAGCTGGTGGACTTCTTTGAGACAGTTACCAAGGCTATAGACGAGGGAAAGGTGGTACACACAGCCTACCTAGACCTTGCAAAGGCCTTCGACACCATTCCCCATTCTGGTATTATAGGCAAGCTCACCAGCCTGAACTTAAACCCCTATGCCACAAAATGGGTTGCCAATTGGCTCACGACCAGAACCCACATGGTGAGAGTTGTAGGAGCTAGGTCTGACTCTAAACTGGTTACAAGTGGCATTCCCCAGGGCTCAGTCCTAGGACCCTTCCTGTTCGGCATATACTTCTCAGAGGTACAGACAAGCACAGGAGGACTACAGCTGACCAAATTCTCAGATGACTGCAAACTAGGGGCTATAACTGACTCACCGGCTGACACAGACATCCTCCAAATGGGTCTCACTGAGACGGATACCTGGTGTCAAAATCATGGCCTCAAGCTAAATGCCAAAAAGTGCATAGTTATTCCCTTTGGAAATAAAGTACCTACAAACTACCACATATTTGGTAGTCCCCTAAATACAGAAAACGTAATAAGGGATCTGGGGACCCAAGTAGACAGTAATCTCTCCTTTGATAATCACATTGCCAAAGTGGTTAGAAAATCCTTCTATGTGGCCCACCTAATCACAAAAGGGTTTGCATCCAGATCAAAAGAGGTCATTGTGCCCCTCTACTCATCACTCATCAGACCCATCATAGAGTACAACGCCCCACTTGGTATGTACCTTACAAGACACCTGCAACAGCTGGAAAGACCACAGAAGTACCTCACCAGGAGGATCACTGGCTTCAAAGAGATGCCCTATGCAGCTCGACTGAAGAAACTCCAGCTGTATTTGTTTGCATACCACCTGCTCAGAGGTGATCTCTGCCTGGCATACAAGGCCATGTCCAACCCAGAACTGATGGACATGCTCCACCTAAAGAAAACCTTATCCACTTGAGCCACACGCTCTAGGGATTTAAACCTCACCACAACAATAAATAGGACGTGCTGGAGGGATAGATTCCTGTCCCAGATACTTCCCATGCTTTGGAACAAGATTCCAATCTACATTAGGCAGAGCTCCTTGCTAGCACTCTTCAAGATCAACCTTGACGAGTGGATGGGAAACAGAAAGTTTACCCCAAGGATCACTTCAGTGGCTCTGCTGGACAGAGGCACAGGAAACTAATCTAAGGGGGTGGCAAAAGCCAAAACATTCTAGCTAGGCTTATAAATGCCTTTGGGCAGATAGCCTAGTACCTACCTATGAACCTATAGGAGGTTACTAGGCTAAAGGTGGACCTTTGCAAGCCTAGCAGTGTAATAACCCGAACACCCTTATTGACCACAGTTAGGATGTCATTGCTAGAAGAGCCCTTCTGTGATCAGCACTGAATGCATCTGTCCCATGAGGGACATACATGCCACCTCTAGGGTGAATTTATGGTCACCCATCCACTTGTCAAAGTTGCGCTTGAACAGAGTCATTAAGGAGCTCTGCTTCACATGGAGTGGGAGTTTATTCCAGAGGAGTGGCAATTGCTGGGAAATATGTGTGTCACTGCAGCTTGTTCTGTTAATGTCACAGGATAAGTTGAGATCCCTGGAACAAGTTATTCTTGTCCCATTTGATTTGCAGATGTGCAGCATTTCCATTAGGGCAGGGTCCAAAACTACTCTGTAGGCCAGGCACAGGTCATCTCTCAACAGCCTGTATGATACAGAGTACAGTGACAGAGTTTTAAGTCTTTCCATGCATGTCATGTTTTGGAGGCCCTAGATTCTCTTTGTTAAAAACCTCTGTGGTCTCTCCAGTTGCTGCAGATGTCTGATGAGGTACATACAGAAAGGTACATTGTACTCAATTAGTGGTCTGATAAGGGTTGAGTACAGTGGAGCTATAACCTCCCTGGTCTTGGATGCAATGCCCTTATTTATGAGATGCACAATGTAGAATGCTTTTCTTACCACTATGGACACATGGTGATCGAAGTTTAGATTGTTATCAACTTCTGTTCCCAAGTCTTGCACCACTGAGTTTGTGCTTAGGAGGGTACTATCTATATCATAATTAGCAGGGGCTACTTCTTTGCCGAATGGGATAATGAGGCATTTTTTTGCATTACATTTTAGTTGGTGAGTTTGGCACCAATCACTTGTGTCAGCCCTTTCTGCAACATGGTAACATCACTGGGGGACTCAATGGCTGGGCCCAGTTTTCAGTCATCTGCAAACTTGGTAAGCCACAGGCCATCTGCCTTTACCTTGACTTCAGAGAAATAAATTCCAAACAGTAGAGGGCCCAACACAGATCCTTGTGTTGTACCACTGGTAACTGGTCTACTGGAGGAGGTGGACTTCCCAACTTTGACAGTGTGTGTTCTGTCGGTGAGCCAGTTTGCTACCCATCTACTAATGTATGGGTTAATCTCCATTTTTTATTTCTCCAAATTCTTTGGGTTTCTAATACCATGATGGGACTGCACCCCATTCCTAAGTCCAAGTATGGTTAAAGTTCATGAAATTAATATTGTTTCAATCTTTGATGTCAGCCAGAAGTGCTCTTCTCATTACCCGCAATGTTCCCAGTAATGACTCCTTCTGCAATTTGTATGGAGTTACATGTATTGGTAACATATCTAAATATGACTGTATATTCCTTTTTATAAGACCTGTTGCTCCTACTATCATTGGAACTGCCTGGGTACCTTTTTTCCACATTGCCCTTGTTTCTGTAAGCACATCTTGGTATTTTATGACTTTGTGTCTCTCTGTATGTAAGACACTGTAGTCACTTGATGTAGTGGTTTCAATGATCAATGCTACTTTTGTCTTCTTTTCATGGACCACTATATCTGATTTTCTAGCATCTATCTTTTGAACTGTTGGTAATGGGTGATCCCATGTGATGTAGACGTCATCATTTTCCATGATGCTTTGTGGCTCATGTTTCTAGTGTTTTTCAGCTACTTCATAGGTTCATAGATTAGTACTAGACTAACTGCCCTTGCGAGCCATTTTAAGCCTAGCCAATTATCCCTTGTGAGACTCCAACCCTGCACCTTGTGTTTGCAAGGCAGACACCTGAACCATTAAGCCACCCTCCCAACCCATTATTATAATGTTTACACAATACCCAGTGTAACAGTCTTGTCACATTATTATGCCTTTCAGTATACAGTCATTCTGCCATTAGTAAGTCACAACCAGGAATGAGGTGTGCAACTGTTTCTAATTCCATTTTATAAAACCTACATTTGTCTGTTTCTCCCACATGTTCAATGTACTTTATAAACTAATGTGCATGTAGGCCACTATCTTGGGCCTTCAATATTAACCTTTCATCTTTTGGACTGAATTCGCCTCTCCTTAACCATTCCTGCATTCGATCCTGATCAACATGAGGTTCTTCCAGGAGTTCTCTATACTTACAACTATATTTATGCATTTTCCACATTTCTTGCCTTCTCATCTGATCCTTCACCTTATATTCTTTGTTTTTTGGCACATTCAGTTGCTGCCTGATTTTTATTCATTCTGGTTAAATTTCCATTCTTTCTTCACGCCAATATGCTTCTGCTAGACTTAGAAGTGAAGTCATCTTAGATTTATTTTCCTCATGTTTCAAACATTTTCACTATGTTTGGATCTTGTGAGGTCAGCAGATATGTATGCAGTCCCACGGTGCAGATCTATACATGTAATCAATTTCAGAATGGGAAATATATAATCTTAGTATGCACTGATTTTTATAAATCATTTGATGAGCATGAAGCATCCTTCTTGTTTTCCTGTCTAATTTGTCCAACACCCTTGGAGCCAGTCAGTCACTCCAAAACTGTAAGTTAGGACAGGAAGAGCAAATTGGTTTATAGCTTGAATTTTGTTCCTACATCTCAACGATGTTTCCAGGATTAATTTAAGTCTTCTAAAATATTCCTTACTAAGTTTTATTCCCATTTGCTCATGTTTTATTGTTGATCCTTCATAAATTTCCAAATTTTTATACACTCTCTCTTGCTCAAGTTCTTTTATATCACATTCTTGTCCCAAACTGATGTTTTCTTGGTGCTGCAGCTTTCCTGCTTTAAAGGTTGCTTTTGCACATTTATAGGTTCATAGGTAGGTACTAGGCTATCGGCCCAAGAGGCTAAGTAAGCCTAGTGAACAAGGTTCCCTGGCTTACGCCAACCAAGAAAGTTATTTTCCTGTGCCCCTGTCGAGCAGAGCCACAGAAGTGATCCCCACGGTATATTTCCTATTTGCCATCCACTCATCAAGATTTTTCTTGAAGAGTGCTAATGATGAACTTTGCTTGACATAGAAGGGTAGCTTGTTCCAAAGTATGGAAAGTCTCTGGGACAGGAATTTATCCCTCCATCATGTCCTGTTTATTGTGGTGACAAGGTTTAGGTCCCTAGAGTGTGTAGCTCGGAGGGATTGGGATTTCTTTAGGTGTAGCATGTCCATCAGCTCTGGGTTTGATACAGCTTTATATGTTAGGCAGAGACCACCTCGGAGTAGGTGATATGCTAATTTTGTGGCCTTTCCAGCTGCTGCAGATGTCTTGTGAGGTACATTTCAAAAGGGGCGTTGTACTCTATAATGGATCTAATGAGTGTCGAGCATTGGGGAACAATGACCTCTTTTTTCCTGGATGAGAACCCTTTTGTGATGAGGTGTGCCACGTAGAAGGATTTCCTGACTACTAAGGCGATGTGATTATCAAAGGAGAGACTACTATCCACCTGGGTGCCAAGGTCTCTTATCACACATTCGGCATTAAGTAGACTGCTGCCTATGTCGTAGTTCATGGGTACATAGTTTTTACCAAAGGGGGTGACAATGCACTTTTTGGCATTTAGCTTGAGGCCATGGCTCTGACACTAGGCATCTGTCTCAGTGAGGCCCTTCATTAGGATATCCGCATCATTTGGGGACTCGACTATAGCTCCTAGTTTGCAGTCATCTGTGAAGTTCATTAGCCAAAGGCCTTCTGTGTTAGCCTGTACTTCAGAGAAGTAGATATCAAACAGGAGAGGTCCCAGGACTGATCCCTGTGGTACTCAACTTGTCACTAGTTTAAAGTCAGATTTGGAGCATGCAACTTCTACAGTGTGGGTTCTGTCAGTGAGCCAGTTGGCAACCCATCTTGTGACATAGGGATTTATACCTAGTTTAATGAGTTTAGCTATAATTCCAGAATGAGGGACGGTGTTGAAAGCCTTGGCGAGGTCAAGATAGACTGTGTGAACCACCTTACCCTAGTCTACGGCTTTGGTGACTGCCTCAAAGAAGTCGATCAGGTTCAGGAGGCATGATCTGCCTTTTACAAACCTGAACTGGGTGGGGTCCAGAGTTTGGAGGTTACCAATGTCTTTGTTTATGAGTTCCATGATGATACGTTCCATGGTCTTACAGACCAGGCTTGTCAGGCTAATAGAGCAATAGTTCCTGGGATCAGTGGTGGCTCCCCTTTGTGGAGTGGGATAACTGTTGCTGTGTGCCATTCAGTGGGCCCAATGCCTGATGTGAGGATATGATTGAACATGGTGCTTAGGTGGGGAGCCAGTTCATTCTGAAGATCATGTAAAATGCAGCCTGGGATGTTGTCCGTTCCCATGGATGCTGTGTTTTTGGCTTTAGAGAGTGCAGCTTTTACCTGCGTAGTTGTGATTACAGGAACTCTGCATTCTTCCTGTATAGATATGGACCCTTTAGGGAGTGAGAGGGGGGTAAAGTTAGCACTGAGAGGGGGGTAAAGTTAGCACTGAGCCTATCTGTCAAGATGTTGGCAATATCAGTTGGTTCTATAATTTTTATGCCATTGTGCTGTAACTCAGAGCAGATCTGGGTGTTGCCATTGAGATTCTTGACATAGCTATATAATGTTTTTTGTGGTTGTCCCTAGAATCAGTGGCAATTTTGTTTTCATAGCTAGCTTTGGAGGATCTTATAACGGATCTCAGCTTCTTACTGAGGCTGACCAGGCAGCTCCTCCACGCATGAGATTTTACTCTCTTTTGCAACAGTTTCTTCCTTCTGTTGTAGAGTTTGTTTATGGTAGAGGACCACCAGATCGGCTTCCTTTTTTGGAGGATAGCATCTTGGTTCTGTTTGGGATAGCATGATCCATGCACTTGTGTAAGTGCTTACAGAGTGCATTCGTGTAGGATTCAGCAGTTGTAACTGTATTGTTCATCTGCATGCGTGTCATGAAGTTCACCACTTCTGTCTTAAGCATGAAGTTGGCTTTGAAGAAATTGTTTACTGTGGTTTCCTTAATGGGGGGTGGAATGTAGATATCTAGGGTGATTAGCTTATGGTCGGATCTGACCAATGAGGAATTGACTTCAGGTGTGGAACACCAGTCACTCGTGTTGGTAATGACTAGGTCTAGGATATTGTCGCCCCTTGTGGGGCTGTGGATAAGTTGATCCAGGGCACTGGAATTTATGAATTCCAGAAAGTGTTGAGCGAAGGAGTTGGTACATGAGTAGTTTTCCCAGTTAATGGTGGGGTAGTTGAAATCGCCCATTATTAGGGTGTTTGGTTAAACCCTAATATTTTCCAGTATATCAAGAAAAGAGGAGTGTGAATCCTGGGGCATGGTGGGGGATCTTTAATTGCTGTTTTGTCCAGAGTTAGCTGCACTTGGATAACCTTGGATGCATTATGCTGAGCAACTAGACTGGAGGTGTGGATATCCTTAATAAATATGGACACACCTCTGCCTTTGGTGTTCAGGTCCAGGTTAGGTGGCCGAAATGTGTCATATGAGTTAAGCCTGGTAATGCAGGGGTGCTCTCTATAGCCTTGCACCAGGTCTCAGTCACTGCACAGATATCAATGTTCTCCATTTTAAGGAGTGCCTCGAGTGAGTGCGTTTTGAGATTTAGACTTTTAGCATTGAGTAGCATTACCCTCAGTTTTTGCTTGCCTGTTCCTGTTAGGGTGGTGAATTTGTCATTTGAACCTTGCCTAAAAAAGGCACTACAGGGTGGTAAGAGCCTTAGCCAGTATCCGGAATCCCAGGCCATTTCTGGCAAAGCATCATGGTCTGTCAACCATGTCGTCCCAGGCAGACAGATATTGGATCCCCTTAGAATGACAAAACAAATGACATTCTTATCATCTTAAAAAGTTTTGACTACATGCAGTTGTGCTTTCAGTTCCTCATCTGAAGAGATATACAGTTTTAAACCATTGACAAACAAAAGATGAGAAGTCTTTATGCTTTCTTGCTTTCTGGAAGCCAAACTATAGCCGTGCCCTAATCTGTAAGTAGACAGCTTAAAGGGTTAAGGTCAGTACAGAATAGCAGTAGTGACAGGGAGTCACCCTGGAATATCCCCCTTTGAATTTTTATCCCTGGAATAATAATTTGGTCTTTATCATGGCTTAATTGCAACGTGGTCTGCCAGTGTTTCAAGGTCACTGCAATGTAATCAATCAGTGTAGTGTGTATCTTATATATTTTAAGTACTCTTTTATCCATGGATGTGGGATACTGTCAAATGCTTTTTTGTAGTCAATCCATACCATACTTAGATTCTTCCCCTTTTTGCAGTTCTCCACTATGACTTTATTTAACAATAAAAGATCCTTTATTCTATGTGGCTATCTTTTATTTTCCTTTTGATCTATTGCCATAATTGAGTTTTCTTCTAACTGACTATAGACTCTGTCATCATCATTTCGGGTGCATAGTTTTACGTCGTTGGAAGGCAAGTTACTGGTCTATAATTTTTAGGGTAACTTGCAGGTTCACTCTTAAGTAGGAGGATTATATTTCCTGTTGTTAACAAGGCTGGTGTCTCTTTGGGGTGTGCATAGAAATAGTTCTTACTCATGTCTAAATCTTCGTGCAAAGATGTTAATACTTTTAGCCAGAAGCTAGGTACTGCATCTGGGCCTGGGGTTTTCCAGTTAGAGACTTTTCTTAACTTTATTTCAATCTCTCTGGCTGTTACTTCGTCTCGTTTCATATCCTGTACCTTTGAACTTCTTATTCTTTCTTTTATTTCTTCTATCCATTTAGCATCTTTGTTAAGTTCCACAGGATCTTCATTGATACTTCTCCATAAATGTATTATTTCTTCTTTTTTGGGTGGTCTTTCAATTCCTTTTGCCTTGTTTCCCCAATTCTCTGTACAACTTTTTGGGGTCATCAATAAATTGCTTATTTTGTAATTTTACTTTATATTTATCTGCATATTTTCTAATTTTTTTCTGCCAGTGCTGAGATTTTTAGTTTATTTGTGATAGTGCACGATAGATCCTGATCTGTTCTAATAATGTGCATTGCTTTTATCACATCTATCTGAGTATTTTTGTTGATCTGTTCCCTCTTCTGTAGTCTTGACACTTTGTCTTAATTGCTTTATAGTTTTCTCTATCTGATACTTCCATGACAGCATTCAATTTCTCCCCATCCTTTCCTTTACTACCCTGTGTTCTTGTGGTAGAACATTACCTGTTATTAATTTGGCTGCACAGTGATATATCCTGTTTACTTCTGTTATATTGCATGGCTCTCCCTACTTTCCTCCTCAGGAAACAAACCAAAATCCTCAAACCCATAACCTATAAAAACATCAGGGATAATTGTAACTTAACCCCAGACATGCTAAACAGCATTCTCCACCAATGTAACTGGCTCCCTCTAAAAACCCTACACCTAGATCAGGCAGTGAAATACTCGAATAATATATTTATCTCAGTTCTAAATTCCATAGCACCTTTAAGAAAGAGAAGAATCAAATTAATCTACGCACCATGGTTAAGTCGGGACACAAGAGCCCTCCTCAAAACCAGAGACAAGACCTGGAAGTAATGGAAACAAGACAGCTCTGAACAAACCAAACAAAAGTACAAACAACTTAGAAACCTAGCCAAAATACAAACTGAACAGGCCAAACAAAACTACTTCCTAGGCCTTCAAAACAAACAAGCAAACAACCCCCAAAAGTTTTGGCATTCTATCAACTCATTGCTAAAACCTGGAACAATTGCTACCTCCCAGCTTAACTCTCACTTCATAAACTCAATTCAGACTCTATCCAACCAGCTAACAAACACCAATACCTCATCTCACACAGCCACTAGAAACACTCCTGACAATACTACAAACCAACCATCCTTCTCCCTCTCTCCAGTCCCTACATCAAAAATTAGAAACCTGCTCCACAAACTAAAACCTACCACACTAGCTGCTGACAGTATACCCACTAACTTCCTAAGAATAGCAGCTGACTCTCTTGCTTATCCAGTATCAATCCTAATAAACAGGTCCTCCATTCAGGAAGCCTATGTACCACAACTATGGAAAATATCCTACATTATACATCTTCACAAAGGAGGCAAATCTTACGATTTTTCCAACTACAGGCCAATAGCTATTCTTTCCCCATTATCTAAGTTCCTAGAGGTATGCATACACTCACAAGTTATGCAATTCCTAGATACAAGCATCTCTCATCCACCCAACATGGTTTCTGCCCTCACCATAGTACAACTTCTGCTCTACTCTCTTTCATCAACCTGGTTAATTAACATAGAAACAACAACAAATATGTATCTACTACCTTCTTAGACCTCTCAAAAGCTTTCAACATGGTCTCACACCCTAAATTACTGGACAGCCTTCATTTTCTATCCTTTACTTCCTCTACCATCTCCTGGTTTAATAGCTACCTATCAAAGAGACAGCAATCTGTACAATGGAATAATGAGCTATCCCCTCCTCTCCCCAACTCAATAGGGGTATCTCAAGGCTCTATACTTGGCCCACTACTTTTCACGATTTTTACAAACAATCTATATACCTCCTCTAAGCAAGCCTCACTAATTCAGTATGCAGATGATTCCACTCTCATCTGTGCAGCCCCATCTGTCAATACCCTCCAACAACTAGCCCAGGAATCTTTCTCTGCTATTGAAAATTGGATCACCGACATCCAACTTATACTTAATCCTAACAAAACCAAACTTCTGCTGCTCACACCTAATAAAACTAAATCCTCCCTTTCCACTTTCTCTATCTCATCTAGGAATGGCACTATCATATCTCCATCCACTCACACAAAACACCTAGGAGTTTAAATAGACAACAACCTAGCATTTGATCTTCATATAACACAAACTATTCAAAAGGTTCATAAGAAAATGGGAACCCTATTATACAGGCACAAAACTTATCTCACAGAAAAAAGCACATATCACTCTAGCTCAAACACACCTCCTATCGACACTTACTTACGCAGCACCTATCCTAACCCACACTAAAAAATCAGATCTGGATAAGTTAGAAGCATGCTACAACAAAATAGCTAAATTTGCCAATTCCCCCTTTAGAACTCATCACTGCTAAGTACTAAAAGAAATTCAATGGCTTGAATTTCCTAGCTTACTACCTTACCAACAACTCACCTACGTCTTTAATATCAGAAACCACCCAGACAAAACTCCAGCCCTCTGTCAGCTAATAACCTCCCACTCTTCCAGTCGCCCTCTACGTTCTTCCAATAAACCCCTGCTCAGTGTTACTACTGCTAACCACACTGCAGGAAAAGCCCTTTATTTCCACATCATAGCCAAAAAATGGAATGATCTCTCCACCAATATAACCTCCACAACAACAAATGCAAACTTCAAAAAAATCACTCAAATCTCATCTCAGGACAACTTGGATTTGCCCATGTATCACATGACAATCCCTATACGTTTCTTCTATCCTCTATCAATCTACTCATAGTTTCATAGTTTCATAGTATAGTACTAGGCTATCTGCCCTGGGGCATTTGTAAGCCTAGCCATAGTGATGTGGCTTTTGCCACCCCATGAAATGGTACAAAAATGTACAGAATAAATCTAGAATACTGTGCCTCTGTCTAGTAGTAACACAGTGAAGGTCCCCTTATATAATATAATTAGTTTACTGTGCCCCTGTAAGTAGCTTATTTCTATCACTTGCTTGGCCATATATCTGTTCTGTAGCCATCCCACATGCTGTTTGGAGGTGCTGCCATTCTTCTTCGACTAAGTCTGTTTCCTCCTCTATTTGTCTTGGGGTACTTGAGCACTGAGGAGTTTCTTGTTCATTCTCCCCATTTAATTGTCTTCCATTTATGGATGAGTTCCAGATGGAAACATTCAGCATGGTTTGGGGGAAAGACCCCCACAGAAGCATAAGTAGATAATGCAAAGGCCAGAGATAATGCATTGGCCGGAGGTCAGGATCAAACCTTGTACCTTATGCATGGGAGGCGAATACCTTAAACATCACACGATATCTATGCACATTGAAATACTGACTCTTATCATATATCATATTGTTCTTTCTGCTCCCTTCTATACATACTTACTAAATCTGTAAGCAGTTCTTACTACCTTTGTGAAACTCTCTCTAACTGTAACTTTTGTCCTGCAAAACCTGGTAACTACTGGAAACCAAACTCTGAATATATCTGTCTAAACCCTTTCACTGAACCCTTGTAAATATTTTTCAAAACTGTATCTTAGTCTTGCACTGCAAGTTTAACTACAGTTAACAAAGTAAAGAATAACTACTTGTAAATACATTTGTACCTGTTTTGTATGTATATCTCTAATTGTACAAATGTCTTCTTAATTGTGGAGCTTTTCTCCCCGGGCCTCCACTGAAAATGGACCTGGTCCAGCTGGATTTTCCCTGTTAACAAATGTAAAATAAATAAAAATAAATAAATAAAGCTCTACGGACAGTCATAATTACTGTGTTCATTTGTTTTATCAAACGTCTGCCTTTTTGGGTTTTATTGACCTTCCGCAGTTTATTTTTTCATTGATCTTAATATATCTATCTGGGTCTACTTCTGTTCGTTGAAACCGCATTTCACTGAATTTCATTTCACTTAACCCAAATCCCTGAAAGCTCAAATTACTGAAAACTCATTTCACTGAAGTACTGGCACTGTGTAGACTACTGTAAGGCAAGTAAAAGGTATATGCCCTTTTCCCTACTGTAGTGCAATTGTGGAGTTAGTATATATAGTTAGCGGGGCCCCCCACATTGGTGGGTGTGGGTGGGTGTAGCCCCCCACCTAGTGTGGGTTTAAACTGTCTTCTGGAAAGAGTTGGTCACTGGTGTTGTAAGTGTGCATGTCTATAGTTTAACATGTAGAGTTTTGAAATTCAACACTGTAAATTTTTGGTGAAATATAATATAAACCCAAACTAGGTGGGGTCTATGCCCCCCACATCCCCCAGTATAGGCGACTGTGCCTCCCACACCCCCTATTTATACTTACTCCAGGACCGCACTACAATGGGGAAAAGAGCATATACCTTTTACTTGCCTTACACTACTCTACACAGTGCCAGTACTTCATTGAAATTAGATTCAGTGAAATGAGTTTTCAGTAATTTGAGCTTTCAGTGATTTGGGTTAGGTGAAATTAAATTCAGTGAAATGAGTTTTCAACGAAAAGAAGTAGACCCATCTATCTATCTATCTATCTATCTATCTATCTATCTATGTCTATTAAATCAAGCAACTCTTCTCTTAGCTTATTTTCTTCTAAACTGAGGGCACATTTTTTGTTTTCTATTTCCTGTGGGCGAACTATAGAAAGTTTTATAGCATCTTCCTATGGCACATTCTCTTCAATCCAAACGAAATGCTCTGCACGTAGGTTCCGCGCGGCTGGAAAGTACCAAGTATGTAAACCAAATGGCCAGCAGTTAATGTGTCGAAAAGAGCACAAAAACAAAAAATAAAGTCAAATAGCTTTATTAAACACAGACACAGACCGGTTTCGGCAAATCCATGCCTTCTTCAGTGTAAATAAATAGACATACATCCTTGTTCATAGCATACATATTTATAAATTACCTCCACCAATGAAACCATAGTCTATTCCAATAGCTTATGAATATGCATAAGCAAATAAAGAGATGCGTGACATATCTATAAAAATAAAATGATATTGTTGTTAATAAAGGTAATAAGATCCTGAACAGGTTATACTCAACCACATAATAACCCATATAATGACCAGATGCCAAAAAATAAAAAAAATTGATACACATGTATAGTACAAAAATTAAATGGAAATATTACGCTTGTAAAAGTTTTACTATATATATGTAGGGTGTGACTATTGTATTCCCTATTTTTTTTTTAAAAAAAAAAACCTAAATCACAATATTAAATGCCAGTGCTGACAATGACAATATAGCAATATATGTTCCCATTGAGAAATATGGTACTAACAATGAATAATATTCGCAAAAAAACTATATAATACATATATATCATGATAGAAGATCAATTATAAATGGTCATTAAGGCCAGGAGAAAAAAGTGCACCCAAGGTGATAATCCAGTATTTCTCTTTATGATCTAATATGCTGTGCCAACCTTGGGTGTTGCTTCTGTCCCCTATGATTCTGTCAATAATCATGAAAGAGAACTGGGCATGATCATGTTTCAACACATGTCGGTACAGGGCATTGGTTTCCTTCTTGGTCTTGATATCACTGCGATGCTCATTAATGCGGGTTCTAAGTGGTCTGGAGGTTTGGCCAACATAAAAGGCCGAACACCTACAACTAGCCAAATAGACAACCCAATTACTGCTGCAATTGCCAAAAACCTTGCAATCAAAAACTTTGCTAGTGTTCTGACTTGAAAATTGTTTTGATTTGTTTACCTGTTTACAGGAACCACAGTGGCCACAAGGAAAGGTGCCAACCAATTGGTCGCCAGATATAGTTAATTGCTTATAAATGGCCCCACCGCTCTCAGTATGTTTAAAATGAGAAAACAGGGACCCCAAAGTTTTGCCTCTGCGATAAGTGAACTTGCATTCAGAACCCAAAATAGTTCTCAAATAATCATTCTCTTCAATTTCATCCTGTGTCATCCATTGCTCAGTCATATTTATTTATTTATATTTGTTGACCGGGAGTGTCTGGACTGGACGTAGGTCCATTTTGGGTCCATATGGGAACTCACTGGCCTATCATTCCTCAACATTGACTGTGTCACAATTGCCACAGTTTCCTGTTCCTTCCCTTACTGTCCAGCTTCAAGTGGACTCTTGTGGAAAGCTCCAAAATATTTTCATATGGCAACCGACCAGTTGCTTCCCACTCCACTGGTTTCTCCTTAATTTGGATGCCCATTGATCTATCCTGCTGTGGTGCTTTCTGAGTAAGATTTTCTACACTGAATCCTTCAATTAACAGGTACTCCATAACCTCAGTTTCTATTTCTGGAACTTCTCCTTTACTGATCTCCTTTTCTACTTTTCCTCTTTGTCTTCTTATTTTTTGTATCGTAAAGTTTCAATGTCCAGATTCCTTTGCCTGTATTTCTCTTCAAATATCTTTTGTGTTGATCTTTTTGTACTGATTAATTTTGCTTTCTGCTTTGCATAAATATTACACCATATTAAATCTCTTTTTCTTTCCCATGTCAATATTTCTTCTTCAGATGTCTCCTGATATTCCTGTTTCTCCTCATTTTGGGGAGTCGTTCCATCATGTTATGATGTAACTTGTGTTAGACTTTCTACATCAAATCCTTCACTTTGCAGGCATTTCATAACTTCAACTTCTATTTTGTTTTAACTTCTACTTTACTAATCTTCTTTTCTACATTCCCTCTTTGTGATATATTTTTTTTCATTGTGAAAATTTTCATATCTGGATGCCTTTGCCTGTATTTCTGTTCGAATATCTTTGGGGCTGCCTTTTTTGTATTGATTAATTTGGCTTTCGACTTTGCATAAATATTGCACCATATCAAATCTCTCTTTCTTTCCCATGTCTATATTTCTTTTATATACTTTTCAAAACTCTGTAGGTTTTGTTGTTTATATTTTTGCACTTCCTCAGATGCTTCTTTTTCCAAACAGATCAAAGAGTCTTGGTCTATATACTGTTTTTCTCGAATCTGTTGTATTAATGAACATGAGTTTTTATTTGAAGCCTCTTGACAGTTTTTTTTTCTCGTGGAAGCATTTTTCTTTTCTCTAATTTCTCTCTTAACCTTTTTGTATATCTTCTGTCTGGAAATTCTGGGCTTTTTCCATAAATGTAACAATACATATTTTTTTTTCTTATCCTCAATAGTCCACTCTATCGTCTTTATGGCCTATCAATTTTTGTGATTTTTGTGGATTGCTACTTCTTTCTACAACAGGGGGGCCATCCTCCCTCTGGGCCTGGCCTGGCCCAATTGTAGGAATGTTTCTGTATTTTGAGGATTCTACACTGTCAGTTTTTCCAGTCCTGGCACCAGCTCGCCTACCAGGATTGGGCACTTTTTTATCGTGGGTCTTGTGCACCCCACTATCTTTTTTAATTTTTGACCTATTTCTGTCCATGATGTATGCTATTTAAAATACAGTCTATATATCAGTGTAGTCTTGGTGAGATTTTGTGAAAAACACAGTCCACCTCGTGAAGGTACTCACCAAGACTTGAGGATGAATTCAGATTTCAGGAATACTACTCTCCTTTGCTTACTGACTTATCATCTCTCCATCTGGACCCCTTAATCCCCAGCTGCGAGAGTTTCTCTAAGATGCCTAAATGGGGATTGTGTCAAAGGCCTTGGCTAAATCAAGATAGGTGATATGTATTGTTTTACCCTCATCAGGGCTTTGGTGACTTTCTCAAAGAAGTCCACTAGGTTTAATAAGCAAGATCTACCTTTGAAACCAAACTGGGTCATGTCAAGGGTTTGAGGGTCACCTATGTCCTTGTGGATAAGTTTCATGATGATTCTTTCCATGGCCTTGCAGATAATGCTGGTTAAGCTCATGGGTCGATAGCTCCCAGCATCAGTTGATGACCCTTTTTGTGCAAGGGGATTACTGTTGTTGTTGTCCACTCTGATGGGACAAAGCCAGTTTTTGGGCTATTGTTAAAGAGAGTGCCAAGTGGCTCTGCTAGGTCTTGTTTTAGACTGTTTAGTAAGCAGCCTGGGATGTTATCTGGTCCCACAGATGCCATGTTTTTGGCCTTGAAGAGTGCATGTATGACCTGTTCTTTGGAGCTACTCGGCAGAGGAATGGTGTCAAGAATGCTTTGGGGTATGTCTGGTGGGGACAGGAGGATGAAGTTATTGTCAAATCTGTCAGCTAGCAGGTCGGCAATTTCCTATCACGTTATTGAAAGATGAAAATAGCGAATGCTATTTAAATCAGCCCCAAAACATCTAAACATGAAAATACTGAACATTCAGAACAGCAAATTTTTTCCTGTGGAAAAAATTTGCTTCTCCGAAACACATACACACAACACAAGCACATCAAACAAACAGCAAACACACACATACACTTAAATTCCTACATCTAACGCTACACTAAACTAAACATACACTACTATCTATCCACTTACCTTAACCCAAACCCTAACCCTAAGGTCCGTCACTATCGCACACTCACCTAACCCGCGCCCTAACCCTAACTCACTTAAACTGCCCCTAACCCTAAATTCTGTCACTATTGCACACACACCTAACCCGCGCCCCAATACTAACTCACTTAATCTGCCCCTTAACCTAACGTACAAACAATCACACACTTACCTGAACACAACCCGTAACTTTCCACCACAGCGAAGCCACAGAAACGACCAACCAAATTCTTTCCTGAGGAAAGAATTCACTGTTCTGCAGCTTCGCTATTCTTAGCGTTTGCTGAATAGTGTTCGATATTAGAACATTCAAAGTTTTAATACTTCAATGTTCTGATACAGATCCACATTCCCTTTAAGGTTTGGGACGTAGCTAAAGAATGCCTTATGATTGTCTTTAGCTAGGGATGCTAATTTAGACTTGCAGCTATCCTTAGAGGACTTAACAAGATATCTTATTTGCTTGTTCAAGCTGTAGAGCTTATTCTTCCTCTGTTTTTTTAACAAAATAGCTGAAAGAAACCAGTGGTTAGGTAAATACTGCCACCATCAGCAGCACACTGGGTAGGGAACTGATTGCACAACTAACTATAATGTGGTTAACAGACCTCTGAGTACCTTTTAACTGTATAGCAGTTAGGGAAACACTACATGTCAGTTAAAGTAGACAGCGCATCTCTGCTTGTCAGACTAGCACTGGATACTTCTAATTTTTTAGAAAAACAGAGCTTGCTTTAACTGTAGTGTTGCTAGGATACAAATGTGCACTTTTAGAAGAACAGTGTTTTTGAGGAGACAGTGTCTGCTTTTAACCATACAGTGGGTAGGAACACACTGTGTACTTGAATTATACAGTGTATAAAGAATGACTTTGTAGTTTTAATTTGACAGTAGAGAGGCTACGTAAGAACTGAATGTATTTAGTAAAGACATGTTAACAAAGACACAAATGCTCTCATTAAACTGCAAAAATATGAATAAAGCAAATTAGTCAACTAATCCAAGCCATCTTGCCTAGGAATTATACCCAGTGCAGAAATGAATGCAAAAGGTCAGCATTACTTATTTTTGTCACCAACAAAATTTGGTGCAAGCTTAGAACAGTCGATATGTTATCCAACAGAGAGCACTCACATTTCATTCTGTTTCATACATTGTACTGTTTCACCTGCTCTGATTTTATTACACCTTAACAATGACTTTGGTATTCCCTTCGGCTTAACCATTCTACTACGGCAATAACTACGGCTGTTAAAGATCTTAGCTTTGTGCTTATACATTTTTCTTCAACAAAGCCACTGCAACAAAACTGGGCAAAGGGTTACCAGGTCTAAAAACACATCTCCCTACTTGGATAGCTTTCATTAGCAAGCTTACAGACTTTCGTCTCGTATCTCATACTAACAACCTCTCCCTAACAACTTCAGGAGTCCCAGATCTGTAAAAGTCTGCTACAATAGCACCAGTCTCAAAACCATGTGATGCAAAGTCATCTTAAACTACATGCCCATCACTTTTAAGTACACAGTTATCAAAAATGTTAGAATATTTTGCTTTAAATTTGCTTTAAGCACATTTTTAAACTAATGGATGCCTCTGACCTGAATAGTATGGCTTCAGGGAAGATTTTAGTAGTAGCATAACTTTGCTTTCAATTACCAAAAACATTTTACAGAACCATGGGCCTTAAGGGTCAACAGGAACCTTTTTCTTGACTGGATCAGGGTCTAGGACTCTGGGTTTCATTTTTTTTTATTCAACAGCGCACTTCTTACCATAGTCAAGATTTGTCATTATGGTTTCAAAACTATTTCTCTGACTGTTTCAACAAGGTTAAAGCAAGTAACCCATTTCCAACCACTAACCAGTCTTCACTTCAGTACCTCAATGGTGATTTTCTGCTTTCCTGCTCTTCTCTCTTTTCATTAATCTGATTACTGATTTATATCACCTTAGATCTACTTTACATCACAATGACATATCCTTCTTAGATATTACAAAGACATTCTGCTCATAAGAAAGAGCATTTAGGGTGACTAATTTGTGGAAGTTTCATAAAAAATAAATAACACTAGCTCAGCCCAGCAAAAATAAAGGATGTCTTGAACAAGAGCAAAGCTGACTACAGAACCCCATGCCTGACTGCATCCTTCCCTAATAACATTCTAGTAGGCATGGTGATCTCATTGAGAAACTAACCCTGTCTGATCCTCATATTGCATTCTTATTATCAATAGAAGTGGACTCAGATAAAGCAGTGCTCCCTATAGCATCAGAAGAGCAGTTTCTTTTGAAAACATAACTGGTCTTGGCAGTAGTTTCATTCTCTGGCTTGAATCTGAACTCCCCCACTTAAATCTTACCGTTTGTCATGTTATACATTTCTAAGCACCTCACTAAAGAATGGTAAGCATATGCTTCTTTCTCTAAATACATAACTCCACACACTCTCACTAACCTTAGTTGGTTGCCTACAAAATTCAGCACTAAACGCTAAGTATGTCACTAGACTAGACTTTTAAATTATTTCATTTAAACTTTTATTCCCCACTTCCCAGCTCTCTCTACAGGCACACTGTTCTCTATGTTATAAACACCTTCACCACCTTCTGTGGAACACTGGTCCATGAATTACACATCTATAGAGTCATTAACCCTGCTACATGGAATAGACTACCTCTTCCACAAAAAACACACATTAATCCAGCTTTCTCCACAGCACTTCTTAAAAGGAATACGTAGATGTGGCCATCACTACTTTCATAATCTCTCTGCTCCCCTTGACAAATATAAAAATCAATTGCCCTGGCACAGTTCTCTCTTCTGGCAGGCACAGCACTTAATGACTGTTTTTGCTGAATTTTCTGCACAATAAAATATAACTTTTAGGCATACCGAAAATTATATAAGCCATCAGCTTTTAATTAAGAATTTACCATTAACTGTAATGCTTAATCTGAAAATAGTATGATAATGACCAGTACATTTATGAGGTATTCAGGCTTAAAAAAATATATATATATATTTCCTGAGGGTTATTGCAGGAAGACTAACAAACAGAAAGAATATAGCCAAATTCTAGTAAAAAATACTTTGCGGCAGGAAGCAGCAGTTTGTCCATCAGATAACTTACCAAACAGAATTTAACATCACTAATAGCCACTAATCATTTTTTCAATTAAAAAAAAACAGTTAAAAGTTATTTACAGGGTCAAATACTTTTTAAGATGTGGCCCTGGAACATAAATGGCATATTCAGTACTATAAAGAGGTGTACAGTATTTTATGTGTTTAAAAGTCGTGCAGATCTAACACTACTCATTTAGACTGCCTTTCTGTATCCCCACCAACTCCCCATCCCCATATTTTAGCTTGTTTACAAGAGCACATGCCAGCCACTGTTCCTTTTCTCATACCTGATTATATGGCAAATGTGATTAGTGCTAGGCAGACTCTGCCTGCAGAACGGGCCCCTAAAATTGAGCCCATGCTATATCAGTTCAGCCATCCCCAGTTACTACATAACATTACACCTGAATCTTTGTGCTGCTCCTTTCCTGCTCTCTTTAATCCCCCATACTGCTACAGCTACAGCTGTGCATCAGTTAATTTCTGCCCTACCTGTGCCATTGAACATCTGCAGGCAGCACAGTTCATTTCTGCCTTACGCGTACCATTGACTTCCCTACCTGTGCCATTGAACATCTCCAAGCAGACAGTTCATAGGTAGGACCTAGGCTATCGGCCCTAGGGCCCATACAAGCCTAGCCAAAAAATGTACCCTGGCTTTCGCCACCCAATAAAGTTATTTTCCTGTGCCCCTGTCGAGCAGAGCCACAAAAGTGATCCCCGGGGTGATTTTCCCATTTCCCATCCAATCATCAAGATTTTTCTTGAAGAGTGCTAATGTGGAGCTCTGTTTGACATAGATAGGTAGTTTGTTCCAGAGTATGGGAAGTCTCTGGGACAGGAATCTATCCCTCCAGCATGTTCTGTTTATTGTGGTGACAAGGTTTAGGTCCCTAGAGCATGTAGAACGGAGGGATTGGGATTTCTTTAAGTGGAGCATGTCCAATAGCTCTGGGTTTGACATAGCTTTGTATGTTAGGCAGAGATCGCCCCTGAGTAGGCGATATGCGATGGAGTAAAGCTGTAGTTTTTTGAGACGGTCAGCATAGGGCATCTGTTTGAGGCCAGTAATCCTCTTTGTGAGGTATTTCTGTGGTCTTTCCAGTTGTTGTAGATGTCTTGTGAGGTACATACCAAAAGGGGCATTGTACTCTATAATGGGTCTAATGAGTGATGAGTAGAGGGGAACAATGACCTCTTTTTTTCTGGATGAGAATCCTTTTGTGATGAGATGAGCCACGTAGAAGGATTTCCTGACCACTGTGGCGATGTGATTATCAAATGAGAGACTACTGTCCATCTGTGTCCCAAGGTCTCTTATCACATTTTCGGCATTAAGTAGACTACCAGCTATGTGGTAGTTCATGGGTACAGAGTTTTTACCAAAGGGGATGACAATACACTTTTTGGCATTGAGCTTCAGGCTATGGCTTTGACACCAGGTATCTGTCTCAGTGAGGCCCTTTTGTAGTTTGTCCACATCGTTAGGAGTTATGATTATGGCTCCTAGTTTGCAGTCATCTGCAAACTTTGTTCGCCAAAGACCTTCTGTGTTGGCCTGCACTTCAGAGAAGTAGATACCAAACAGGAGAGGACCCAGGACTGAACCCTGTGGTACTCCACTTGTCACTGGTCTGATGTTGGATTTGGAATCCGCTACTTTCACAGTGTGGGTTCTGTCCGTGAGCCAGTTGGCAACCCATCTTGTGACATAGGGATTTATACCTAGTTTAGTGAGCTTATCTATAATTCTAGAGTGGGGGATGGTGTCGAAAGCCTTGACAAGATCTAGATAAGCTGTGTGAACCATTTTACCCTCATCTATGGCTTTGGTGACTTCTTCAAAGAAGTCAATCAGGTTTAGGAGACATGATCTGCCTTTTACAAATCCAAACTGGGTAGGGTCCAGAGTTTGGAGATTACCAATGTCTTTGTTTATGAGTTCCACGATGATACGTTCCATGGCCTTGCAGACCAGGCTCGTCAGGCTAATGGGGCGGTAGTTCCCGGGGTCCGTCGTGGCTCCCCCTTTATGGAGTGGGATAACCGTCGCGGTGCGCCATTCAGTGGGTGCAAAGCCTGAGGTGAGGCAATGATTGAATATGGTACTTAGGTAGGGTGCCAGTTCATTCTGTAGTTCATGTAGAATGCAGCCTGGGATATTGTCAGGTCCCATGGATGCTGTGTTCTTGGCTTTGAAGAGTGTGTTTTTTACCTGTGCAGCCATGATTATAGGAACTTTGCATTCTTCCGGTATAGAGATGGGCCCTCTAGGGGGTGAGAGGGGGGTAAAGTTAGCACTGAACCTATCTGCTAGGATGTTGGCAATATCAGTTGGTTCTGTATATTTAGTGCCATTGTGCTGTAACTCAGAGCAGATCCGAGTGTTCCCATTTAGATTCTTGACATAGCTATAGAATGCTTTGTGGTTGTCTAGAGTCAGTGGCAATTTTGTTTTTGTAAGTAGCTTTGGAGGATTTTATGAGGGATCTCAGCTTCTTACTGAGGTTGACCAGGGAGTTCCTCCAGTCATGAGATTTTACTCTTTTTTGCAACAGTTTCTTTCTTTTGTTGTAGAGTTTGTTTATGGCAGAGGACCACCAGATTGGCTTCCTTTTTTCGGAGGATAACATCTTGGTTCTGTTAGGGATAGCATGATCCATGCACTCGTGTAAGTGCTTATAAAGTGCATTTGTGTAGGATTCGGCAGTCATACCTCTATTGTCCATCTGCATGGGTGTCATGAAGTTTGCCACTTCTGTCTTAAGAAGTGTGAAGTTGGCTTTGGAGAAGTTTTTTACGATGGTTTCCCTAATTGGGGCTGGGGGTGGGATGTGGATATCTAGGCTGATTAGCTTGTGGTCGGATCTGACCAACGAGGAATTGACCTCTGGTGTGGAACACTGGTTTCCCATGTTGGTAATGACCAGGTCTAGGATATTGCTGCCCCCTGGTGGGGGTGTGAATAAGTTGATCCAAGGCATTGGAATTTATGAATTCTAGAAAACGTTGAGCAAAAGAGTTGGTACACAAGTAGTTTTCCCAGTTAATGGTGGGGTAGTTGAAATCGCCCATTATTAGGGTGTTGGGTTGTACCCTAATACTTTCCAGTGTATCAAGAAATGAGGAGTGTGAATCCTGGGGCATGGTGGGGGGAAGCCCTACCTATGCCACTGACCAGCTGCAGGCAGCACAGTTAATTTCTGCCTTACTCATGCCACTAACCAGCTGCAGGCAGCACAGTTAATTTCTGCCCTACCCGTGCCACTGAACATCTGCAGGCAGACAGTTCTTTTCTTTTCTGCCCTACCCATGCCAGTGAACATCTCCAGGCAGACAGTTCTTTTCTGCCCTACCCGTGCCAGTGAACATCTCCAAGCAGCACAGTTCATTTCTGCCCTACCTGTGTCATTGAACAGCTGCAGGCAGAGGTTCATTTCTGCCCTACCCATGCAAGTGAACATCTCCAGGCAGCACAGTTCATTTCTGCCCAACCCATGCCAGTGAACATCTCCTGGCAGTACAGTTCATCTCTGCCCTATCCGTGCCATTGAACAGCTGCAGGCAGAGAGTTCATTTTTGCCCTACCCATGCCACTGAACAGCTGCAGGCAGACAGTTCATTTCTGCCCTACCTGTGCCACTGAACAGCTGCAGGCAGCATTGTTCATTTCTGCCCTACCTGTGCCATTGAACCTCTATAGGCAGACAGTTCATTTCTGCCCTACCCATGCCATTAAACTTCTGTAGGCAGCACAGTTCATTTCTGCTCTAACCGTGCCATTGAACAGCTGCAGGCAGCATAGTTAATTTCTACCCTACCCATGCCATTGAACAGCTGCAGGCAGCACAGTTCATTTCTGCCCTACCCGTGCCATTGAAAAGCTGCAGGCAGCACAATTCATTTCAGCCCTATCCGTGCCATTGAACAGCTGCAGGCAGCACAGTTCATTTCTGCCCTACCCATGTCATTGAACATCTCCAGGCAGCACAGTTCATTTCTGCCTTAGCCATGCCAGTGAACATCTGCAAGCAGCACAGTTCATATCTACCCTACCCATGCCATTGAACATCTGCAAGCAGACAGTTCATATCTGCCCTGCCTGTGCCATGGAACATCTGCAGGCAGACAGTTAATTTCTGCCTTACCTGTGCAACTGGACAGCTGCAGGCAGACAGTTCATTTCTGCCCTACCCGTGCCATTGAACATCTGCAGGCAGACAGTTAATTTCTGACCTACCCATGCCATTGAACATCTGCAGGCAGCACTGTTCATTTCTGCCCTACCCGTGCCATTGAACATCTGCAGGCAGACAGTTAATTTCTGCCCTAACTGTGCCACTGAACAGCTGCAGGCAGCACAGTTCATTTCTGCCCTACCCATGCCATTGAACATCTCCAGGCAGCACAGTTCATTTCTGCCCTACCCATGCCAGTGAACATCTGCAAGCAGCACAGTTCATATCTGCTCTACCCATGCCATTGACCATCTGCAAGCAGACAGTTCATATCTGCCCTACCTGTGCCACTAAACAGCTGCAGGTAGACAGTTCATTTCTGCCCTACCCATACCATTGAACAGCTGCAGGCAGCACAGTTCATTTCTGCCCTACCTGTGCCATTGAACATCCTCAGGCAGAACTGTTCATTTCTGCCCTACCCATGCCATTGAACAGCTGCGGGCAGCACAGTTCATTTCTGCCCTACCCATGCCATTGAACAGCTGCAGGCAGCACAGTTCATTTCTGCCCTAACCGTGCCATTGAACAGCTGCAGGCAGCACAGTTCATTTTAGCCCTACCCGTGCCATTGAACAGCTGCAGGCAGCACAGTTCATTTCAGCCCTACCCGTGCCATTGAACAGTTGCAGGCAGCACAGTTTATTTCTGCCTTACCCATGCCAGTGAACATCTGCAAGCAGCACAGTTCATATTTGCCCTACCCATGCCATTGAACATCTGCAAGCAGACAGTTCATATCTGCCCTACCTGTGCCACGGAACATCTGCAGGCAGACAGTTCATTTCTGCCTTACCTATGCAACTGAACAGCTGCTGGCAGACAGTCCATTTCTGCCCTACCCGTGCCACTGAACATCTGCAGGCAGGCAGTTCATTTCTGACCTACCCATGCCATTGAACATCTGTAGGTAGCACTGTTCATTTCTGCCCTACCCTTGCCCGTGCCACTGAACATCTGCAGGCAGACAGCTTATTTCTGACCTACCCATGCCATTGAACATCTGCAGGTAGCACTGTTCATTTCTGCCCTATCCGTGTCATTGAACATCTGCAGGCAGGCAGTTCATTTCTGCCCTAACTGTGCCACTGAACAGCTGCAGGCAGCACAGTTCATTTCTGCCCTACCCATGCCATTGAACATCTCCAGGCAGTACAGTTCATTTCTGCCCTACCCATGCCATTGAACATCTGCAAGCAGCACTGTTCATTTCTGCCCTACCCGTGCCATTGAACATCTGCAGGCAGACAGTTCATTTCTGCCCTAACTGTGCCACTGAACAGCTGCAGGCAGCACAGTTCATTTCTGCCCTACCCATGCCATTGAACATCTCCAGGCAGTACAGTTCATTTCTGCCCTACCCATGCCAGTGAACATCTGCAAGCAGCACAGTTCATATCTGCTCTACCCATGCCATTGAACATCTGCAAGCAGACAGTTCATATCTGCCCTACCTGTGCCACTGAACAGCTGCAGGCAGACAGTTAATTTCTGCCCTACCTGTGCCATTGAACATCCGCAGGCAGAACTGTTCATTTCTGCCCTACCCATGCCATTGAACAGCTGCAGGCACCACAGTTCATTTCTGCTCTAACCGTGCCATTGAACAGCTGCAGGCAGCACAGCTCATTTCAGCCCTACCCGTGCCATTGAACAGCTGCAGGCAGCACAGTTCATTTCTGCCCTACCCGTGCCATTGAGCATCTCCACGCAGCACAGTTCATTTCTGCCTTACCCATGCCAGTGAACATCTGCAAGTAGCACAGTTCATATTTGCCCTACTCATGCCATTGAACATCTGCAAGCAGACAGTTCATATCTGCCCTACCAGTTCATTTCTGCCCTACCCATGCCACTGAACATCTGCAGGCAGACAGTTCATTTCTGCCCTACCCATGCCATTGAACATCTGCAGGTAGCACTGTTCATTTCTGCCCTACCCGTGCCATTGAACATCTGCAGGCAGACAGTTCATTTCTGCCCTAACTGTGCCATTGAACATCTCCAGGCAGCACAGTTCATTTCTGCCCTACCCATGCCAGTGAACATCTGCAAGCAGCACAGTTCATATCTGCTGTACCCATGCCATTGAACATCTGCAAGCAGACAGTTCATATCTGCCCTACCTGTGCCACTGAACATCTGCAGGCAGACAGTTCATTTCTGCCCTACCTGTGCAACTGAACAGCTGCAGGCAGACAGTTCATTTCTGCCCTACCCGTGCCATTGAACATCTGCAGGCAGACAGTTCATTTCTGACCTACCCATGCCATTGAACATCTGCAGGCAGCACTGTTCATTTCTGCCTTACCCGCGCCACTGAACATCTACAGGCAGACAGTTAATTTCTGCCCTAACTGTGCCACTGAACAGCTGCAGGCAGCACAGTTAATTTCTGCCCTACCCGTGCCATTGAACATCTTCAGGCAACACAGTTCATTTCTGCCCTACCCATGCCATTGAACATCTGCAAGCAGCACAGCTCATATCTGCCCTACCCGTGCCATTGAACATCTGCAAGCAAACAGTTAATTTCTGCCCTAATCGTGCCACTGAACATCTGCAGGCAGACAGTTCTTTTCTGCCCTGTGACAGTGAACATCTCCATGCAGACAGTTCATTTCTGCCCTACCCGTGCCAGTGAACATCTCCAGGCAGCACAGTTCACATCTGCCCTACCTGTGTCATTGAACAGCTGCAGGCAGAGGTTCATTTCTGCCCTACCCATGCAAGTGAACATCTCCAGGCAGCACAGTTCATTTCTGCCCAACCCATGCCAGTGAACATCTGCAGGCAGCACAGTTCATCTCTGCCCTATCCGTGCCATTGAACAGCTGCAGGCAGACAGCTCATTTTTGCCCTTCCCATGCCACTGAACAGCTGCAGGCAGACAGTTCATTTCTGACCTACCCATGCCATGGAACATCTGCAGGCAGCACTGTTCATTTCTGCCCTACCTGTGCCATTGAACATCTATAGGCAGACAGTTAATTTCTGCCCTACCCATGCCATTAAACTTCTGTAGGCTGCACAGTTCATTTCTGCCCTACCAGTGCCATTGAACATCTGCAGGCAGACTTCATTTCTGACCTACCCATGCCATTGAACAGCTGCAGGCAGCACAGTTCATTTCTGCCCTACCCGTGCCATTGAACATCTTCAGGCAGCACAGTTCGTTTCTGCCCTACCCGTGCCATTGAATATCTGCAAGCAAACAGTTCATTTCTGCCCTACCCATGCCATTAAACTTCTGTAGGCTGCACAGTTCATTTCTGCCCTACCCGTGCCATTGAACAGCTGCAGGCAGCACAGTTCATTTCTGCCCTACCCGTGCCATTGAGCAGCTGCAGGCAGCACAGTTCATTTCAGCCCTATCCATGCCATTGAACAGCTGCAGGCAGCACAGTTCATTTCTGCCCTACCCGTGCCATTGAGCAGCTGCAGGCAGCACAGTTCATTTCTGCCCTACCCGTGCCATTGAGCAGCTGCAGGCAGCACAGTTCATTTCAGCCCTACCCGTGCCTTTGAACATCTCCAGGCAGCACAGTTCATATCTGCGCTACCCATGCCATTGAACATCTGCAAGCAAACAGTTCATTTCTGCCCTACCAGTGACATTGAACATTTGCAGACAGCACCCGTGCCACTGAACATCTGTAGGCAGACAGTTCATTTCTGCCCTACCCGTGCCATTGAACATCTCCCCTACCCGTGCCATTGAACATCTCCAGGCAGCACAGTTCATTTCTGCCTTACGCCTGCCACTGAACATCTGCAGGCAGACAGTTCATTTCTGCCCTACCCGTGCCATTGAACATATGCAGGCAGCACAGTTCATTTCTACCCTACCCGTGCCACTGAACATCTCCAGGCAGCACAGTTCATTTCTGCCCTACCTGTGCCACTGAACAGCTGCAGGCAGCACAGTTCATTTCTGCCCTACCAGTACCATTGAACAGCTGCAGGCAGCATAATTTGTGCCTTCCACAGTTATTGTCTCCTTCCTGGATCAGCCTTTCTAGTTATTGTTTCATGAACTCTTCTCACCACTACTGACAGCGGCTTGCATGAAATGTACTCCACAGGCACCAATGCCTTCTAACACACAGACAGCAATGGATGACATGTCTTTTTTCTCCTTATTCTTGGTTTCTGTCATGTTAAGCTACCTTAACCTACCATAACTCATGTGTACTCAACTTTACACATAAAGCTCAATAGGTATCACTACTTTTTGAAAGAAGTAAACAGCAAAAGGAATCAGATATTTACTAAGATAACAACTGTGCAGTGGTCACCGTTTTAAACAGAGGCCAGGCAGCTACATGAGCCCTCTCGTATTATAACACAGTTCCAACTAACTCAAGTTAATGAAATACAACAGCATCACATTTTACTGCTGTCTAAATTCCACTGTTTTCGTACACTTGAGCTGCACCCTGCACGCTTCAGGAAAAAAAAAAAAAAAAAAACAGGAAGCACTTAAGTTTCATTTCTTCTGATGTGAAATCTAAAGAGGTTGCAAGAAATCCTAAGAAAGGCACACATAACAGACAGATTTACACAGGCGTCAGAAAATGGAAACTTCATCCTACATCTCTGAAAAAAAAGTCAGACATAACTCTCAAATACAGTCACTAAAATACTCATTTACTTACTAACAGTCACCCAAGCCCTTTGTTATTTACAAATGGTACTCTGTAAAACGAATAACCCATAAACCCCCACTCTTCACTACTACATTTTAGACTTTTCCATAATAAACAATCCCAGACAGCAAGAACCTTTCAAGGGTAAACTTTAAACCCATTCAACCTACAGTCCCAGAAGATTATTATTCTGGTAGTTTCATCTGAAATACCTGCTGCTCCTGTTTGGAAAACAAACCTGCCTTTCAAAGATCACTATACTAAAGCTTCACACGTAAACGATAGCATGTATATATGGACTTCAGGCTGGCCCAGCTACAACTGGTGTCTGCAGTTAGTGTTGGATCTCTCTTTTTCCCCTTTTAGATTACCTTTGTCATGCCATAAACAACAGAGTCTGACAAACTAAGACAAAGCAGTAAAGAATGCTTCCTCTATCTATTCCAAAGCTCTCAATAAAGAAAGTGTTTATTTTCTGTACCTTTATAACTCCTTAATTCCAAGTTTTCTGGTATCGTCTGAAGAAAACTGCAAGCCCTTGTACTGAAGCACCCACCTACAGTACAGAAAATCTTCACAGGGGCAGGGCTTGAACAGCAATTGTGAAAGTGAAAGGAATGTTTTAACTACTTCCAGCTCAAGCCATGTCTAACAAGCATTACGTGGATTAATGAAAAGCAAGAAATTGCTGAATTTGGTTTTCATAGAAGAAATGTACCACATCAATCCTAGCGCACATTCTACCCTTGTATACTTTTGTAAACTGATCTACCAGCTATAAACTTCAGAATGAAAACAGTGTATGATTTGCCATGTGATCATGGAGTGATTATTGTCAGGGGCAGGACATCTGAGTGCTGTCTCATTGTTACAAGTAATATAAAACAGGAGGAGGAGGAGTGCAACCGTTTTGCAGCTGTAAAATACCCTAAGAATGGAAAGAACATTTTATCTGCACAGGATTTGAAAAGCAGACCTTTTGCTTTCATTTTGAATTCTTTGATCTTATATAACCCACCTACAACAAGAAGCAACAAATGATAACAGTGTGAATTCTGGAATATTCCTGACTTTGCATGGTTGTGTATATGTATGTATGTATGTATGCATTTATTCATTCATTTCTTTGGAACACCTTGGGTAGATTGAACCATTGGATTTCTGCAGCTCCTCAGAAAATACCAGGCAGTCTACTTTTACTTCCAGTTTTAAAACAAAGTTCCGTACTATTCTGAGTTAATTTCCGCTGGTGATCTAACTATATATAATGTGTGTGTGCACGGAAGAGAGTCAGACAGTGTATGTATGTGTGTGTGTGGAGGGGTGTGGATGTGTGATACCTCTCAACTTATTAATGCAAGACATCTGGACAAATGCTAAAGTAATGGGTGAACAAAGGCCCAAAAACAGAGTCAAATTTTAAATATTTCTCTTATAAACATAGAAAGTTGCTAGAATAACAGGATTTGTGTTAGCATGCATATGCTGAAGAATATGAAATCTGAAACTCAAATGCATGTCATTATTTAGTGACTTCTATCGTCAATGATTTGCAACAACACATTTTATGAGAAATGGACCAAAAATATGAGGCAAAAATCTAATCTTGGCATTCTTTGAAAATCTGGACAGTTGAGATGTGTGTGTGTGTGTGTGTGTGTGTGTGTGTGTGTGTGTGTGTGTGTATGGTCAGATACATAGTTTCATAGACATTCCAAGGCCACTGTGTCTCATGACCATTCTTGTCTTGTCAGTATCCTCCCCTTTCTCCAGGAAAGCCATGCCAGTGAATCCTGGAGTGAATTTGTGGATACCTATAAAGGTCATTATCTTTAAAGGAAGTCAGTAAGTTGCACTGCTTACCATGAGTCATACCTCTCAACTGTACAGATTTTCGCAGAATGCCCAGATGTTTGCCTCATATTTTTGGTCTGTTTTTCACATAATTGTGGTTTTCTAGGAAATCACTGACAAATCATTGGACTGAAGCCAGAAAATAATGACAGACATTTGAGTTTCAGATGTCATACACTTCAGAAAACTCATACTAATGTAAAACCTGTTATTCTATCAACTTTCTAAATTTGTAAGAGCAATATTTAAAACTTGTCCCTATTTTTGGCCTTTGTCACCCCATTATTTAATTAAGACTTTGTCCAGATTTCCTGCTCTATGAGATTGAGTATGTTCCAGTGGTTTGGGAGGTACTAGGTTATAAACCTCGTCCTCCATCGTATTTTATTTAGCTGATGGTGAAGATTTAGGTCCCTGGTTCCAGTACTGGTGGAGATCCTGGACTTGCAGAGAAACAGCAGGTCAAGGATAATTGGGTCTCTAATAGTGTGGTACGCGAGACAGAGGTCTCCCTTCAAAAGTCTGTAAGACAATGAATAAAGGGATAGAGTTTCTAGCCTCTTTTGGTAGCTCAGGAACTTCAGGCTTATTTTTAGTTGGGAACCACTAGGGTCTTTTTAATTGTTTAATATGTTCAATGAGGTACATCCTAAAGCGGGTATTGCACTCAATAACTGGCCTGATCAATGTTGAGTATACAGGAGCAATTACCTCTTTAGACTTTTACAATATTCATTTGGCAATCAGCTGGGCTAAATAAAAGGATTTCTGACAATCATTGTTACATGACAGTAAAAAGAGAGGGAGCTATCAGGCAAAGTACTTAGGTCCCTGACTACATTTATGTTTTATAGAAGTCTGTTGTCAAAGTATGATGAAGGGCTGGGTTGCCTACCAAAAGTAATGATACTACACTTATTAGCATTTAGTTTGAGCCCATTTTAGTGCACTAAGAATTTACTAGGAAGAGTTCATTCTGGAGGGTTTGGGTACCACAGAGTGACTTAGCAACATACCCCAGTTTGCAATAATCCACATGCTTTGTTTGCTAGAGGTCTTGACTCTCTGTTTGGTGGTCAGAGAAGTAAATACCAAAAATATAGAGGTCCCAGCACAGAACCCTGAGAGACACCACTGGTCATTTTCATTCTTACTGATGAGGCAGCTGCAACTCTCACTGTGCGGGTTCTGTTTTTCAGCCAGTTTACTATCCTTACAACATACGGAGCTTTTATATGATGTGATCATGAGGAATGGTGCCAATGGCCTTAGCCAGGTCAAGGCACGCCACATGCACTGTGTGGTCATCATCTACAGCCTCCACAACTCTTTCAAATAAATGTACTAGATTAAACAAACAGGCTTTACCCTTCACAAAAGCAAAGTGTTGGGGGTCAAGTCTAGCAAGACTCTTAATATCACAGTTTATGAGGTCAGTTATAATGCTTTACATGGCTTTGCATGGGGGTTGTAAGTCTGATAGGTCTGTAATTACCTGGATCGATTGTAAGATCACTCTTTTGAAGGGGCATCTCCACTGCTGTGCCCCACTTATCAATGACAGAACCAGTATCTAAACTTAAGTTAATAGTTTGAAGAATGTACCTTTAAGGGCATGTTTAACACTATTAATTAAGCACCCATGTCAGATCCCATGGAAGAAGTATTTTTCATCTTGGTTAGTACTTTCAGTAAATGATCATTAGAGATAATTGCGGGAATAAGAGATTCCAGTATTTCAGGATTTAAATAGAAGTCTCAAGGATAAAGTTGACAGTAAATTAGTTCACAAGGGTATTGGGAATGTCAGTTGGCTCAGAATAAGAGGCCTCATTATGAATATGTTCAGAGAACAGTGGAGTATTTTTTTTTTTAGTTTTCTAACATAGCTAAAGAAGTATTTATAACTATGTTTGGCTTCAGAGACCAGCCTACCTTCATGAGCTCCTATAGTGGCCCTGATAGCATTCTTAGTTTTTTTCGTAATATTTTTGATATTATTCTTGACAAGATGGGTTTTGGATGTACTAAATAATTTAAAAAGTTTCTTTCTTTTGTTGTAAAATTTATTTATGGAAGTGGACTGCAAGGGTGGTTTGTTTTCCTAACAAACTTGTCTCTAGTAGCAGCTGCTAGCTCTATGCATATTTTCTAAATGAGTGGATAATTCCTTAGTGTGTTGACACTCCTTAGAATCAGTAGGGTTTGCTGTAGGAGCTTTTGGGAATTTAAAGGAGGAAGTTCCAAGTTTATAGTCAGACATCACTAGGGAAAGCGATACAAGAGGAGAAGCGCAAGAGATGCCCATATTTGTAAGAATAGGGTCAAGAATGCTGTGCCATCTAGTAGGTTTACTAGCTGCTCAAAGGAAGTTTATTAAGTCTAGAAATTGTGGGGCATGTCCTACATTGGAAGTATAGGTGTCCCAGATTATTGAATTGTTTGCTTGGTCATGCTCCTGTGTGTGTGTGTGTGTGTGTGTGTGTGTGTGTGTGTGTGTGTGTGTGTGTGTGTGTGTGTGTGTGTGTGTGGTGTGTGTGTGTGTGTATCTTTTTACATATACAGAAATATATAACTGGATATATTTATACTATGTAGACCACAGTTTAAATCATTTGCAAGCAGTATCTATTTTGTGCTTGCAAGCTCATTTTAATTTTTAATTTAAATTGTTTTATATCCTTTATAAATATAGTTCTTGTGCATCATTTCCCATTATCTGCATATTTACCTGGTTTATTGCAATTACTGTGACAAAGGCATTACATTTCTTTAAACACTGTACAGGTGAATAAGTTATGATTTCTCTGTATCAAGGAACATGTGAACGTGCCTTCCTTGATAGGTGTTTGGTTGTGTACATCTTTTTCACCAATCAACATATGGTAAACATCTAGAACATTCCATGCTGGGGCATATCTACATGCCTGGTCCAATACATGCTGTGGCTATACAGCTCCAGATACAGAAGCAGACAAATCTTCCAGACTCACCAGTTCATCCTTTGTTATTAGGAAGTACTGCCCGGAAAATCAAGAAATAATAATGACGATTTGACATCTACAATACAAAGGAGTAATACACAAAAATGCACTTAGACATATTTTTCTTTTTATGTATTACAGTATAGTATGTTTTGTAAAAGTTATTTGATATGAAAGATGGGCTCTCTGTATGTAATACAGGCAACAGGTAAAAGAGCTGCTAGTGTGTGAATATAAATGAGGGGATTACTTATTAAGTAGGGTTCCCATGATGAAGATTAGTAGATGAGGACGTTTGGTACAGTGATTGTAAAATTTCTCCCAGGTCCTTTTTTTACCACTATGACTACTATCCAATAAGCAGACTTGAGCCCGTTTGTTCTCAGCATGGAAGTGAGACTCTGTTTGGAGGGCCATCATTCAGGTAATTCCAAGGGCATTCCATTGCCTACTCCCCTTCCTTCCACTTTGCTTGTTTTCTGCTAGAGAAGGCATCACCTGAGATAGCCTGACTTTTCTCCCAGACTTGGACCCTAGAAAATCATACAAAGCTACCCAAATGGTGAGATGCATACTACTTCCTCCACCAAACAGCAGGCTGCATCATGCTGGACACTGGCTTTGTAAGTATTTCCTTTGTAGCCTAACCTGCCAATGGTAGCTGACATGAACACCTACATCAGCACAGGGGTACTCACCCGAGCATTTGCATGCTCCCACAAACATGACTATGAGGCCTGCCATCATTGGCTCGTGGGCATCAAGCCTATGACCCCAGGTGAACACCCTCCAGTATTAGGCAAGCCTCTGCTAATTGGGAATCACCACTCCTTCCCCTCAGGGTAGATGAGCTGGTGTAAACTACTCACTTCCAACCTCCATTTCTGGCTCTTCTCTTGACCAGTCTTTTACTTGTACTCAAGTCATCTCGGCTGCAGTCAGACCTTCGGCTCTCAGTGCCACAGAGCCATGCAGGGAGACTGTAAATGTAATTTATGGCCTGTATGTAAAGGCCAGGTCCATAGGCTTGCAGGTGAGATTTTAAGGAAGTTTTAGAATGGCTTAGATGGGGGAACAGAACTGGTATACAGTTTCATATCTTGGCAATGTAAACACCACATGTGAATTCTCCATGGTGATGCTTGATTTATGAACTTGGGTATGTTTTTGACAGTGGGATCTTAGTTCAATTGAGAAAATGTTAATTGTAGCATGTTCATGTTTGCTGGACACTTACCGGAAAGACAGACAATATTAAGGACTATTTTTACATGAGAGATGGTTGGTTGCTTTATCATTTCTGCTTAGGTAGGATTTTAGTGGACTATATGGTGGTGAGTTTTGTTTGTAAGGTTTAATGCAAAATTTGCAATGTTGATGTAATATTTTGAAATCATTCAATCAAGCAATCATTCTAGATTTGTGAATTGAGCTGTATGAAGACTGATGAAGGTAGAGATGGTATACAAGAGACTATGCAGTAGGAGAGAGTGTTCTATTGAAATGCATGTCTGTTTTAGTTAGGGTTTGATTCAATGAAGTAAGCATAGCTTGTAGTGTATTTTTTCCATTACACTACAAATATGACATATTGTTCAATGTATGTTTAGTAGTTTGGTATGTTGCAGTATTTGCATATGGGTGTCATTGTTAGAGAGAGAATGGAGAGGTTACTCCTAGTGGGATATAGATCTGTAGAGTTTCTGAATAGCATAACTTTTGTTTAACCCGTGTGTAAGAGTGACATGGACTTTGCCAACCAGTTCTCTATGCTGATAAAAGATTGCCACGGGTTTTGGTAGGGACCTACTATAGAATAACAGAGAACAATGATCTTCCTATTTTGTCTTGTTAGTTGGAAGGGAGTTATTAATGTCACTGATAATTATTTTTAACTCACTGACAAATATTTTGAACAGTGGAGCACTGGGGTACCCTACATTGAATGGTTGTTACTGCAGAGTGCTTATCAATCCAACAGATTGTTTGCAGTCAGGCAGGTAGCTTTGGAATAATTTAAGCTAGTTGGATAGAGGTCTAGTTTTGAAAGTGTCAGTATTAGGAAAGCTTGGACAACAGTGCCAACAACCTTAGAGTAAAAAGGAATCTGACAGGGCCTTCTTCTACTGTGGATAAAGTTTGTAAACATTAAGAGTCTGGAAACCATGCTAAGTTTGTGAGAAGAGACTGTTCTTATGCAGATGACTTAGGAGATGTGCGTGCATATTTCTTTCCATTATTTCTGAAAGTGAGTAGTGGGGCAATAGTCTTATAATTATCTAGCTCTGCTGAGATACCACCTTTACAAAATGGTGCTATGAATGAGAATTTTCCAGTGATTTTGAATGCATGATTCTTTTATTGATCAGTGTGTTAGTGTTGATAAGGGGGAGGTCAGTGCTCTCAACTGCTATGCCAATGCATTCTATGGTCAGAGTGTTCCTGCCTGATGAAGATATCTTTTAATATTATGGCGAGGTTTCAAGATCAAGGTAGTGGGTATAACTGAGAATTTGAAGATGAAAGGGATTATGAATGAAAATGGGCTGGGAGGTGGAGGGAGTTAGACAGCAACAACCAATTTACCTACTTTAAAAGAGCGTTCATTAAATTTACAGGATATATTGAAAGGAGATGCAACTAAGAGATGGCACAGCTGCTTTAACTTGGTTTTAAGTGTTGCAAGATGGCTGACAAAATAATTTGGAATTTCTGTTGTTCTTTTCTTGCTGCTTGAGACAAAAAGACTTCTTATAATTGGTTATGATGTTCATGGTAGCAATATTGGCTTCATACCTCTCAATCTCTTAGTACAAGAAATCTGGACAAAGCCAAAAATAACGGGGGCAAAGGGACAGAAATGTGGGCAAATTTTAAATATCGCTCTTAAAAAAAGTTGCTAGAATGAAAGGTTTTGTGTTATCATACATTTTCTTAAGGATATGACATTTGAAACTCAAATATCTACCTTTATTTACTGAATTCAGTTTAACTGATTTGCCAGAAAACCATGTTTTATGAAGAACAGACCAAAATATGAGGCAAAAATCCAAACATTCTACGAAAATCTGGACAGTTGAGAGGTATGGTTGGCTTTGCTGGGTTTAATTTTGGAGATATTGTTTTCATGCTTGGTCTCTTGAGTATATGATATTCTTTATTTCTGTAGTTAGCATGTGATTGCTTTTTAACAGGAATACGATAAAGAGTTTAGTTTATTCAGGAAGAGATAGCTGAAGTATTGAATAACTTCATCAATGGGCTGCTGATCCCAGGACAATCCCACTCAAATAGGGACATCTGGCAACCCTGCGACATAGCACACAATTATATTTTATTTTTTTTTATTTGATAAAATATACCTCATCATTATAGTATTCATCATTTACAGTGACTTGATTCCCATTTACTTTAGGTTTATTATCAGATACTTTTATAAGTGTTATTGAGCATGTGGGTAACGTCAAGCATTTTGTAATAACAACCTTTAAAAGGGAGAATATTAAAACAATTAAAAGAATAATGCCAATTATTCTAATGATTCCTTGTAATATACTAGTTCCTAAGTTAGCAAATGCACTACCCACCATCCAAAAAGTGTTCATTGTTTAGCTGTACTCTCCAGGTCTTTGACGCTTTGCTCCATAAAACTGCCAACTTTTTTTGTTCATCATGATAGTCCCTGATATAGAAACAACAACGACTTCTTATGAGGGCACATGACACCCCCCTTAGCAGCTAGCATTATGTCAAGTGCAATTGATTTTGTAGTACCACAGTTTTTATTTCATTTTTTTGATTTGCCATTCTGATATGATGTGGTGTGGTTTGCTAGCTCCTGAAGAACTTGAGCAAACATGGTGATTTTGAGTATTGTTTTTTGCACTTCAAACACAGGAACAAAAGCTGAAAATACTTGTTCTGTCAATGAATTACTCATTTATTTTTCAGTCTGCCTGCTGGAGGTTTTTCAAAATGTTGAATAGCAGGGGTGATATAGCCCATGAAACAACATCCAGACCAATTTGTAAGGCAACCAGGGTTAGGCACGATCACCACAAATATAATAACGATCTTCTATTATGACCATGCCATGCCCCCAGTCACAGCTTTTTAGGTGTAAAGAGTTCAACATGCTTTCATGTCTAGTGTCATTACATCTGCTGGTTCCCACTGGTACAGTTCCATTTCTTGTGTAACCTGTTTCTATACGATTTGTTGTTGCAAGCCCAGGAGAGACAACCTTGAAAATCAGTTACATTATGCCAAGTTAAACTAGAGTCACTAAGTTCCTTTTCAAATGTTACCTGTAATGCAGGGGTTGGAATCATGGGAATTCCTGCCTTAGAATGATGAGGTATATGCAAACTACCCAACAGTTTGCCACATTTAAGTCTATGGCATATTGTCGACGAACCAGCAGGAAACTATTTTTTCTGGACCATTTTATAAGAGGAAACAGCAACAAAAACAAGATAGAAATGCCTGCTGTCACTGGATTCGTCATGGATCGCTGTCTAAGTTGATTTTCTCTTTCACAGGGGCAGATGGTTCATCCTTTGTTCTTCAATCTTTCTTTCCTGACAATGATGATTTGTCTGTGGTCTCCACACTACAGGTCTTTTTACAATGTGATGAATGAATCCAGTTTGGCAAACCTGCACAGCATATAGCAGTAAAGTAGTGAGCAAAATTTGGAAAAGGCCTTTCTACCTCAGACTCAAACAGTTTTTTCTTTGGAAGATTTTAACATAAACCTCGATCACTGGGCTGCAGTTCATGACAGGGCTGGTCGGGAGGTTGAGGAATAGCTTTTTGTACAGTTTTGTGGTACTGCTGCAAGAAATAAATAAGTTTTGGCAGTAAGACAATATAACATCATCAGTTAGAGTCAATTCTTTATTTGACACCAGGGGCATAGCTGGAAGGGCCACGGGTCTCCTGGCCATTTAAGATATGTTTTTGCACAAATCTTTGAAATGTTATTCTTAAGGGTCCCATTGACCCTGTCTACCAAACCAAATGACTGTGCATGGTTGGGGCAGTGAAGACTTAATCTAGTGTTAAAAATTTTAGAAAGTTCTTTTACTGGTACATTGTTAAAATGGGTTTCCCACTCACTATCGATAGTGCAAGGCACCCCAAACCTAAGAATAAATTCAAAAATATTTTTTTAATAACTGTTAACAGAATCCACTTTGTGGTATGGGTAAGCTTCCACCCATGCATAGAACATAAAAAACAACACCAATATATACTGTAATTTATGCACCTTGGGCATCTGGACAAAATCCATTTGAAGAGTAACAAAAGGCCCTCAAGGTGATGGTAAAGATGCAGCTTTAATACTTGCATTTTTGCTAACATTGTGTTTTAAACATGCTGTACAATTATTAACATACTGAAGCATCAAAGAAGAGGCAAGAGGGGCATATCAACTTCTGGTAATTTGGTTAAATAATGCTATCTTATCTGCATGGGTTGGTAAATGATATACCCTTACCAGGTAAGGTAGCAAGGAGGCAGGCACCACCAGTTATCTGTCCGGATGTCGCCATAGCCCATTGGTGGATTTATTGCATCCATCCTGAAGACACCGCTGAACTTCTCGCTGTGATGCTTCAGCTTGGAAAGTTGATACTTTCTTAAAATCAAACAAATTATATACTTTTAGATTCATATAATAACATTGGATTCAGTTTTGCAAAAGGCCTTCTACAACTTGCTTAGCAGTTTGATCTGCCAAATTATTTCCCTTTGAAACAGTATCTACACCCTTTTGATGGGCATTACATCTGACTATTGCTAATTGTTTTGGTAACAAAATAGCATCTAAAAGAGCCTTGACATAGAAATAATTTTAATCTGAGTCCCTGTGGTGGTTAAGAATTCCCTCTGTTTCCAAAGTTGCCCAAAGTCATTCACAACACCAAAAGCATAGGGACTATCTATATAGACATTGATAACGTTATCTTTGGCTAACTCACAAGTTCTTTGTAAAACCACTAACTCAGCTACCTGGGCAGAACATACACCCTCTAGTCTTTGTTAGAGCAAAATCTCATTACTGGTGTAGATGGATATTTCTGCAACCGAGCTTCCATTTCGATCTTTCCCACAAGAACCATCCACAAATAGATCTAGTGCAGCACTGGGTATAGGAATGTCCTTTATATCATTCCTATGATAAAGGAGATAATTAGTTTTACACACACACACACACACACACACACACACACACACACACACACACACACACACACATACATACACACACACACACACACACACAGAGACACACACACACACACACACACACGCACACACACACACACACACACACACACACACACACACACACACACACACACACACACACACACACACAAAATCGTGCACTTCACCATCCTCAGCAGTAGGTAACAAAGATGCAGGATTTAGAAAAGGACAGTGTATGAAAGAAATAGATGGATCAGTGAGACAAGTAAATTCATATTTAGGTAGATGTGCAGTGGAGAGAGGTTGAGTTTTCATTTTAAGTAAGACAGCCGATACAGAATGAGGGACAGTGACCGTAAGCTCATGCCCAAGCACCAATGATTGTCCAAGGTTAACTAGAATGGTAGCAGTGGCCACCGCAGTTAAACATGATGGAAACACCTTTGCATCACAATATGAGATGGTAACATCTGCCTACTACCCTAAGATATCAGAGGACCAAGATAATGTACCTGAGATAACCATAGCTGTAACTTTTCTCTTGACATCTTATGCCCTTTTTCCGCAAGAAAAGTTAAAATGTGTATTGTATTCTGCTGGCAATGCTAAAAAGAGTCAGATGTTATTAGTAAGTCATCTACGTAAAGCACTAACATAGACCCACCTGGAAATGTCACATCTTCCATATCCTTTTATTAAAATTTGAGAAATGAATGAAAAAGATTTAGTATATCCCTGTGGTGACTGTGTCTGTGTAAACTGCTCTCCCCTATAAGTGAAGGCAAACAGAAACTGACTTTCAAGGTGGGTAGGTATAAAAAAGAAAGCTGAACACAGATCTATCACAGAAAAACATTTTGCTGTAGGTGGTATGCAACTCAGTATTGTTGCTGGCTTTGGAACCACAACAAAAGTTGGTAATACTGCATTGTTTACAGCCTTCGGATCTTACACAGATCTATAAGAATCCTTTTGTGGCTTCTTTACAGGAAGAATAATAGTACTACAAAGGCTTTTAGCTGACATCATTATTCCTTGCTACATTAAAGAATAAATTACAGGTTTAATTCCCTGCTTTGCTTCTGGTTTCAGTGGATACTGCAGAACTCTAGGGAGAGGTTTAGATGGATTCAGTTATATTTTTATGGTTCTGCAGATTTTAATACACCTACTTCATTAGCATGTTTAACCCATAAGTTAGCAGGTTCTCACTGCAAGAGTTCTTCAGCCATCTGTATACCTTGAACAAGTTGTTCCTCAGCTTCTGCTATGACTGCTAACACTTCCCCCTCTGATTTTGTTGGAACATTCAAATACACCCCTTATGGTTTACAGTAAATAGTGCAGCCCTGTTCACATAACAGTTCTCTTTCCTGCAAGTTCACTGGTGAAGTAGAAAGAATGCTTTCCTCCATAGATCCTGAAGAAATGGGTATAGGCTCTGAAACAGGATATGTGACAGTAGCATTTGTTACTCAAACTGCCTTTACTTTTTTTTTTTAAACAAGAAACATCTTTAGTAAATTATCACTTATGACATAAGCAATCATACATATATATAGGATCATAGGAGGTTATTAGGCTATCGACCTGAAGGTCATTTCAAGCCTAGCCATTTCATCCCAATGTAATATCATAAATATACTAGTCAATACCCAGGATTGTATTTAGTGATGACTGCCCATGTGCAGGAGGATTGTGGGCACTATCCTCAGTAAGAATTTACAGTGCCCTATCCACTCATCCAGGTTCCTTTGAACAGTGTTATAAAGGTTCTCTGCTTCACATGAATTGGCAGCCTATTCCAAAGATGTGGGCAGTCACTGAGAGACACATCTCTCCCTCCAGGACTTCCTATTCAAGTTGCAGGCCATATTTAGGTCCCTGGAATGGGCAGCTCTAGTGCCGTTTGATTTACGGACGTGCAGCAAATTCATTAGATTTGGGTCGGAGATTGCTGTGTAAGCCAGGCATAAGTCTCCCCTAAGAAGTCTATATCTGATATGGAGTATAGTGACAGGGACTTTAGTCGTTCTGTGTAAGGCATGTGCTGGAGTCCCTTGATCTTCTTAGTTAGAAACTTCTGAGGTCTTTCCAATTGCTCCAGGTGCTTTGTACTGTATAAGATGAAAGGGGCGTTATATCAATTATGGGCCTGATTAGTGACAAGTATAGAGGGGTTATAACCTCCTTTGCTCTAGTGGCGATGCCTTTGCTAATCAAGTGTGGTACGTAGAAAGCCTTTCTTACTACACTAGACACATGGTGGTCAAAATTAAGGTTGTAGTCTACTTGCAATTCCAGATCTCTTACCACTTTGTAGGTACAGAGGGTATTGCTATTAATTTGATACTGTGAAGGGATATTGTTTTTACTGAAGGGAATGATGATGCATTTCTTTGCATTCAGTTTGAGACTGTGGCTAAGACACCACTCGTTGGTCTGCGTAATACCCTCCTGAAATATACTGGCATCATTTGCGGATTCAGTAATTGCATCCAGTTTGCAGTCATCTGTAAACTTGGTCAGCCACAGCCCATAAGTTTTGGCGTGAACTTCTGAGAAATATATACCAAACAGCACAGGGCCCAGCACTGACCCTTGTGGCATCCTGCTTGTGACAGATCTGCTGGTTGATACTTTGATAGTGTGTGACTGGTTTGTGAGCCACTTGGCAATCCATATTACAATGAAAGGGTCTACACTCAGTTTGCTAAGTTCATCAGTAACGCCTGAGTGTGGGATTGTATCCAAGGCCTTTACCAAGTCGAGGTATGCTGTGTGCACAGATTGCCTCGTCAATGGCCCTGGTCAGATTTTCAAAGAAATCCACCAGGTTTAGCAGGCAGGATCTGCCCTGGATGAAGCCAAATTGGGTCTGATCCATGGTTTGGAGGTCACCTATATCATTATTTATGAGGTCCAAGATGATATGTTCCGTAGCTTTACAAATGAGGCTGGGTCAGACTTATGAGTCTATAATTCCCTGGGTCTGTTGCTAAGCCACCTTTGTGGAGGGGAATAACAGTTGCTGTTTTCCATTCCACAGAAACAAAGCCTGTGGTTAGGCTGTGACTGAATAGGGTACCTAATGGTGATGCCTGTTCATGTTTAGAAGACAGCCTGGGATGCTGTCTGGTCCCATACAGGCTGTGTTTTTTGCCTTAAACAATGCTTTAATGACCTGCTATTTGGATATGTAGGGTGTGTGTGTGTGGGGGGGGGGGGGAGTTAGGGGAAAGGTTTATGATAAGTTTGGAGAGGATATGGGAGTGAAAGTTTTCCCAAATCTGTCTGCTAGCAGGTTTGCTATCTCTGCAGGATCAGTGTGTTAGATACCATTAGTCACTAGTTTGGCACATGCTTGGGTCCTGCCTTTTAGGCTACTTACTTAGCTATAAAAGGCCTTGCAGTTATCCTTGGCTGTGATTGCTAAGTTCTTCTCAAAGTTGCCCTCAGAAGATTTGACATCTTGTCTTACTTGCCTGTCGAGGCTGAGGATGGTGCTTTTCCATTGTTGGTGCCTCTCCTTAGTTTTCTTAGACAGCAACTTTTTGCATTTGTTATAAAGTTTGTTGATGCTGGATGTCCACCAGGGCACCTTGTTTTTACTTGGGAATCTGGTTTTGATTCTCTCTGGAACAACTGAGTCTATACACCTATACAACTGATTGTATAGGGCTTTAGTGTAAGCTCTGGTGTAATTACCACTTCCAGCTGGGGGTGGGGCTTGGAATGCATTTATACCTTCCCCTAGGATGATATAGTTTGCCTTGGTGAAGTTCTTCAGTCTGTTGCCCTTTGTGACTTCTGGTGCTAGTACTCAAACGCCAGCTAGATCCTGGTTCATTTACACATTTTATTCATATATATCCATATCCCTTCAGAAGGAAGCACGATAAAAATTACTCAAACCACCAAAAAATGAAAACAGCACAACGGTTTCAGCATATAGTCTTCATTGATGAAGGCTATATGCTGAAACCGGTATGCTGTTTTCACCTTTTGGTGGGTTGAGTAATTTTTATTGTGTTTCCTAGTGAAAGGATATGGATATATATATATATATATATATATATATATATATATATATATATATATATATAAATAAAATATGTAAATGAACCAGGAGCTATACTGAGCGCTGATGTTTGAGTTTTGTGTGTTTTTTGAGCCTTGCAGCTTACTGTACTTGCATGGGGGTTGGAAGCTATCTTCTGGTGTTAGTGCCAATTAGAAGACGAATGGTTTGTGGTCAGATTTAACTAATGAGGGTCCAACAGTTGCGGCAATGCATCTGTTTGTCATGTTAATAATGACCAGATCTCGTATGTTTGTTCCTCTTGCTGGAGTTTGAACAATTTGTTCCAGGGCATTTCAGTTAACAAAGTCAAGGAACTTTTGCACTAGTGAATTCGGGATAGAGTAGTTTTCCCAGTTGATGGTGGGATAATTGAAATCCCCCATGACCCGAGTGATTGGCAATATTTGCAGTGACTCCAGTTTGGTCACATAGGACTCATGTGCATCATGATCCATGAAGGGCTATGACTTGAATGGGGTCTTACCCACAGTAATCTGACCTTGGAGTAATTCCATGTAGTTGTCCAGTCTAAATAACTGGCAGGTGAATTAATCTCTAATATAGATAGAAACTTCCTTTGGTTGTCATACATTCATTTTGCAGTCTGAATGTGTGGAATGCAATGTAGCCTTGCAAGGCCAGGGGTACTCTCTGAGGCCTTGAACCAGGTTTCTGTGACTGCATAGAAATCTATATCCTTCAGTGATAGAAGTGCTTCCAGGGTGTGCAGTTTTTGGTTTAAGCTCCTAGCATTTAGCAGCATAACCCTTATTTGTTACAGCTGACAATTTTTCATGTTGACAATTTTGTTTATAAGAGCCTTGCCAAAAAAGGCACTATGGGGGAGGCAAGTTTGCCAGCAGCTGAAAGACTGGTGGGGTCAGATGCAAGCCATCTCTGGCAAAGCAGCGAAGTTTGTCGACCATGTCATCCCAGGCTGACAGAAACTGGATCCCCTTTGAATGACACCAAAAACTAAGCCAGTTATTGAAATCAATCATTTTTTGTTTATACTGTGGCATCATTCTAGGTTCATAGGTGTGTACTAGGCTAATGGCCCTGAGCCTTTAAAGCCTAGCCCATAGAAGTGCCCTGGCATTGTGCCACCCGACGTTAGTTCCCAGTGCCTCTGTCAAGTAGCACCACTGGAGTGATCCCTGGGGTGAACTTTCTATTTCCTATCCACTCATCAAGATTTCTCTTGAAGAGGACCAGTGAGGTGCTCTGCTTGACATGTATGGAAAGTCTGTTCCAGAGCATGTGCAGTCTCTGGGTTATGAACCTGTCCCTCCAGCATGTTCTGTTGATTGTGGTAATGAGGTTCAGGTCTCTGGAGCTTGTGGTGCGGAGGGATTGGGATTTCTTTAGATGTAGCATTTCTAACAGAGCTGGGTCAGACATGGCTTTGTAAGTCAAGTAGAGATCGCCTCTTGGTAGACAATATGAGACAGAGAATAGCTGGAGTTTTTTTGAGTATGTCCATGTAGGACATGTGTTTAAGGCCTAGGATCCTCTTTGTGAGGTACTGTTGTAGCCTTTCCAGTTGTTGCTTGTGTATAGTGCGGTACATGCCAAATGGGGCATTATACTCAATGACTGGTCTAATGAGGGAAGAGTAGAGAGAGAGATGATTACCTCTTTCTTCTTGGATGCAAAACCCTTGGTAGTGAGATGTGCCACATAGAAGGACTTTCTGACCACAGTGGCAATGTGGTGGTCGAAGGAGATGTTGCTGTCAATCTTTGTCCCCAGATTTCTTATAACGCCTACAGTGTTCAGTGGGCTCCCATCCAGGACCGATCCCTGTGGGACTCCACTCGTGACTGGTCGGCAGTCTGACTTGGAGTCCACTACTTTCACACTGTGGGTTCTATCTGTGAGCCAGTTTGCAACCCACCTAATGATATAGGGGTTGATGCCTAGTTTGGTGAGTTTATCAATAATTCCTGAGTGGGGAATGGTATCAAAGGCCTTGGCCAGGTTGAGGTAGGCTATATGAACTGCCTTGCTCTCATCCACAGCTTGGTTTACTATCAGTTGTGCGAACGACAAGCTATCAACATGTATGCTGCCGAAAATCAGATTGTTGTTTGCACAATGTCAAGTGTATGGGGTAGTCGAACACACTTATGCAAATGCAGTAGTGCATTCGCATAAGTGTGTTCGACAAACTGTACAGAGATCACGGTACAGTGGGGATTGGAAATTCATCCATATCCCCACTGTAGTGTAATCTTGGAGTTGGAATATATTATTAGCAGGGGGCATGGGGGGGCACAGCCCCCCACAGAGGGGTGCAGAGGGGCTTGCCCCTGCAAAAATGTGATATGTCATATAGGAGTTTGATTTACATCAGCTCCTATACAGCTATCACATGATGTTTTCGGTGACAATGTTGACTCAAATGTGTCGATCATTTAGTTCGACATTGTGTAGCAGTTGAGATTCCGGGTTCAGTTGTTTACTTCAATACTGCGAAAGGAACATGTTTTGCCTTTCGCAATATTGATAGTAAACCCACAGCTCTGGTGACTGACTCAAAGAAGTCAACCAGGTTGAGCAGGCGTGATCTACCTTTCACAAAACCAAATTGCGTGGGATCTACAGTATGGAGATTCCCTATAGCCTTGTTAATTAGGTCCATTATGATGTGCTCCATAGCCTTACACATCAGACTCATCAGGCTAATTGGGCAATAATTCCCAGGGTCTGTAGTCGCTCCCCCTTTATGGAGAGGGATGACTGTAGTAGTGCATCATTTGGTAGGGACAAAGCCTGAGGTGAGGCTGTGATTGAACAGGGCACGCAAGATATGGTGCCAGTTCACTTTGTAGTTCATGTAGAACACAACCAGGGATATTGTCGGGTCCCATGGAAGCTGTATTCTTGGCCTTGGACAATGCAGCTTTAAACTGTGCTGCAGTAATGCTGGGTGCCTGGCATTCCTCCGGTATTGTGATTAGTCCTTTAGGGGGTGAGAGAGGTAAAGCTAGCACTGAATCTGTTGGCCAGTATGTTGGCAATATCTGTTGGCTCAGTATAGGAGGTACCATTGTGCAGTAACTCAGAGTGAACCTGGGTACTGCCGTGGAGATTCTTGATATAACTATAGAAGGCTTTGTGGTTGTTTTTAGTGTGTGCCACAATTCTGCCTTCATAGCTGGCTTTAGAGGTTTTGATGAGGGATCTCAACTTTCTGTTGAGGCTAATACGGGAGCTTTTTCAGTCTTGGGACTTCACATTTTTCTGCAACAGTTTCTTCCTTCTGTTGAAGAGTTTATTAATGGCAGTGGACCACCAGATTGGCTTCCTTTTTTTGGAGGAGAGCGTCTTGGCTCTGTTGGGTATGGCTAGTTCCATGCATTTATGTATGTGTTCGTACAGCACATCAGTGTATGATTCATCAGTCATGCATCTATTTTCCATTGACATGGGTGCCGTGAAGTTAGCCCCCTCTGTTTTTAGGAGCCCAAAGTCAGCTTTGGAGAAGTTTTTCATGGTGGTTACCTTGGCAGGGGGTGCAGGTGAGATGTGGATTTTCATGGTGATTAGTTTGTGGTTGGATCTAACCAAGGAGGAATTGACTACTGGTGTAGAGTAACAGTTGCCCATGTTAGTAATAACCAGGTCAAGGCTGTTGCTTCCCCTAGTGGGGATAAGAATGATCTGGTCCAGGGCATTGGAATTGATGAATTCCAGCAAGCGTTGGGCCAGTGTATTGGTGCATGAGTAGTTTTCCCAGTTGATGGAGGGCTAGTTGAAGTCACCTAGAATGAGAGTGTTGGATTGGACCCTAATAGTTTCCAGGGTGCTTAGGAACGTGGAGTGAGTGTCTTGGGACATGGTTGGGGACCTATAGCAGACTACAACCTGAATTGCCATCTTATCCAATGTTAGTTGTTCCTGAAGTATCTCAGATGCGTTATGCTGGGCTACTAGTCTGGAGGTGTGCATATCCTTTATGAATATGGAGATATCACCACCTTTGGAGCTTTGGTCCATGTCCTGAGGGTAATATGTTGCTCAAAGCTAGGGAGATACTTGCCTGGGACACATACTCAGAGTTCTCAATCATGTTTCTCTTCATATAGTCCAATAAGGTATGCCATTCACTCCAACATGAACTGTGACAGAGTCATAATTGTACTTGTTGCTGAGAGACCTGAAGGCATGCATGGTGTGATGAATCCTGGCACAGGACAGGCAGCTGACCATGACTTTCTCCTTATCCAACCTGGTGAGTGGGACATCCATGTGTCTCTCTATGGAGTCTCAAATGATAAGAACATTTGGTTTTTGAGTGTTATGCCGTAAGGGTTTGCTAGGTGAAAGACTGGTGTTGCTATTTGTCTTGGGTGCTGTGGGAACTGTGTTAGTTGTAGCAGTCTTTTGTTTTGGAGGTCCTTGGTGTCTTGGTAATGTTTTTGAGAGAACGTCCATGCATCATGATTTATGTGTTGGATGCGTACTATGTGTATGAGTAGTGGTACTATGTGCATGATTAGTGGTGGGTGAGTTGACACCCTCTTCAGTGTTACTATTTCAGCTGTGAGAGAGCAGGGATTCAAGGTTCTTGGTGTAGCTTCATCTCTTGCACTCTGTACTAGAGTAAGTTATTAGTAGAGAACTAACCATATTGACATAATCTTAGTTGCAAGTGTTTTACATCATAAACCATAATGACATAATTTTAGTTACAAAGCTTATATATTACTTATAATCTACCCAATCATTCTCAGTCAGACATTACATAGCTCATTCAAGTCCTGCCTTCTTTTAAACCCCATTCCACCCCTGTATGTACTGTTCCCACAGTTCCCATTTTTCCAATGTAATTGCTCCTACCCTTTTCTAAAGATCACATTTCCAGTTCTTTTATCTCTGTTACTATATTCACTACTTCTAGTACAGTTAGTTTAGACTTTGATTTCCATTTTCTAGTAATTGCTTTTTTGGCAGCCACCATAATTAGACTTAGCAAGGCCTTACTATGTCTAGGCAATTCTGATTCTGTATCTTAGCTCAGAAGAATAATTTCCCTAGTTACACCAATTTGCTCACTCAGTATCTCTGATAGAGTAGTCTGCAGGGAATCTTTAATGCCTGCCAACTCATTGCACTCCCAGAAAATATGTTCCCAGTTAACTCTTTCTTCCCCATCGCACCTCCAACATTTGCTGTCTACCTGAGGAAAAAATTTCTGGAGTCTATTTTGGTTATAAAAATATCTATGTAAACATTTCCAAGCAAAAAAATCCTAAATCAATATAGATTTTGTTGCATATATATCACTCCATTGTTTCTTTGTGAATTGCTTATCAAATCTCTCTTCTCACTCCTTTCTAACCTCCTCTGATTGATTCTTATAGTTACCATGCAATATTTTATATGTTCCAATAAATATTCCTTTTTTAACAGCAGCTTCTGTGCTAGATTCTACTAAAAGCTCTACCAGTGCTGGTATTTTGTTAGGACCCCCCTATTTCTTTCTATTTAACTATACTCTGATATCAATCCTTGATAGGGAAGGCAATCTCTAACCTGCAGTCCAAATAAATACTTGGCATCTTCCCATTCTATTACCTTTCCCTCGCTAGTTATCTGCTCCTAATACCTTGGTTCATTTGCCAGTTTTCTCCAATAAATTCCAGTCCCCTCTTCCCTATTGTTGGTTTCCCTAATTGCAGTCATCCCTATCAGCAGAATCTCTTTTCTCCATTCTTGTGTTGGCTCTGTTCTTAGAATACTTTCTGCTACTTTATAGATATAATATTCTGTATGATTATTAAAGGCCTGCATCCAAAATCCTAGTCTCTCCTTGTTTCTTGAGATCCCCCCTATTTCATCATCATCGGTTTCCACTTTGAATTATAGGTTTCTACTTGTACTATGTATAGAATCCTTAACTGTATAGCTCTGAAATGTCCCTTCAAATTAGGTAATCCCAATCTACCTTGTTCTATTGGAAGAATGAGCTTATCCCATTTAACTCTTGCCATCTTCCCCACCCAGATAAAAATCCTTCAGCTCTTTATTAATTGCTATCTAGAACCTCTCTTCTGGTTGATAAAAATATATCTGACCTGTGTATAAGACTAAAGGGACTAAAACATTTTAACTGCATGTATCTTACTATCCATATCCATATACAGAGCTTCCAATTTCTAGATTTTTGTATTGACTTTTGTTTAGTCTATTCCTGCATATCCTTTCCTGAGACACTGGAATAATTTTTAATCCATACTCCTAAATACTTCATTTGATCATGCCCTTATAAATATGGATATTGCTGAAGCAATTCATGTGTGGGAGTACATAATTTACAGCTATCTCCTTTGTTTAGCTTCATTAATTTTGTATCCCAAAAAGATTTTAAACTGTCTCAATATATTCCACAAGACTGTAATGTACTTTTCTGGTTTTAGCAGGTATAAAATAATATCACTGCAAATAGAGCCTACCTTTCTTGACTACCATACCAATTATATCTTTGAACTGAATTTCTGAGTCCCTTATTTTTTGCCAATGGTTCTAAATATAATGCAAATAACAAAAGAGAAAGAGAACACCCCTACCTGGTTCCTCTGCTCAAGCAGAAATTTTCAGAAAGGCAACCACTTAGTTTAATTTTCACCCCCAATCCCTCATATATCCTCCTAATCAACTTTAAAATTGTATCAAAAAATGAAAATGCTTCCATTGTCCTGCTCATAAACTCCCAGTTTACTCATTCAAATGCTTTCTCTGCATCCAGACCCACCAACAACAATGGTATTTTCTTACATTCTGCTTCCCTCGGGATCATCAATGCTCAGTTAATGTTGTCAAAAGTTTGCCTCCCCGCTACAAAAACACACTGATCCATATCTGTTGATTTTGTCATCATTGGTTGCTATTCTGTTAGCCATTATAGACATAAACACTTTATAATCATGTTTAGTATTGAAATGGGCCTGTATGCAGCTGAATCTGATGCATCTTAACCCTCTTTAGGTATTACAGCTACCAACACTTTCTTCCAGGATGTTGGTACTTCTCCGCCTCTTAAAATACCGTTAATCAAAACCTTCCAGATCTTTATCAGTTTTTCCGTCCAAGCTTACAAACATCCACAAGAATACCATCTATTCTTGTGGACTTTTCAGTTGATTGGTTATACATGTCCATTTTTATCTCGTCTCCTCCTATCCTGTTAGTAATTGAGCCTCATCTACCTCTAACCTTGGCAAATTTAATTCTCTCATTTACATTCCCATTTGTACCTTTTCTTGATTTTCATATTTCTTTGCTTAATACAGACTTTCCGGAATATTTCTAATACTTTTACAGGATCTCTTGTTATCTTCCTTGTTATAGGCTCCCTAAGCTTTGCGACAACCATTTCTACTTTCTGCTGCCTGAGTTGTTGTGCTAAATGTTTTTGTGCTATAGAGTTATCAAATACAGTTTCTTAACAACAATCTTTCTAAGCTCATGCATATTTTTGAAGTAATCCCTTATTTTCTGCTTAACAAATCTAACATTAATTAGCTTTTTATCCTCTTCTGTCACTACTGGAACACCTCTAACAATTAATACAAGCACTCCTAGTTTCCTTTGTCCAAAGTATTACACTGAATAACCACCCTGAAAACTTTTCTTTATCAAATTCACATGTTCAGTTCTTTCCAAGTGTGTCTCCTGTACCATAGCTATTTGCAGTCTACATTTGTAACCTAGTTCACTACTCTTTCTTTTTTATATTTATATGTGAGACCATTAGCATTTAAAGACATCACAGAAAGTATCATTGTATTAAAAAGTTATTATTCCCACCTTTTATGTACAACAGTATTTTTGTTAAATGTGTAGTTCCAGCTTTTGTATTGCATGCACTGTTTGGCAGGTTGATCTTTTATACAGTTGTTTCTTGTCATGGCCATTTGAGCATATGTCACATCTTACAAAACTTTTTGTTTTACTGAAAACCTTCAAAAAAGCAAACAATACCCCCTAAAACCTATTAACTTAATAATAACACACAAAACTATGTACATCTTCAAATATTGAAGTTTCACTCTCCTAATAGGATCAAAGGTTCCAAACTGACAGCCACACTCATAGACTTGAGATAACATAAAAGAAAGGTTGGCCATGCTAAGACGCATGGTGCAGCCTGTGCTTCTACTAACTGCTGTCTGTTTTTATCTTATCCTTATATCATTCCCAGCTGGGTAAACACTTGAATGCTTTCAGAGACCAGATTGTCTCCTGGAAACATGAGAAACAGATACAGAATTGCTATTAAGCATGCATTTATTTGCTAGAAAAAAGCCTTATAATACTCAATATTTTTCATTTAAGAATAAATCAGTCCAGTAAATATAACCCAAAGGCAAACACAGCAAACCTGAAAATCCAGTATGTCAAGATAAATCCAAATGTATAAACTTTTCGTAGCTGAATAGTAAAGGTTCCGTTCACAAAAGTATACCGTTTGTAAAAACAAGTTTATTGGCGTGCCACAAGTAAGCGCTTTCACATTAGCTTCATCAGACCGTTAAAATTCAAACACTTATCAATTACAAACCTTTTATATAAAACAGTGATGTACTAATGAGTAAAACACGATCAGTTACTCTTTTAAAGGTATATTCACTTTTACTATCTTCTGTAATCTAAAATATGCAAAAATTTCCCTTCAAATAAACAAATGTATGCACAACTGTAATGCATTTAAAACCATTATCATTGTTACTATTGATATTATATTACATATTAACAGCTACACAATCATCTTATATATTTATTTACAACTACCTTAGCGTGTCACTTAGTTAAACCTGTAATGTAATTTCACTCCTACCCAAATAAACATCTTCACAATACAGTAGAATATTTTCAAACCCTGATATATGAATGTGTCGCTAACCTTTATTATACACACTATGTACCTAATACATTATTCTTATCATGGTTTGTGCTACCTAAATAGTAATCTTAAAGAACCAGATAGTTAACATCTCATTTTTAAAAGCCTACTTATACTAAAACCAATTTGGGCATCAGTTAATGTAAACCCAATGCTAATCCTGATCATTCATACATGAAAAATAAATTTATCCTATACCTAACGCAGCAAAATCCTGACGCATATGTTTCTACTTAAAAACTCTTAAAACTATAATACGCAGACGTCTAACAATACTACTTAGGCACTTATCAATTGTCATGACATCATTCCGAGCATTAATGCGTTGCTAAATAAAATCTGTCTTTTTGAATCCTACTACCATCCATCAGCCTTCTTAGATTACTACACCAAACCAATTCTATCATGATTCGTACTACAGGTCTTATCTACATCCATTACTATAATGTTATACTCCATTGGACTTACTTGCCACTAAGTCCGATAGACAATTTAAAGGATGTCTTCCTTATTCTACGTGATACAACTATATACAAGGTTATTCACCAACCGAAGTAAATTAGTAGCAACTCTACTGTGAATCCTACTACTATTACTTCTCTACTTATGAACTTATTGAGGCTGAAAGCACCTTCTAAATTCATATGGTGCTATTATACTGAGATGTGTAGTACACCTATAACTAAAAGTGGTCTAGGGCTCACTCAACGTCAGGTGTAAATCAGTACGTTGACTAATTCTCAATACACTGCTATCAGTTGGCTAGTTTCCTATGTAATACTCTTATTATTATGATGTTTAATAAGGACCTAATGGGAATACCAGGGCTACATGATGTCTTCTAAATTCATATGGTTATTCTATACTAAAATTTATTTAAGAAGTGTGATGTACTTAATACCATCTCCAACCTAAGGCTGACTCAACTTCGAATAGATGTTACTACATAAACCTATTCTCAATTCACTACTGTTAATAGGCTGGTTTCCTATATGGTCCTTTTATTACTATAACTTTTAGTATAA